>NC_134571.1:132864383-133170304 GCF_050947875.1 Dermacentor variabilis
CTATACATGCATTATCTTCCAACCAATTCCTGCGTTTTCGATATCTTATTATAAGCCAAACATCTATTTTACGAGGCCCATACACATCCATAACCTCTGCAAGAAGGTTTTTTTTTCCTTAAGAGGAAGCTTTAGCTCGAGTGCTCCTATCTAAATACATGTAAAAGGAGAATTCGTTTTTCTCGGCAACCACAGCACCAAATTTGACGAGGTTTGTTGCATTTAAAAGAAAAACTTAAAATTTAGTGACTGTGGGTTTCGAATTTTTGAGTTAGGTCGTCAATCTTTTATTAAAAATTGGCGAAAATCAAACATTTTCAAAAAACGAAACTATCACGTTTTCAACTCTGTAACTCAACCACTAAGAATGATAATACAATTCTGTGAATTGCATCTAGAAGTACATCCATAGCGGACAAAATTGATATGTTACACATGAATATAAAAAAATTTAATCATAGGGAAATACAACTTTTGTAAAACCGTTGTAACCAACGTAGCAAATTCATCTAAGATGTAAGATGACATATTGAATTTGTCCGCTTTGAACGATCTAATGGATGCCGTTTACAGAACCGCGATATCAGTTCTTGATACAGAGCTATGAATTTGTAAACTTCATGCTTCTATTTTTTTCAAACGGTGAAATATTTGAAAATCGTTTTAAGAAAATTGAAGCCCTAAATCGAAATCTCGCTTCCTACAGTCACTAGAATTTAACTTTCTCTTTCATATGCAACAAATTTCATCAAGATCGGACCAGGGGTTATCTCATAAAAACGTTTTTGCGTTTTACATGTATTTGAATAGGCCGCGTCAGAGTTGGGCCCGAGCTAAAGCTTCCTCTTAAGCCTAGTGCGACTCTCAAACACTTCGAATGACAAGAATGAGCAATGCGCAAGAAGAGGACACTGAAAGAAATGCAAATAAGGTGATGACATCCGAGACTGCATTCCCTGTGCTCAGTTTTACAACGAATTACCATCTGGAGAAAGCTTGCCTCTTGGTCCTTGTGACACATTTAGCAAACATCTCAATATATTGTGAACCATCCATATATCACTTATCGGCAGCCTTCTCTGTAGGCCGAAATATTAGTTTTCAATATAATTCACCAATGTGGGTGACCGTACAGGTAATAAGGTCTCACAGGAATGCCTTTAATCACACATAGCAGCGTGAAAGTGCCCATATTCTATACACCAATGATTCCGGCTAACCTACCTTAGCACATACGATAGCAGTAAACCGCACTAGGGAGGCTGCGCAGAAGGTTGATGGCGGGGCCATGGCGGAAAGCTTGTTGACGCGGCTGCTCACTCAGGAGGCGCCGCCCACTGCCTCGCTTGCCTCCAACGGAGGCGACCCGAAAGGAAGTTGTCTGTGACTCGGGAATCGGCGTCGGCCACAAGTACGATATAAACTGACCCGGCGCGTCAGCGCCATAAAGAGATTAATCTGAGCCCATCGAGAGAGACGGCGGCACGGCGACGATTATGCGTTCAGCAAGAGCACTGCGCCGAAGACGTGGGGGCGGCGCATAAGACGACTGCGCGCCATCGCCGGCGGACTGCGAGTACTTATTCGACATGTCCCGCGTCATTGTTACGACCCAATCGGACCGAAGACACCGTGGGTCGTACGGGCGCCTGCTTGCAGCTTCACCCCGGCACCGACAATGTGATCGGAAGGTCCCGCAATACGACTGGCTGCCCCGCATAACGGCGACGCAGTGTGGGACGGGCACGTTGAGTGGCGAGCGAAAAACACGACCTCTATGTCCTCTCCTTGCGGCATTTTGCTGCTCCCTTTTAGGACCGCAATGGTCCAGGAAGGCAGAAATGCCTGTTCATGTACGAGTGTTTTAGCCTTTGTGACTTTTATAAAATGAGGACAACTACCCTTAAAAGCGCCCTTACTGATCTGGCACAACGACGTTGTTCAAAAAATATACACCTCTACCCATTGAAGCTCTACCGTTATAAGGGATATTTAAATCAACATAGTGCCACAATCTGTCGACCACCATGGTATTACTTTTGAAGAGAGAGAGTGCAAGCCAGGAGACCCTCATTTACCCATAAAACAGATGTTGTTAGTCGTCCAGAAAGCTATTAAGCAGTAACTTCTTCAATGACTTGCCTGAAGTTATCCATTTTGAAAGTTTTTTCTATGACTCAGTCCATGCAGAATTCTGACCTGTGTACCTCTAAATTGAATGAATACGTGAATGAATGAGAGGATCTTTGTTGGAGAGAAGGCTGGTAGTTGACCTGCTTGGGCCTTTCTTTTTTTTTTGTTCTCTATTTCTTCGTTCTTTGCGGGGAGGGGGCAGGCAAGGGCGATAAACAAATGGGATTGTATTCGCTTCTCTGACGTAAAACCGCCGAGTAAAGATGTTTGCTATGTAGGGGATCTACGTTCTTCTATTTAGCGTGGTGTGTTGTTCCTTGTATTTGCCGCTGACTGGCTTTAGAGCTGCCTGTGCAAACCAGAAATTTAAAGTTTGAAGCGATGCTGCCCTACTTGAAGCAAGTTACTTTGGTTGCTGCCATACCACTTTGAGGCTGTGGCTGCTTCTTTCATATCTTGTTGGCCTCCCATTCAGCGCCAACGCTTTCTGTAAAGTCTGTCATTGTTCGTATGATTCGTTCACAATTGCCTAGTTTCTTCTGCTTAACCCTGCTGGCAAAATGATACTGTTGTTCAGGCTTTCCCTGTGATTGACTTTGATAGAATTGAGTGTTAGCCTGGAGTCACTTGTTCCTCCCATGGTAGGAATGTGCTCCGGAGCAGCAGTACAGAAATGGCAGAGAATTTCGCTGCTGCCATGTCGACTGTTTTGCCGCCAAAGCAGCCTGTGAGTTGTGCAACATTGTTTACCCACCGGTTTATACTATGCTTGGTCTGTAATGACCTGCAGTTATTATATTAATGATTGTATGTAGTTGCAGTGTGCGTGCGAATAGATACACGAGGGCTTCTTCAGAGTCTGTGTACAGTTTAATTGCGCATCGAGTCCTCATACAACAGTACCGTGTAGATTTGTGTAACGCCTGCACCCGGGTAAGAGCGGTACCTTGAAGTTCACAGCTTAAAATTTGGAAAAAAACAACAGAATTTGCAACGGAGACGCAGTCGGTGCCCAGAACCAGAGCGCGACATCGGCGAATTTTCGCGCGCTGCGTACATCCGCGTGCCGCTATTACATGGCGAGATCTACGCGTGAATGTCTGATGTAATGGAATATCCGGGGATTTGGGGTGTGCAAAAATGAAGGCTGCGCATCGTTGTGACCAAGAGGTTCAGTGCCGTATAACGGCCGCACTTCGTCAAAATTTTGAAAGTGAGGCCCTTAAAGGAGACCATACAGTAGTTTGAGGGTCTCTTCTTTTTAGAGTGGAATGTATCTTAGAGTGGAATGGATGTGGCTGGAAATGGTTCTTCTTGCGCGATGGAGGCTATGAGGCGCGTACATGCGGACGAGACTGGTGTTACAGTGAAAGGCATTGTGAGTCCGGATCATACGATGGTAAGTGTGTAATAATACATTCGCCTTCGTATTAAGCAACCTGCTAGCGATGCGCAGTGTTGACAGGCTTGATGCCACAGCTGTTATTCCCAACGTACCGCACACATTACATGGCATTACATTATGTGGCGCGGCGCACATTAAAATTTGCGCAGCGCCATGCAATACCATTTCAAAATCAAAAGCGACACCTTTGCTGAATGATTGGCGAAGGCAACATGCAGTTTAAATTTCTTTGATTTGTTATCAAAGGAATGTGAAACTAGCAAGTCGATACTCAGTGCACGCGTTTCTGCGTCACTGCGAAGTTAATAAAAACGCTTCTGTCTCTACACAACTGTCACTGCATGTCTGCGTAATGTGCTAACTTCTAGCGTACAACTTCTTTTGGAGCCGCAGCCTGTGATTCTTGTTTTGACACGGAAGGCAAGCATCGCATCCACAAATTAGCCCAGTTGTAGTAGAGCAATAATGCAGAAAATATGCCTAGACCAAGTGAATAGTTCACACACTTCGCACATTATGTTGCTTTCACTGCATCAAATTATAGTTGTAACATATGCAAGTGGCGCACTAACCACGGTTTTTCGCGTAATTTGAACCAAGTATTTAAAAAAAATTGTTAGCCGCAGCTTACTGAAACCACCGATATATAGTATGCGGTCACATGGTGCTCCTTACAATTTTTTTTTATATTCCGCCTCATTATTTAATAACTAAGATCAATTATGCAAAAAAATTATTATTCATTTTATGGCCAAGTGCATTTCGTTAGGTAGGGGGGTGATTGAGAAACAAGCGATCCAATTCTTTGTGGCAACGTACCTGCTTCGTGGTGATTTCTTGAACGTTTAAAGAAAGCCTGCGAAATATACAATAAAACCACGTGACTTCACTCACGCGCTATTGTATTGCAACACTCTCAATTGTGCTTCGGGCGCTGGAACCACGCACGCAGGCCGTGGCGAAATGAGTGGCCGCATCTCAAGGCCCCATCGGCTTTACAATGTATCTTCATCTCTGACTGTGGCACACGGAAAGGAAGCGCCGTTGCCCCTGATAAGCGATTGCCTTGAAGCACGGTTGAGAGTGCTGCATTACGATAGTGCATGAGCGCAGCGGCGTGGTTTTGTTTCACATTTCGCGGGATTTCTTTAAACGCCGGAAAAACTCACCACGCAGCATGTACGCTGCGACAAGAAAATTGAATCGGTCGTTTCTGTACCTCCTCTAAAACGTAGCGAAACGCCCTCGGCCCTAAATTCTATATTAAGCATTATTGAATAGTTCACGTCAGCTAAAAAACTCAGTACGTTGAATACTAAATAAAAAAAATATTTTGAGGAACACCCCATCACGGCAACGCATTTGTCTTTGGTTTCACCCATCTGCGGTCAACTACTTTTCGAAATCTTGAAAACACCATGTACGAGGGCGACTCAGAAAGTCGTTGCCTCTATGTTCTTTAGCCAAATTATGACTGTAAATGCGAAGTCTACATATCCATTCCCAGCGGTAGATCTTTCTTGTACCGGCCCGGCCTTATTTGCCGGTAGCTCCGCGGCACGGCGATACGGTCAGTTGTTGAAGATGGCGGTTGTGCTTCACGCGTCCACGGCGTACGAGCAAGAAAGTGCGATTCGTTTTCTATGCAGCAAGGGAAGAACGCCCATTCACATCCACAGGAAAATTCAGCCCACGTATGCGGAAAGGTATCTCGCTTTGAGAAGTTTGAGGTGGTGGTGTTGTCAGTTGGAAAAAGGCCATGAAGACTTGCATAACAATGAGCGTTCGGGGAGACCGCGTGCGCCGTCGACTGACGACAGGAGCATCTCAAACCTTGCGCTGCGATGGGACAAATGCTTGAACCGGTTTGGGAACTATGTGGAAAATAGTGTGCGATATGTAGAATAGTACGTATATTTTTAATTGGCTGCATGTCTTTTGTTTCGGCTAATAAAAAAATAGGGGCAAAGACTTTTTGATTCACTCTCGTATATTTTATACTCCGAAAGCTGTCTTTTTGTGGGTGTTCATTCCGTGGAATGAATCTCATTGCCCGAGCCACAAAGCATGCATCCTCATTAAATAGCAGCTGCCGCGTTGAAACAACCGAAACATACCTTGACAAGCACAAATTAATTTAAACACCTAATGTCATGTTCATATAATGGGGTGAAGTTGACGAGAACGTAAAGGCACACGTCCGGTGTTCTACGTTTCTCGGCAATAATACAAAACACTTAAACACATAGGCCTTCAATGCATGAATAAGTTTGGCTCCTGCTGCTCAGATTGCTCGCGCCAGCACACATCTACAGAGACTACTGAAACATTCATTCATGTTTACAAATGCTCGAACTTGTCAGAACTCTACTAGACAGCTAAATGCGCCTTTGTTGATCGGCCATGCTTACTTGGACGCCAGAAAACTGAACAGCTAAGTGCGCAATTTGTGATTTCTAAACCACCGAAAGGCACATGGTTTAGCGGTGTTATACAACCTTACACTACGGATGCTAAATGAACAATCGATGCATTAAGGGCAGAGAGTTCAACCGGCCAAGCTAGGTAACACTACAAGAAGAGGCAACGCCACCGTAAGGTAGAGGCCATTTGCAACAAGCACGAGACGGTATTACCAGACTACTCAAGCAGACTGGGATCACCGCGAAGAAATGGTACATGCCCATCTCTTTCTGATTATTTCCTGTTTCTGCAGCGCTCAGCAGGATCAGTTTCTACGATCACTTAGATCGGCTGAAAAAAATATCATAAATTTATATTTCAGAGCAGTAGTACTGAGCCCACGCTTTATAACATAGCTATTAAACTTTATACAATAATAATATTCAGAATTTAACGTATAAAAAAGCCAAGGCCTGAGTCAATGGGTTTGACAAGCAGCACATGTCGTGCCATGATGACGGCTGGTTGGTGCCGTTGGTTAGATGTCCAATCTCACTGAATGAACATCGCTGCGGAGAACTGTAACACATTCCATTTCTTTTATTTAATTCGCTGTCGATTTTGACGAATATTTATCTCAATCAATCGTATAAGTATTTCTGAAGCGTTTGGTCAGCGGCCTTTATAAATTAAGAATCATAGGCAAGACTATTCTTGTCCGGCTAATTCAGACAATGGAGGCAATAGTTACATATCATTTCATAGAAGATGTGCAGTTAATCTCTATTAATATCTATTAAGTCTATTAATACAGCGTATATATGAGAGCGTCAGCAATTCAAAGGAAAAACTCGTTAGAGAAATCGATTTTGAGAGTTGCGCATGCAGCATCCGTTTTATGCACGTGTTAAGACATTGGCGTCGAATGGTATAATTTCTGTTTTGTACCGTGTGTCACGTTAGGCAGGAAAGGGAAAGAAATATTTCTCTGTGAAATCCCAGCCACAGTTTTGTATCATGAAATGAGACTAATAGTTTTTCTCTAAATAAGGTAGCGGCACACACCGGGCACTTCTGCACCACAATGCCAACAGACCCCTTGAACTCTACCTGTAATAGGAGACATGATCACCACTAGTGTTCGGTATTTACGCGCTTTCAAACATCAATTTGCTGTTGGTATCTGACAGTTTATTGCAGCGAAAACAATCTTTTCAGAGCACGGTTCACGGTGGCGGAGTGAGTCCGAAGAAGCGGAGCACCCGTCGAGAGATCAGACGTGCACTGGCATCACTGAACGTACTCATCCATCATAGTGGTACAGGTCACATCGTATTTCAAGTGAATTCTGAGGTGAGGTTTTGCGTTTCAAAACCATGATGTGATAAATAAGGCACGTTACAGTAGTCAACTCCTGATGCACAACGCACAATGCACACGACACGGGCGTTTTTCTATTTCGCTCCCATCTAAATGCGCCCACTGCGGCCGGGACTTGATCCCGCGACCTGGTGCTTAGCAGCGCAACACCTTAGACGAGCCACCGCGGCGTGTCGCGTCACATCGATCAATGAGCAAACTGCCGCTTGCTTCTCGAAGACGGCGACGTAGTTTCTGGGACGGCCCATGGTACTGACACGGTTTCTTCGCAATCCTCGTGAGCTATCGTACAATTTAACCTATATGAACAGCCGATGACGCAATTTTCTTAGCCAATAGCGCATGCCTAATAATATCGCTCCTTTCTTTTTTTTATTTAAGAAGGGTAGCTGTTGCGAGGTTCAAGCAGTGAAATTATCCTGTGCGCCATTTCTTCCTTGTGGAAGAAAAAAATAGAAAAGCGCTAATAAGGATAACGATATTTTGTAGACAGCGGCCATAAGGAGCGTATACGAAAAAAGATGAAGCTTTATGGCATCACAAGGTTCTTGAGAAAGCGGGTGCAGTCCGTTTTGAGTGTTCATTGACGTCCCATAAAGACGTCCTTGCTCGAACAATGACGTCGGCTCAGTTGTTCTAAGACTGAGCTAGCTACATTTCCCCACTCAAGCGGCAATTACTGCTCAAAAGCGTCGGCGCCTTCCGCATCCGGTAGCGCTGCCGACACACGCTAACGGAAGTCCGTCGCGCCACGGATTCTCTGCAGCTACATGCATATTGTATTTGGGAATTCACTAATAGAGCTTCGCACACAGCTTGTTAGGGCTCGCCCGAAGTATATGCCATTGTCACAATTTTTCAAGATGTTTCAGTGACATTAGGAGAGAGCACCACTTGTCCATGTATTCAGCACTGCTGCATAGAACACAAGTATGTGGACTGTTTTCCTTTTCAAAATCAGGTTGCCAATTTTTTCTGCTGTACCCTTTCATCGGCCACACAATGGCCCACGATATGTCGCGACAGTGGATGCGCCTGTATTTTCATTTTGGTAAATTCTTGAGGAAAAAATGTTGGTCAAGCCGCATTTCCAGGTCTGTTTCATTAGTCCCACCAACTGGCAAGTTGTGCCAGTTGGTTGGGATTCATAGTAAAGTTCTTACAGCGCAACACAACACAAGGACAAACGTCGTCGTTTTAAACCTGTTTTACTTCATGTCTTGTGTTCAGTTGTCAAATATTTCACTGGGTACGCGGTCTCATTATCGTGCAGCGTCGGAGTACGCCACCTCTTGCGCCACTGGTGGTGCTCACTAGGCCGGCGTCGTTTTGAGGAAGAGAAAGAAATATTGCAGAGACGTACACAAAATTGCTAGAATGAAAAGCATGTATAGTATACCTGAATAACTCAAGCAGGCCAGGTAACTATCTGTCACTGCCTCGTATCAAAGCGGACGCCAATAAACCGTCACCATCGTCACCGTAGTGGCCAGGGTGTTGTTTCTTTTTGCCCAGCTGGAATTACATTGCGCGCTGCGCCGAGCCAAGATGACGAATCTGCGTACAGCTTGAATGATACTCCACGAGTTCAAGCACAACTCTAAGCCATGCTATCACAGTCAGTGCTTCGCCCTTCCGGTGAACTTACCAAATGTCTTTTCCTTCTGACTCACGTGAATATTTAAAGTCGCGTTTGGTACCTAGCATTTTAAATTATGCATAAGCTTCAGGTGGGCCACTGAGACAAAAGCGTTAAGCGTCACCCGTAGCGGTGGTAGCTTCCCTGACGACGGCAATGGTCGTCACGACTAAAGCAATCGCGACAACATTTACAAGTATGATCACAAGGCAGCTGATTCAAAGGCCGCAGTCCCTAACTTAACCTTGTGTGCAAAAAAAAAGAACTACAGCCTTCTGGCGTATTTACTGCCACCGGAAATTAACATTGACGATAAGCACGACACATGTTAGAAGCACGGCGAAACTTGTGGAGGGTCCTGAACTGATATAACTATTATACTGAATCTGAGCGACGTCTGAATTGTGCATGTGCTGCGTAAATACTCCCGCGAGTTTCCTCCAGGGCAGTAAAGGTTACATTCGAAGAGAGGTGTCTCCTCGCTATAGAACCATCGCAGTTCACACGCGACAGATGATAGCGGCAGACGAGGCTAAGCATGCAGTTGAACCTCAGTCTGCTTGTGGCAGTTGAACGTGCTAGGAATATGCGCCGACCGTGTGCACTCAGAAGTGTTGTTTTCAGCCGGTCTAGGTCAAGGCAACGGCTGCAAACCCCTATTCTTATAACCTTTCGCGACGCTTGTTCTCGTACGCGTGGCCCCATTGTCAAGTGTTTAAATTGATCGCGTGCTTCAGTTCAGGAAAGCATTCAGAGGAAAAAAATTGAATTCTGCACGACAAGAAAAAAGAAAGGGCAAATTATAGGGTTTGACGTCCCGAAAATATACCGTTGGTTAGGTGAAAGGCCGAATTGAAGGATGCCGAAACATCTTAGACGGCATTGGGTTATTTAAAGCTGCACTAACGAAACACAGTATATGAAATTAGACCGATTAAGTATTCATTCATAACTATAGTTCCGGTAATCGGATGCTAATAGGCTGATTAGTGTGTAAACAAAAATTAGGGCCAAACTTTAACCTCCCCAATTTTGCGCCGGAACCTCGGCGCCAGTACGTCAGTGGGACATCACCGTTGCGAACGTATTTCATCACATTTGAGATGTTGTGTCGTAGAAAGAATTCAGGAGGCTCGCTAAGTTTATTCTTAGCACAGAGGTATCCGACAGGAAATTTTCATATATCATCCTGTGGATTTCTCGGCGCCGAAAACTTTTAGAATGATTTCATAGTTTTGAACTAATACTTCTGCCATCGCACGTCTAGTTAGAGCTGTGTTGTCGGCCTCTGTAAATTTTTGTAAGGCCTTAACCGTAAGGGTATTGCCTGTCCTTACGGTTACACCCGTAAGTCTAAAACCCCTTTACCGGTGGAAACCTTCTTATAATGTAGTCATTATTACTAATGGGTCTCGGCTACCAATTGCAAACGCAGTTAGCAGCACTGGATACAAAGGTTATATTCTACAACGCTTATATCGAAACAGCTCTGGCATATTCCACAGTCGGCTCATTATACGCGTTACAAGCTAAAAACTTTCAATCGGGTGGTGCTAACTGTGTCTAGAACCGATATAGCTGAGCTACTGTGACCATCTTCGGTATAGCTGAGCTACTGTGACAATCTTGTTTGTTAGTAATTTTACTAATTCTGCCCCTATCAGCTTGCGCTATACAAAGGTAGGAAATAGTGTGACAACTAAGCAGTAACTACAACGACCTTTATTTTTTTTTAGTTGCATATTTACCGATTCAGATTTAGCTTGGCCCCATCAGATGCCGTCAGAATTCATCGTTACGGCGAGCTGGTGCAGCAAATCGAAAGGCGGCATCGACAACCATGTATCCATCGTTCTCGCATCTTTTCTCTCTCATCAAACCTCTCCCCCGGGAACAATAGCTCTTCCGGCATTTTGCAGATGTAATTTACTGATACAGCTGAACTGCTCCGTTTTGTACCCGCCACAGTAGCGCCGTGGCTATGGCGCCTCACTGCTTATCTCGAGGTCGCGGGTTCGCCACCGGCTGTGGGGGCCGCATTCTGGTGGGGGCGAAGTGCAATTACGCTTGTGTACCGTGCACTGGGCGCGCGTTAAAGAACCCCGAGTGGTGGAAATTCCTCTGACAGACGTTTACTCTGACACACGTGGCTTTGGAACGTAAGGCCAAGAATTAAATTCCGCAAGCTTCTCAATTTAGGGTGCCTTTAACGTGCACGCAAAGCATGGTACACGCACGATTTTTCTTCTTTTTCTTCCATTTGTTCTTGTTCATTACGTCCCTAAGGAAATGCGGTCGCCGCGTCTCGGAATAGAAACCGCGACATCTTGCTCAGCAGCGGAATACCGTAGGTGGGTCTGTGCACTGTACGCCGTGGGTCTATACACCACTAATGAAAAGCTTCGAATGGGTCACGTGGGATCTAATGAAGGCGAGCGTAGGCAAAAATTGTATATATCACTGAATATCGCATTGTATTCGTATCTTATATCCCGTGAAGTGCTTTTCTCCGAACTTTGGATTCTGATGGTCCTCCGGCCCTACCCCCATTTCCCCCCTATTTAATATTACGGTCACTTGAAGCGGAAATTTCCCGTCATTTCGTAAAGTTAAGTAAACATGATAGTTTGCTGCTACGGTAACCTGAATACGTTGTCCCGCAAAATATCTTGCAACAATACCTGTACGCTTCAGCAGTATCTCTATCACAAAGTAAGGAATTCGTATTAAGGCTACAAGAAAGGCAAAAAAATTACTTAATGAAGTGGAAACAGAAACAAACATATTGGGCGCTCATCTATTCAATATGCGCGCCTTGGTGTTCCACAAGCTCGCCCAGCGAAGAATTCTACCGAGTTCTATCAACAGTGTTGACATTTGTGCTAGCCGGCATGATTGCATTTAAATTTGGGGATGACTGACTCTCTACTGAAAGACCTTTCTGGAAGATAAGCGAACGCAGGTCTTCGTGATGCCCATCACGATGGAAGTTCTAAAACGTGGACTGGAAAAACATGAAGGTGCCCAACTTAATTGGTTGTATTTCGTAAGGAATACACTCTTAAGCGAATCTTTCTTTAGTTTTTTTGGCGATATACATGCATGATTCAATAAAATTGTTGCTACCGTCAACAGGCAGAAATTGCAGTAACATTGTTTAGTGAACTTACTTTGCATAAGTCAACGCCTATACCTGCCTGTCTGATCCATTCGCTGCTTGTAAGCTCTTGGTATCTTCGCTCGAGTATTCTCAAACAAGTTAAAGCAATCATAATTGTTATGGTTAAGACAACGAAGCAAGAAGCAGTACAAATATGAGTAATTGCGAAAACGAAAATATACTAAACATATTGATAACGTACATGTTATGTAACTCTATTTACCATGATTTTTAGCTCTGAAAACTAAGAAGGTTGTCCCAAGCTAGAGAATCTAGGAGAATGCAGAAATGATCGACTAAACGAGTGAATTGCCATAATTCCTCATGGCACGACTCATAATGCCGCTGAATTAGGCATATAGTTCTTTTATGTCACAATCGCATTACAATAGAATTTACCACTACCTTAACAACATATTGCCTACTGCATGTTGGTGTACCAACTACCGTGGTTTAGGCACAGGCCAGTAGTGGACAAGACAAGACAAAAGGTGAACACGTTGTTCCAGATCCCCAGCAATACAGCGAACATTGGTACGTAACGTCGTTCACGACATAATGACTTTTAGCCTTGCTTTTGAAAAGGCTTAGTCTAATTGCTTAATATCAGATACCCCCGTAGCTTTAAAAAAACTGCCAAAATTAAGAAAAAAATGCTAGCGCAACATTTCCATATACTTTTGTCGGAACGTTGACCGACAGACTAACTCAAGTGCGGGCTACACTAGCCGGACTGCAGAGAAGAAAGTGGTGTGGGAGCCTTAGTTCTGCCGCTCTTGGTAAAATTTTCATCTGCGCGTTAACGTGTGCTGGTTTGGCAATGCTAAACGTGTCCTGTACTATAGCGCTGCGATGATCAATATTTACTTGGTATGTACGGCGCGCAACGTCATACCACTACGGAGAGCTAGAGATGTAACCCTAAAAGGCGCACGGACAGAAGAACAAGGTAGACACGCAGGCGGGCTACGTGTGTCTCTCCCTTGGTCTTCTGTCCCTGTGCCTTTAAGCGCTACAACTATTTCTCCATCATTTGAATACCAGCTGGCCCACACTGCTGCTCTAAGGTCCATATTCCGACCAGAGAGGAGTGCATTTTTTCAAAATGTTTTTTGCTTTGTGTTTGGCTTTTAGCGTACTGGCAGAGTGCCTTGTAGACATATCATTGCTGTGTTTCCCTACGGGAACAACCCGTTGGTCTTCTGCGTAATAATCTTGCGGCCTTAAGTTGAATAGGAGGTATAGAATAAAGATAGTACAAACCTACACTCCAACCTCCAGTCACGATGATAAATCGAACAGTTTTATGAAGACGTTGACTTAGCGATGCGAAAAGTGCAAATTCAGTATACTGTTGTCATGGGAGACTTCAATGAAAAAGTCGGGAAAAAGCAGTGTTGTCAAAAAGCAATTGGCAACAACGGCGTGAATTCTAACAACACTCTAGCAGAGGGGTTGGTAGAACTTGCGGAAAGGAATAAGCTGCGAATATTGGGCAACTTCTTCAGGAAGCGTTGGAACAAAAAGCGGACCTGGGAAAGTCCTAATGGTGAAACAAGAAATGAAACAGATTTGATGCTTTCTGCCGATCCCAGCATAGTGCAGAATGTAGCACTGTTAGTTAGGGTAACCTGCAGTGATCACAGGTTAGTCAGGTCTAGGATTGACATCAATTTGAAGAAAGAAAGAGTAAAATCAGTCAAGCAGAAACAGACCAACTTAGACCCTGTAAGGGTAAAAGCAGACCAATAAATGTGCACTTGCAAACAAATATGCAGCCTTAGAACAGAGAGATGAAGATAAGATAGATTCAATGAATGAAAAAGTAACTAGACTGGCTTCATAAGCAGCAATTGAAGTGGGAGGTCAGGCACCAAGGCAACCAGTATGTAAGCTCTCCCAGGTAACAAAGGACCTAATAAATAAATGACAAAGCATGAAAGTGTCAACTCAAGAGATCAGATAGAATTCGCGGAACTGTCAAAACTGATCAACACGGAGAAAATAAGGGATATTCGAAATTATGACGTAAGAATAACTGAGGAAGCAGTAAAAAACGGGCGCAGCATGAAATTAGTCAGAAGGAAACTTGGCGACGGACAAGCCAAGATGTATGCACTGAAAGATAAGCAGGGTAATATCATGAGCAATCTGAAAGGTATAGTAGAAGCAGCGGAACAATTCTTTACTAAGCTGTACAATACCCAATGCAGCCGCGATACCTCCATTCGAAGTAATAATGAACAGGTTACAGAGGCTCCTTCTATCTCTAGCGATGAAGTTGGAAGGGCCTTGCAAGACATGAAACATGGAAAAGCGGCAGGAGAAGATGGAATACCAATATATTTATTCAAAGATGGAGGAGACATAATGCTTGAAAAACTGGCGGCCCTTTATACGAACTCTCTATCGATTTTAAAGTTCCGACAGAGCTGGAAGAATGCCAACACTATACTAATCCACAAAAAGGGAGACGTTAAAGAACTGAAAAATTATAAGACCATTAGCTTAGTGCCACAATTATATGAAATATTCACCAACATAATCTCCAAAAGAATAAGGGCAACACTTCGACTTCAGTCAACCAAGGGAACAGGCTGGTTTCATGAAGGGATGCTCTACAATCAATTACATGCGTGTCATCAATCAGGTAATAGAGAAATCCACCGAGTACAATCAGCGTCTCTATATGGCTTTCATAGATTACAAAAAGGCATTTCATTCAGTACCAGCAGCAGTCATAGAGGCAGTACGCAATCAAAGAGTACATGACGCTTACGTAAATGTCTTGGAAAGTATTTACAGAGAACTAGGGTGGTTGCTTGCGCTAATTGGTAATTCATGATCAAAAAGCGTACAGCGCGAAGGACAAGGACTGCGAGAGACGACGTACACAGCTCTGACTTCCAACAATATTTTATTGCGTTGCCACATCGTGTTGTCACATCTTGTGCCACATCGTGTGCGACATCGTGTGCCACATCTGCGCCATGTCCCCTCTTGTAATATATACACGATGTGGCCACGCAATAAAATATTGTTCGAAGTCTCAGCGCTGTGTATATCGTCTCTCGCAGTCCTTGTCCTTCGCGCTGTACGTTATTTTTGATATTTTATCTACGGAGATTCGAAAGCTACCTTAATTCTGCACATGAAAACTAGGAAGATACCTATAAAGAAAGGGGTCACAGAAGGACACACAATTGCTCCAATACTATTCACTGCGTGCTTAGAAAAAGTATTCAAGTATTCTTCCGGCTGAAAAACATGCTTGCGCGACCGGAACTTGTGATGCGGAAACTTGTAACGTGGACATTGTCATACCTCCTTTCCGTGTTATCTGAATCAAAATGTTGTTGGCGTGCTGGCATCGCCTTACGATTATGGCCTATTATATCCCCTTAGGTTGAGCGTGGCGTCAGGCTAGTCACTACATCAAAAGACTGTCGGGAAAGCATTCTGTGCAGCCCTACCCCTGGGCGAAGAGTAGTGAAGCGAACATTTCCCTCGTCGGGGTCGTGATCGCGCACGCTCGTATCCCGAAACGGGACTCCGTGGGAGCCAGGATCGTTGCCCAAGCGCCAGCAGATAAGACGATTGCAGTGACCACAACAAAAACAAAAAAGAAAGAAGAGAGAGAGAGACGGGAAACACTTAATAAAACGAGAGCGGTGACTTTAGCCGAGTCTGATTGGTCGTCAACGTCGGCCGCAAAGCGTGTGACGTCGCACCGACGGAGCAGCGAATCCACTCCCAACGACTGCGTGACGTCACGCATCGAGCGATCGCGCCCTGCTGCGATCGCGGCGCGCGCGCCGGGATAAAAACTCTGGGGGAAGCCGGGAGAGTCCCGCAAAAGTGCGTGCGCGCAGTCAGACGGAGTTGGACGCGCCACTCACAGACCGGGACCACACGCCAGCGCCAGTGCCCTCCGACGTCTCCATCGGCAACAGGTGCGTCGCTCGTCTATTCCTGACTTCCCGCAGCTCGCGTCGATGGCATTCGAAAATATTTCGAGGACTTTGGCGAAGTGCCTTGCAGCGATCGCCGCGGAGATACCACGAAATGCACCGCGATGTCAACGCCAGGACAAACCTTATTCTTCGCGTGGCAGGGGCTTCTATTAAACCACTAATGGGGAACTGCAAGATCCTAACTCAAATTTTAACCCCGTAAAGAAATTCATACCAGTATTAGCCCAGACCCGTAATAATGTAAAGTGATCGTATACCACCATGCCGAAAATTGACAGGATTGTGTATAATTGTTGGCTACGATGCACACAACTTTCTTCAATGAAGTTTGTGTCAGACTAAAACACTAATATAAGTCTTCAAGGGTGCAACGGTTATACACATCAGATTTGAATGCCAATATACTATTTGGATCTGACTGCTGGTACGATCTGTTGGGAACTCGGCGCTGACGCCCGTGGTTGTACCTGGGTCGCAAGCCCCAAGGGTAGCGTTGGCCTGGCGGCCTGGGGTACAACTGGAAGCATCCGAAGGTCCCGGCAAAGCATGAGTCGACTGGTAACAACGAAACAACTTGTTTATTTTAACATCGCAAAGAGTTGGTGGTCAGGTTTGACCGAAGTAGAGAGACGGGAGAGCACTTCACTCAACAGAAGAAATCGGAGCCCTCCTTTTGGCGTCCGGGGGCAGCTGTTTTTATACTCTCGCAGTTGAGGGCAAGAAGGAACCCCTCAAAAGACGAGCACGTGAATGTACAATGGGCTAATGGTGACGCACACTGTCGTGGCGCTGCGCACGATCTCGTAGCACCCTGTCGTGGCGCTGCGCACGATCTCGTAGCACCCTGTCGTGGCGCTGCGCACGATCTCGTAGCACTCTGTCGTGGCGCTGCGCACGATCTCGTAGCACTCTGTCGTGGCGCTGCGCACGATCTCGTAGCACCCTGTCGTGGCGCTGCCGGTCGGACACAATGACTGTAATGAGAGGCTGGTCCCTGCTTTGGCATCGCCTGTTTCGGGCACAATGACTGGAACGAGATCCCTGCTTTGGCATCGCCTGTTTCGGGCCCAATAACTGGAATGAGATCCCTGCTTTGGCATCGCCTGTTTCGGGCACAATGACTGGAACGAGATCCCTGCTTTGGCATCGCCTGTTTCGGGCCCAATAACTGGAATGAGATCCCTGCTTTGGCATCGCCTGTTTCGGGCACAATGACTGGAATGCGAGGAGGATCCCTAGGCGGTCGCATCGCCGCAGACGCGCCTGGAAACACCTGGCGATGAGTGTTGCGGCGACGACGATCGGGCCAAAATGTCTGCCGCCCGCCGCAGTCGCGCCGGCAAAACCACGTGTCGCAGGCGAAACGCAACAATACCATACATGCATATGAAGGGCAGAAATTCGGCCTTGTCTCTTCGAACTACTGCAAGTGAACCGCGAATAAACATGGAAAGACGGAGAGCACTGCACATGCGCTAAATTATCGTTATCACTAAAATAATTATTTGTTGGAGTTAGCGAATGGTGCTCTCTGTCTGTCGCTATTTTCTTTTTCATTTCATTTGCACTATATATGCAGTTGGGTCTTATGACCAGCTATTCTTCAGTTGTACCAAATGTAAGTTGAAATGCCTGTTAATGTATTTGTTGCATGGTAGTTTAACGGGCGTACGTCACAGCTGCGTAACTGTGTACCTGCAGTGCTTCCTCATGCAAGCACTCACGTTTGTATGCGTAACGTGCAGATACTGAGAAATTCAAATTCCCTGGAGTGCTCTGTCTGTTCAAGGTAGATAACATAATTTCTTTGAATACACTATCTGAGTAGTACTGGCAGAATGCATGAGTACACGAAACATAAGTCAAGTTATAACCTTCATTTTGAGCTCGTTTCGCCCTACAGCATTTTCAGCAATCGCGGTATGACATCACAGATATGCAACAGCGGCGCCGAAGGACACTGGAGTTATGTCCGGCATTATACGCATGATGAAGCTGTCACGCTTGGCAGCGTAATGTCTATTCAAGTTATGAAGAAAAGCATAACACAGTACTTTTCGACCGCAGTGCTTTCCCGCACAACTAAGTCCAATATGATATATATGGCTTATATAGATATTCTCTATGTGTATTGGTTTCGGTGATCTTTTTAGTTTGGTGCAATGTGCGACCCCACCAAAACACCTCCTGTTCCCACCACCGTGATTCCAGTTTTAATTTATGGGGACTTATCGAAGCCCTGTCTACTAAAGCCATAGTTCCAATATTGGTGTTTACCATCACCGCTCCACAATGGAGGTCAAGCCAGGGTGCATTATCATCTCGTGAATTCAAAAATATCCCTGGTATTTCTACATTTAGTGGCAACCACGTTTTACTCTCCCCCCTGCTTGTTGCTTCAAGTGAGAGCCGTCACTGTACTTGACGTGACTCCCACGGTGCAAGGTAAGCTGACTATGCTATTATGCTGCTCCTTTTCGATATAATGCTAGGCATACGCACACACACTAGTAAAACAACCCAGACTGCCTTTTTCTAACTGTCTCACCTCCATATATCGGAGTTTGTGAGAGTTATTATAGAGATCATGTTCTGCACGAAGACTTCCGGGGGCAATTTGAATGCTCAACTTGTTCATAACTACCTATTTGGTTTATACAGATTAATCTCGCACTAAACTCACTGCACATTTCGATGGTCACCCCTCAGGCACAATTCTGCTGGCACTCTGATCCTTGCTTCTTGTAGGAACTCTTCCTGGCCCGAGCATGCGCTTAATCCCTCCGTAGTAAAACAGCGCCAGAAGACACAAGGTACCAGACGAAGAAGAACGACACGTACACAGTGCACACCAACAACTGAAGGTCTATTCACTGGATGCGCAGAATAAGCACTGGCTGAACGTGAATATAATGTTCACACAGAACTAAAGAAAATGTAAGAAACACGAAATAGCATCACATGGTAAACCCTACCATGTGTGAAAAAAAAAGGATCCCGTAAGAAATCTGATGTCTTTCTGCAAAAGCCTGAGGGACGGCACGCTGACATAGGAATCACCCAGCTTTTCGATTTCTAGGGCTACAACAATCTGATCTTGTTAGCCTGTCTGTTGATTTCGACATGATGCTAGTTTTTTTTTTTTCAAATAATGATGCGGAGCCACAGCCTCTACAATGAATGCCTAGATGCCTTGCTGTTATTTTCGTTGTGATGCATTTATGTTCTTTAAATGGGCATTTTTCCGTTTGGCGTATGCATGACGCGCCGCATTTCAAAGTAATTGTGCAGACGACGTTTTCAGCGTACAGTATAGGCTTATCGCGATGATTCTTAGTATACATAGATTTCCAATCTGCTCTATTAACTGCTCTGCACATCGAATCGAGCGCATCGTGCCCGTTATTTTTGAACGCGAGTATCGTTAAGGGCCCCGTGTCGCAGAAAATTGGGTATCGGAGTCTTCTGCTTTGTTCTTGAGCGACATTTTCCGCATATATTTAGGTATATGCATACGACAGTGCAGCTTATCCACTCTCGACTGCTCGACCTTCGCCGCGCACAAGATGGGTGTGCCGCGTGTCTCGTCGCTCTATGTGTAACAGAAGCGACCATTTCCGCCGTTCTATTGCTCCCGACTCATTTTAAGTGCTTTTGACATCGTCGGAATCTCTGGTATACCTAGCCATGCTCACGGTCGCCTGCGTACGTGAAATTCTGGAACCACGAGGTCAAAACCATTTAGAAATAGTTCTATATTGTGCTACGATATTTACACATGTAAGATCCTCTGGGCCGAAATTATCCGCCATAAAGCGGCCTCACAGCCTGCAGGTTGGTTATATGACTGAGCTAGCTTGGATGCTCAGTTGCCACAGTCAGAAGTTCGAATCCTCGAGGTATTTTTTTTAATGCGTAAGCATTTACATGGCTATACGCAACGAGAAAAATGTCCGTCCGTCCTTCCTTCGCGTAAGAGGACCGCTTTCAAGCTAGAGCCAGACAGCTGTGGAAGAAAACTAAAAACGCGCAGGCAGTGGCACGAATACTTGGGGGTGGGCCAACTTAAAATATTGGGTAGGCCAAGTAACATTTGGGGGTTGGGCAAGAGTGAAATTTGGGCTTGGGCCAAACAATATTTCCGGGTGGGCCAACTTAAAATTTCGGGATGGGCAAACATATTTTGGGGATGGGCCAACTGAAATTTGGGGTTGGGCCAATTTAGATTTGAGGGTGGGCCAGCTTGAAATTTGGGGACGGGCCAAGGTTAAATCTGGGGGTGTGCCAACTAAAATTTGAGGGTGGGCCATGCTAAATTTCGGGGCACGCGAACTTTGGGGGTAGGCCAACTTAAATTTGGGTGTAGGCCAACTTGCAATTTGGGTGTGGCCCTTCTTCAATGTTTGGGGTGGCCCAATGTTCAAGTGAACGCTGCTGAGCGTCTTTCGAGTTATGAACACCTCGAGGGCAAGCGAGCGCGCTAAGAAGCTTGGCACGCTTTCACTGGGCCTTGCCGAAACGCAGTCAGAAAGCAGACGATAGCTTGGGTGGACGAGAAAGGCGCGCATAACACAGACTTGCGTGAGCGACAACAAGGGTGACATGGCTTCGCGGCTATGAACTCTCCACTCAACGCCTCACGCGCTACTGCGGCAGCTGGCGTTCGCTTTCGACCACTGTGCTCCGTCAAGGTGCACTCGTGCCTGCGTTCCGGCTCAATTGGCACAATTACGTTGAAAGGGTTAGATACGAAGAGAAAATCAGTTAATTGTCTGCTAAATACTAAGCGTTCTTTGCCACCGGAAGTCCATGGGTAAACGTGCATAAGCTAGGAAAGGAACGTAATCAACACTAAGCAAGAATGAAGTCACAGACGTGTCAAACAATTTTTACGCTCTAGTAGAAAAGTCTCAGAATTTCGGCACTTACTATTTCTTTTAGTCTGAAGGGGGAAATCGCCAATTCACCTCCTGCAGTGCACAACATCTCCAGACTTGCAGTGACACTTGACACCGCAAAACTACCGAGAGCCATTCGGGCTATACTAATCCAATTATGGAGACCCACTAAGCTTTAACAAAACACAGTCCCTCACCAGAACAGTAATTGGCCGCCCTGGTGCAGTATTTAGCCACTCCCTCCCAAATGATTCATTCGTTCAACCGATCGCCCTCAGTACCAAGCAACTGCGGAACACCTGACCAAGCAGGTGGTCAGACCCGTAACGCAGCAGAGGGTGCTAAGAATCTCTGGACCCGGACAGGCCAATGGAAACTGGCCCTGGCAACGTTTAACAACCGAACTCTCTCGAGTGAAGCTAGCTTAGCAGGACTCCTTGAGGAACTATGAGGTATTGCTTGGGATATCATTGGCCTTGGTGAGGTTAGAATCGGTGAGGCTTTTGCAGTGCTGACTAACGTTCACGTCCTCTGCGATAGTGGGCTCCCAGACAAGCAGCACGGGGTAGGATTTCTAATCCATAAGGAACTGGCGGGCAACATTGACGAATTCTGCAGCATTAATGAGAGAGCAGCAATAGTCATAGTAAAACCTTATAATAGGTATAGATTGAAGCTAGAACAAGCCTAAGATCCAACCTGTAGGTATGACGATAATGAAATAGATCTGTTTTATAAGTACGTGGAATTAGTGACGAGAAGAGTGCAAACTCATTATAGTGTAGCAATAGATGACTTCGCTGCAAAACTAGGGCAAAACCAGGCCGGTGAACAAGCAATTGGGAACTACGGCGTCGATTGTGGAAGCACTAGAGGAGAGGTGTTGGTAGAAATCGCGACAAGGAATAAGTTCCAGATAATGAACAACTTCTTAAGAAAGCGTAGCAACAAAGTTTGACTTGGACAAGCTATAATGGTGAAACAAGAAATGAAATTGATTTCATACTTCTTGCCAATCAAAGCTTATAGCAGGATGTAGAAGTGTTATGTAGGATAAATTGCAGAGATCTTAGGTTATTGAGGTCTAGGATTCACCTCAATTTGGAGAAAGAGTAAAATTGGTCAAGAAGAAATAAGCCAACTTAGACGCAGTAAGGCAAAAAGAAGACCAATTCAGGCTGGTACTTGCACACAAATATGCAGCCTTAAAACAGCGGGATAAGGATTACTTAGAGGTAATGAATGAAACCTTAACTAGGCTGGCTTCAGATGCAGAAGTTCAAGTGGGAGGTAACGCACCAAGGCAACCAATAGGTAAGCACCCCTAAGCTACGAATGACCTAATAAAGAAACGACAAAGAATGAAAGTGTCCAACAAAAGAGATCAGATAGCACTCACGGAATTATGAAAGCTGATCAACAAGGAGAAAATAAAGAATATTAGAAATTGTAACGTAAGAAAGACCGAGGAAGTAGTAAAAAATGGATGCTGCATGAAACCAGCGAAAAGAAAACTTGGCATAGGACAAGCCAAGATGTATTCATTGAAAGATAAGCAGGGTAATATAAATAACAATAGTAGAGACAGCGGAAAAATTCTATACTGACTTGTACAATACCCAGAGCACTCACGATATGTTCATTCTAAACAGTAGTGAACAGGTTACAGAGGCTCCTTCTATAACTAGCGATAAAGTTAGAAAGGTCTTACAAAGCATGAAACGAGGAAAAGTGGTAGGAGAAGAAGGAAAAGCAATTGACTTAATCAGAGATGGAGGAGATTTCATGCTTGAAGAGCTTGCGGCCATTTAAACAATATATCTCACGACTCCAAGGGTCCCAGAAAACTGGTAGAACGTTAACATTATACTAATCCACATTTAGGGAGTCATTAAAGTATTGAAAACTTAGAGGCCCATTAGCTTACTTCCAGTACTATATAAAATATTCACTAATTTTCGATAGAATAAGGGCAATACTTGCCTTCAGTCAGCCAACTGATGATATTTTTGCTAGCTTGTCGGGAGCGATAAAAACCATCTCCCGCCGCTTCGAGCTCTTTCTTCAGGTTGTGGGAAACGGAATTTGTGTAAGAAATAGACGACACTTTCTTTGTACCTTCTTGTGCTCCCGCACAGTTGGCGTTAGTTCCTTCCTTCTACAGCTTATGCATTTTTTTCTGCAATTGCAGAGAGTATTGCACAGGGGCGTCCCGCTTCGGTTAGGCGACGAACCTGCTCGTCTAAACTCTTTCGCAGCCGATGAACGCATGATATCTTTAAGGCATTGTCAAATTATGAATGAACAATACTGCGCTTTACGAGCTTAGAATGCCAAGAACGAAACATTAAAACCTGCTTTTTATTTTGCTGTGGGCTGCGATTCCCAGCAAACCTCTTTGGATAAAAATTTAGCCCTAAATCAAGAAAATGTAAATAGCAGTCCACGGGAAGCTCGTGAGTCACTATTAAAGGTGCTGGGCACTACCGAAAAACTGAAATTATTTCGGAAGACTGATTTTGCAAGTCTTTCTCATCACCTTTTAAGAGTACTATAAGGTCATCAACAAACGTAAACACACGTAGTACTTGCATGGGTGGTAGTTGCTATTGCAAAAGTCTGTCTCATTTCGTTAATATCACTCAAAACAGGAGCAATGCAATATCCAATGCCAGTACCGTCATTTTGTAAAAATATGTCCCCATTCCACTCCGCATAAGGGGAACCAAGGTGAGTGCTGAGCAGCTTTAAGAACCAACCTACGGCTATACCGGCCGCATGTTGGAAGGCCACTGCCCCGTAGATGTCTATGCAGTCCACTACGCTAGTTAGAATGGCATCCTGCGATATCGAATAGTACAGATCTCTGATATCTATTCAAAAAGCATTCATCTGTTTCGTCTTATTTTCTGCAAGAAAGCATACCACTTCTTCATAATTTTTCTGCTTTAAACGGGCCAACTACCAACAATTTGTCCATCCGCTGCTTCACGTACAAAGATTAGGGTTTCTGCCATGCTGTGTTTTCAAATATTAGTACGCGTAGAGGACATTCAGGTTGATAGGTCTTAGTTGCCAAAGAACGTCAAGGCTTAGTGCCTTGTTAGAACTGAACGGACCATATAGTTTTGTGAGATTTAGCCTTTGACATAGATTTAAGGCTTTGGCTCTAATCCGCGGCAAAGAAACATCCATGCATTGCTTAAACGGTGAAGCTAAAGCGTCGGATGTATTTGACAAGTACGCCGACTTGGGCAGCACCGCCAAACCGCCTTCCTTATTCGCAGGTAGCAGAGGTTGTTTTACAACGAATATGAACCAACTAGACGAAAAATACGTCGTGACTCCAATCCCTCAATATTTCGATAGAAAATTAACACAAAAGTCGACGCAGCATAGCACCTAATATCGGATGCACTTCTAACGCTGCCTGTGCACATGCTTGCGTGACCATCGCCAAAGCTCCTACAATCCTTGCAAATCTGCCCATCCCTGCATTTAGTACGCCTTCCGACGTCTTTGCATAGCCTCGGTCTGCTGGCAGTTTCACATTGCTCATCAACACGAAATTCTCAGCGAACTTACTTAGCCCCGTGTTTAGATGCAGTCCAATCAATCGATGTTTATTGCCAATTTAACAAATCACCGTCCTATGCAAAACACAGTGCTCAGGTAAAGGAAGTCGTCTCTACGATGCTTCCTTTTTCAACTGACCACTGAAGAATCCGTAATTCTAATCATTCGACCATGCGAGAATCGTAGAAGTCGCACGAAATCACAAACCACTTCTTTAGTGCACTCCAACAGGGCCCCTATTGAATTATTTATTTGAATGAAGTTGGAAATGTTTGCAACCACTGCGTTGACTGGTTACCTTCAAACAAATTGTCGAATGATCAAAGAACGATAATATGAAGCGATATGCGAAAAATATTTGGCAATAACACAATTTTGCACGCGTCTTTAAACAGTCAATATAGAAAAGCCAGCAGCATACCGTCATATTCTGCACCTTCTGCAATCACACACAAGCCAATCAAATGATAAAAGATACAAAAGACACACCAATGACATTATGGGCTATGATGTATCGCTGCTTGCGCATGAGCAGGCGTCTTGGCTAGCCAGATCAGAGTGCATGCACAGAAACGCCCTGACGCTCAGACACTTCTCGCAGGCGTGTTCTGCGTTTCTTTTCTGAGCTACAAAATCTGCAGTGGTTTTTCCGCTTCCTACGGAGACTTCGTCCCTTCTTTATCTTTTTTTTATTTTTTCGGAACATTAATTCATGAGACCGAGCCTGTACCTCCAAATTCACGACAGAACGAGAACGGTGAAAGCATGACGCAAGAGCCTGCCATGGTTGATGTTTTTTTTACGGGTTACATTCATTGTGATAGCTTTATTTGTCCACACGACGTTAACCCTTGTTTATTACAAGAGTAGGGAGCAGGAGAGCACAAGAGTGGTGTAGATACCGCATATTCTGGGGACGAGGTTCAAGGGGCGCCTGATTGGTTGGCGGAACTGGCAGCAGCCGCACGCTGAGTGAGAACTTTATGCGAGGCCCGTACTCTTGGGCACGCGCTCGGTGTGAATCAACACATGACGTTTGTGATTTAATTATATGCATGATCCATCAGATGCACCAGATGCACCTGATTCCACGGTATTATCATTGTTCAAAGGTTATGGCTCGCTTCAAGAAGTGCCTATGCTATGAAAATTTCTTTAATCTGTCATTGATTGGCGCATAAAGTTTACCGTGGACTACAGCATGCCCTGAAGATAAACCACACAGTGACACTACTGACTTTTACACCGACCTTTACAATCATCTACCGTGGTTCCAACTTCAATGTTTTGTTTGTTAAGCGCATAAAACGTCTCGACGGATGGGAATTCCTTCATGTACTGGATCAAATAGTGTTCTAGACATTTTAAACGCTTCTACTCCCTATATTCTCTGCATTGCTCATCTCCTGCCATATTTTTACTGTGTACTTACATTTTCAGACGCATGTTGTCGTAATGCGTATGTTGATCCGTGTCCCTGTTATGTCTGGTTTACAGCTATAGCCTTCAGGAATATTTCCAGTGCTGACAGAACCATGCTTTGCTTCCACGCGCAACAAAGAAAATATTATACTAATTGGTTATGCTTTAATAAGTAGCAGTAGTGTCGCATGTTATAACCGTATAATAAATTGTCTTAGGCTTGTTTTTGAAACCTCACAACTATGGCCATATTGGCATGTGTCAGTGGCAGGTCTGTAGAACCCCATGTTTTGAATAGTGATCAATTACTACTCAAGTATACTCCACCTGCCATTATAGCAAACAAGCTTAACAAGCCAAGAAGAGAGAGAGAGAAACGTTTATTAAACGAAACAGTGTCCTGCGCGAGGCCGGGTGTCACCCTAAGGTGGGAGGGCTTCTTAGTCCAGGAACCCTCTGGCTTCGGCTGCCCTCTTGGCCCTTGCGACGAGTTGTCGTTGGTCTTCCAGGTTCCCTAGAGTTAGCTTGGCCTCCCACGTTTCGAATAGGTCGTTTGCTTCTATTCCATTTTTATTTTTTATTTTTTATTTATATTTTTTATTTTGCTCACTTCTACCAAGACCGCCTTTTGCAGAAGATTGACAGTAAAAATAAAACAAAACTGCGGATGCACTGAGTGAGTTTGAAGCCGGAAAAGACACGCCTTATAATTTTAATTGATTAAGCACACACTGTTGTACAGTGCTGTCTGAACTGCGGTGGTAATATTTACGTAAAAATCTTCTATCATTTACAGTACTGCGAACGAATTGAGTTTGTAATTCTTTAAATACAATTAATTGGTAAGAGACAATATACAGACGAGGGTCCCAAAGTCAAAGACTGCAACGGGACCCTCGGCTAATAATAACAATGTAACAACAATAGTAACAACTATAATAAACAAATAATAACAACAATAATAACAGCAACGCAAATATATTTCACATTGTGATTTTATAACGTGAAGCTGATAGCTTTGTGTGTTTCCTCCGCATGTGGTAACAATGCACTAATCTGTAAGATATCTTACTATCGAATCCCTATCGTAACTGCACCGATAAAGAATATTGAAACAAAGTGGGCAGAAACTGCTACCCTTTCTTGCTTGAGAAGATAAAACAAGTGACCGAAATGCGTTTCGCCCTCTTAGAACAAAGCAAACTTCATCTCAGGAAACTCAGTGGTTGCAAATCCAATAGATAGGGTAGACTGCATTGTTAATACACGCACCAATTTGTAAGCAGTTTCTCTTCCATGGAGTACGAATGAACTATTTAAAACGTTGGTATAGCCCAAATTTAGCACCACTATATTTCTTATTCCGAAACAGAAATCTGTTTACTACGGAGCAGTCCCCTTAAACAGAGGTTAAAACAACAACAGACATGCCTAAATGCATCTCTGTGGCCATTAATTGAGAGGCTGCTATGAGTGCTACAGTGTGCGGTGTTTGTATGATTGCAGAAAGAACGAGAAAAGTACCGTTAGCAAGTGCGCGAACGCAACTCGAGGAGCATGCAGTTTTCTGTTGCAACCCCCAGCCCTCTATCTCACCACGTTTTTTTTTTTTACTATGAATGACCTTTCATTTGTCTTGAGCATGCTTCGCTCCTTAATGCGTTTCCACGGTCTACCAGGCTATATTTCGTGGAAAGTTCGGCAATTAAACAAAGGTCGTACTTCCTGGTGGGAATTAGTGCGATTAAAGATGGAGCACAGAGGTAGAGCATTGTCATTTCGAAGCCTCAGGGGATCCGCGACTTGCTTGTTGCACTTAAGACGCTCCGAGGCTGGGTATCAGAATGAAGAATTGCGCTAGAAAGACTGTTAGCCGTGGCGAATACCGCCAGCATATACTCCGATGTACACCATGTAAAGTTTCAGGGCTGCGCCTAACGGAGTGTCAGAGCAAACTCGCATTCCAGCTTTGCCTACTGCAGCATTTCTCATTTAACGACACTGCACTGTCACTGGTTGTGCCACAGGTGTTATTTGTTGTCCTTTAATATCAAGGTAGGCTTTACGGTGCGTGCTTCATCACTTTTTTGAAACGTCAAGGAGCTTAATAATATCGCGTGGGCGCATTATTAACGGGTTACAAATCTTTACTTGCTTCTTATCCTTCTGTGCATGCAGTGACCGATTCCGTCGACAAAGACGCCGCAAAGCCGTGGAGTGGAATATGAGGTTAGAGAAATACAGAAAAGAAAAGACGGGTATAGGTTAGCCAGGTTGCACTAGGTTTGGTGCGTTACACTTAAGCCGAGGAAAGCGGGTAGCATATGAGATGTACCGTTGAATATTACAGCCTTATACTGTACAGCTTCATTTTCGTGCTTTTCTCGCCTGGAAATATCAGTTACGCTTTGTTGCCACACATTTTCTGCTGTGCTCTTCGTCAGCCTTGCCGTTTTCTTACCCTTACAGATACCATTATGCTAGTGGTAGCACGCACGGCTGCAGCCTTCTGAGATTTTCACTATTGAGTTTATTGCTACCAGGTACGTGTGCTCTAGCAGTACCTAGCAGCTGACTCTACATGCGCAAATATCACGTCGCTATCATGTGGTGATTTATTGGTTATTTACAAACAACAGGCATGCGCTCGTCAGTGCTACTTGGTGGGTCAAACTTATGTACTTAACAAACCGCATTTCTTACATTTGTGATGCAGTGAGACCGACGTGTGCAGGTGGACGTTATCGATCTCTTGCTCATAAAATATGTATTTCGTGGAAGCCGAGCGGGCGTCGCAAGCCCTAAAATGTGGAAGGAGGCCGACAAAAGGATGCACGCGCGCACTGTCTGGCGGATAACGGAACACAGGCGGTTTCGTTGTGTTTGACGGATAACGTCATTAGTTTCGCCCATCGTCTCGCACCTCCGTTTCTGTAGCAGTTGGCAAATGTGATCGCACTTGTCTGGATAGCCACGGCTGTGAAAAAAAAGAGATGTCCCATTCAGCAATACCTTTCTGACGCATGCACTAACCCGAATCAGTAGCGAGGTTTCACCGAAACGCTTGCTTAGCTGTCCTGTAGCTGCAGATATAGCACTTTATTCGCCCGGACGTTACATAGGGGCAACTGTTGAAATTAGGTACTGTATAACCGAATCGCTGACGGCTCTCCGCACGTTTCGCAAACCCGGGGACCGCGCTTCCCTAAAACTGTTCTAGGCAGCTAGGGTGCGGCGTTCTACTTGTCCTGCAGAACATATACAACCCCTCTTAGTTACCTTTAACGCTCTGTGCCGACACTGCGCAACCCGGGCGCCTGCAGCCGCTAAATACCTCCCAAGTCTAGAATGTTCTGTTTCTGTCGACGTGAGACACGTTTATCGAGTGAAAAATTTACTGATTTGCAACGAATGTGTAGAAGAGGCAAAATATTTTTTCAACATTCTTGTGATGCGTTCAGTACGTACCATAAGCTCCTCATCCTGGGTCTGTGAATGAGCGGTCTGCTGTAGACAACTCTGTTCATGCCGTGTCTACTGACATTGCACTAACATGCTTATGGCATTAGACGTCGTTGTCCGCGACTCCCTCAGGGACGCGACCACCTTTGATTTTTTTTTTGTAAAATGATACAATAGCTCAAAAGCGACGTGTTTTTATAAAACGACACTCACCTCCACGACCACTCAAAGACAAGTCACTGGCGCCGTTTGCTGTAGGAAAATGAGGACCCTACGCTTATATTTCTGCACTTAAAAAGCTGGGACATTAAATGAGTCTTTTCAAACTAGCGACGCAGAAATCGCCTCGAACTGCAAAAACAGCTGGAGGTCGCCAGCCACAGGCAAAGTACTTGCTTTATGCAGTGAAAATGACTCATAGTAATGAGCGGCAAACTAATAACATGAAGTGAGTTCCCAGCAAAATGATTAAATGGAGGAGGCTGCCTCACGGAGAAAATACTGAAGCGATGCTATCAGTACTAAACGTTCGAATGACAAGTGCTCCGAAAAATGGTGAACTAAACTCAAATGTGCCCAAATTCCTTACTGTGATCGTACCGAATTTATTCTTGTACACGAAGGTTCTCACGGCTCCCTCGAGAGAAAGTTAGGACGAGTTCACGCTTCATATGATACTTCGGTGGCGCAAAAAAAAAGAAAAAAAAAGAAATTGTCTGCCCTTATTGGTTCAGAGATACTGGGAGGTTTAGAATGCCATAGATCCATGGTAAGTGCTAAGTGCCATGGTAAGTGCTAAGGAACGTGAAATAGAGAGCTGACGCATTCTGATACCGTGAAAAGAGAAAAAAAGACATTTTTCAAGCATCCAAATAAATTGTCAATAACTAACAATTACTCAAAAATGTCCATAACTTCTTAATTGAGCAATCTTAACCACATTGTTAATTGAATAAAACAGAACCTTGCGTTCGTTTCATGATGATATCTTGTTGTAACCACCACTCAAAACTATGAAGTCGGTAAGCGTTATCATGCCCCAGGTGGCGCATAAGAAATCGTGAAGCGTGCACCTTTCTAAATGAGTGACTATGTTTTCTTCTTAAAACAACTAATTATTCTTTAAGCATTTGTGTACCTTTGCATTCCACGGAAAAAATTTATTGCAAACGACGAGAATATGTCACGACACATAAACTGCACAGTTTCCAATGTTCTAAGGAGGTGCGCTTTTATGCGTGCGATAGAGCAACAACGAAGTCTTGTGAAAACCTGCGCACAAAGATAAAGAGACGATCCAGGAAAAAGGAAACTCCGTGCATAATAATAAACATACTAATAAATCCATGTATAGACCTATTCCCACGTGTGCGATATATACTGCGTTTTTAGTGTGCTTTACTGGGCGCACGATACATCAAGTGTCAGCATTACTAATTGTATAGAATTGTTCTCCGGGAATTTCAACCATATTATTTGTGCAGAATTGCTCTCCGGAAAATTCGATATGTTTCAATTAATAGTGATGTTCTTTCACAGTAGGCTTGCCCACATGTTTCGTATTTGAACACTGACTTACGTCGAAGATTTTAGAGAGTTGTGTTTGATTTCAATTCTTCACGAACAAACTACTTCCCTTGTTTACGAAAAGCATGTTTCACATCCGTCTTCCCGCGTATTCGTTTTACTTAGGATTATAACTTTTTTTCACCGTCGCGTCGCGCTACGCCTGTGAACTCCCTCATATTTTTTTTTCTTTGTCTCTGAATTCCAAACTGTTTGCTTTTCGGAAGTTTGAAATGGGAGTAAATATAGTCGGAGGTCAGTGAGCTTGCTTTGCGGGCAGTTCATACAACTTCAGTGAATCTACTTCGTGTCATTCGCGAGTGTTTCTCTTGCAAGGCTGCCTGAGATTCTTGAGCTTCATTCGTCGGCCCTAGCACTCGGAAGTCCTACTCATAAGTAGGTCGGGGCCTGTCAGAAACTCTTCAAGCGATCAGCGTGTCATTGAACCGCTACTCTATTCGCCAGCACTCGCACTGGCGCAGCAATCGACACGCATCATGATGCCTGTTCGAGTGGCATGGAGGTCGTTGGACTTCAGTCTAATCCACGTGCCGTTAAGAGAAAGGACGCGTCACAGTTCAAAATTTTGCCAATGCCCTAGCTTAGCTCTGGAAGGTTGACGAACTTTCTGCCTTAAAATGCTGAACTTCCTTGCATGTCAAGCGGCGTAAAAGCACATGTCACTGGTAAGAATACAGCGTATAATTTCAGAGTGTTGGCACCTCTGTTCTGCCAATAGTAGCCACATGTTTTTGAATGGTGCGCTTGTAGATACGATTGTTTTGATTTCAAAAAAAAAGCCATGATTGTAATTTTTGCTTATCCTACTTCATTTCTTTTCTTATTCATTCTGCAAGGCACGCAAAGGTTAACATGTCAGCAAGCGGAAACACAAACGCAACAACAGAAAACAAACCTTGTTTTTGTGAGAAGAGGAAAGAAAATCACTGCTGAGACTTCATTTTGGTCTACTTCTATCTTCTATGTACGACACCGGGCTGTTCTCTTGCTCGAATATCAGAAATTGAATTTTTCTTCCTTTCTGCAAAGTTCAGCGTGGTTCTAGTTTTCTGCTTGACCATTCACATGCACACAAGTTCACATATTCACGCCTTTGGTTCTTACATAAAAAGGAAGGGAGTGATAAAACGAAAAAGGACACGTATTAATGAAGCTGGCACATGCTCAAAGCCTGCAGAAGTGAACGATTGCTCCAGGCTAGATTGAACGATGCAAGTTCTGCAATTTCTTCTTGCTAGAAGCATGGCTACATTATTGTCCTTTTGCGTTTGTTTCCGCCCTTGTGAAAGCCATTTTACTTTTATTTTTTGCCCATCACATTGCTGAAATCAAGGATTCTGCTTATTTACTTCTATCGGCCACTTCCGCTCTGCGCAACAGCTTCCTCTGTTTATTTCCTTTCGTCTGTGCGCAAGGAAAAGTGGCAACTCTATAAGTTCTGTGCTTCGCTTATTTCAGTCTTACATTGGTCATATCTATTTACTGCAGGTTTCCGTTTGGAAAATTGTAGATGAAGACAACCGCTGCCAATGTGCCTTGTTTTGCTAACAGGCTACGAGGTGTGCGTTTCTGACAGTGGTATTCAGAGGCAGTCTTCGCGTGCGTCAACGTCAAAAATAATAATTCATAAAGAAAACAACATACGTCCATGTGAAATAGTGCGCCGCAACAGCCTCGCGGCTTCAATAATATCGATGATATGTTCATTCTCGACTCGGAAAAGAGGTGCACAACACTCTTGTTCAGCATCGGACACGTTTCTCTTCAATATTCGAAGCGTGTCAGCTATGCGAAACGTGCCGAGAGATACTTCGAAACGCGTCTTTTCCTTTCTTTTTGACAATCGAGTAATATTCTAGGACTTGGAATTCTGCAGCTCAATTCTTGCCACACAAAGCGGACAAAGCTGAGACACGCAGATGCGCCCACTAAGGATGCCTCAATCCTTCTTGAAATTCATCACACATGAACCCTATTTACACGATCAGTTCGCAGAAGTCGTCGACGCGCGTGCATCACATAAGCTGAGAGCCCACTTCTCTATTGAAACGGCCCAAAGGCCGTTTCACAGCTCATAATGAGCATTCGTTGACCTTTCTCAACTATCTTCTTTCAACAAGCTTAGAAAGTACTGTTGAGAAATAACTTGAGAAACGTTCAAGTTGAGACAGGCCATGACATCTTATTTCAATGGTTGCGATGTTACTGTGGTTTGCTTAGAAACGAGGAAGCCGACGTAACCACTCAAGCGTCGCATGCCAGTGGCGATTGCGTCGCTATCCCTGTCTCAAAAACAGACGCAGAGGAAAAGTTCCGTGCTCTTGCTCGCGAGCTTAGGTTGGCCCAATGCAATTCGCCAGACTTTAAGAACTAGCGACTGTGTTCCACATGGCTTACCACGACGGAGGTAGCTTTAATTTTTCGTCTATGGCATGGAGTAGCTTTTTCCAATGCCTACTGTTACCTCATCGGAATGACCACAAATCCAGAATGCGAAGTTTGCGGGTGCAAAGAGACGATAGCGCACCTTCTGTGTCATTGTCTTCGTTTCAATGCAGAAAGAAAAGTCCTCAGCACAACGTTAGACTAGACTAACAGCCATTCCCTTACCGAAACCATTATTCGTGGACGCAACCAGAAATCATGTACCCTGGTTCCAGCAGATGTCGGCCGGAACTATTTAAAAGTAGTAGCATTCTTTTTAAAAAAACGGGACCCATCGAAAAATGTATAGAATTTGCGAACTCATGCGATCTTTTTGTAAGGTTCTCTTGTTTTCTTATATTTTCTGCCCTTACACCATCCCCCTGGGCAGAGCAGCCAACCTAACACTTAACATGGTTAGGCTCTCGGCCTTTCATCTCTCTGTCTCTCTGGGCATATCCGGGAATAGTAAGACCCAACTACGTGGAAAGATATGTGGGCCATATAAAACTATAAATTTTACTATTCACACTGTTCTCTATGCCCTGTCATATAAATATTATGTCGCAAAATGACACTTGAATACATGCACAGAGCTTGCAACACAGAGAGCGGGACAAGATGGCTTGGATCCTCTGAGGCCTTCGTCCTCAATCTCAACTTCTTTCTCAGCACCTCCATCTTCCAGATCACGCATCCCAGTTATAATTTCTTTCTCAGCGCTGGTTCTGGAAAGCTAGTGGCATTACTCCTCAGTCAGTCCGTTGTTCTACGGATGATAGGGAGTCCCCTCTCGATGGTAGCGTCTAGCTCAGTTTGAAGATGTCCTCCACCAGTTTGGCTGTAAAGGCAGTTCCTCTGTCGGTGATGACAGATGATGGGGCACCATGCCTGGAGAAAACGTGAGCTATAAAAAACGGAGAAACATAGTATCTTGTACAGTTTTCGCCTCAGCGTTACGTTGTCTGTGGTGACTATAATCCACTTGTTTCCACTGGCTGACAAGGAAAAGGGTCCCAGCAAAGCTATGCTGATTTGAACACGCGGCGCGCTATGTCGGGGAATAAAAGCCCGGTTGGAGTAATCCACCGGGCTTTATCGACAGCAATTTTCTGCGTTGACATTCACGGCAGCTTAGCCTGTAACTCTTCGCACTGTAAGGAAGTCTGCGGTAGTAGAACTCTGGCCTACTGTGGCAAGAGTACTTGAAAAACCCAAGTGATCACATGCCAGCTCATCAGTGCGAGCAATGAGGATGTCATCTAGGAGGTCGTCAGGTACAACCATCCGATAGACTTAGTTGCGTGCACTCGAATGTTATATGTGCAAGCATTTCTACGATTAGCTAACAATAAAAGCCGTCCGTCCGTCCATCCGTATCGTAAGACGATCGCTTTCAAGATAGGGCCGCAGTAACGAGTGAATTCACCTTCATGCTGTCTCTCGCTTCAACGCGAATTAACTGGCTGGAACACACCGCTCGCGAAGCTATCAGCAGACGCCACACTCTCTGCCCCCCTCACAGATCGTTTTCAAGTGAGGTGAGGTTCAAGATCTCTCACTTTCAGACGCGAAGCTGTGTCCATCAAAGATGGCTTTCAAGATAGGACCCGCGCAGGCGTGCCATACGCAGCGCCACCGGAGTACGGTTATTCACTGTGCATTGTGGTGCCACACGAATGCATAAAGCGCTAAAAGCTTGTAATGGCTGGAACGTTATCAGTGAACCTGGCACCGCCACCTGCTAAAGTTTCCTTGTGTCACCCTGTCACGTTGCGCTGCCATCCGCAGAAATTCGTGTCACCGCTGCGCTGCCATCTGTACTCGTCGGATCAAGTTAGATAACATTCATAATGACGCCCCACTATATAGCGATTAGACAACTCTCCGAGAAGTTTCTGCATTACTTTTTTCTTGTACAGGACATCCTTACGAAGGCAGATGGTTTAGACACTGGGATAAAGGTGCCGAGGCATAGTAACGTCTTGTCTTCTATGTGAACTATGAGAGTGTGAATTACGGTAAGCCCAAGCTGCTGTAAGATCACGTCAGATGCTGTGAGATCCCCAAAGGAATTCGCCTTCGTCGTCCGCATCATCATTGGAAGGTTTGATGGGACCGAGATAAAAAACGTCCTGTTTGCGATCTGATTTTAGACGATGGTAACAACTCCTGTAGAGGGAGAATCCTTCGTTCTATTCGTCAGGACAACGCTCGTAAATCGACCAGCCAACACGACAAATGTTGCTCTGTCACTACCTGGTAATGAATTAATTCTGGGTTTTTAGGTTCCAGAACCATGATGTAAGATGAGGCGAGTCATAGTGGAAGACTGCGGATAACTTTGACTACCGGGGGACCTTCCAAGTGCGCCAAATGCACGAGACACGGGCATTTTGTGTTTCGCCACCATACAAAAGCGGCCACTGCGTCCAGGATTTGATTCCGCGACCTCGTGCTTAGCAGCGCAACAGCATAGCGGCTAAACCATCGCGGTGGGTGAGGGCAACATTGTAAGGGCCACCGTAGAAATAAGGCCGAAATTTTATGATGGTACAAACTACTGGAAGAATGTGGAGGTTAGGATGGGAAAATAATAATGAAACTATCACAGTTATGATGGGGGCATAGAGTAAACTTAAGCAAAAGTAACTGCTGCTTTCTCACATTTTTCACCCTGTCGGCGTCTATTCGTGATAATGGTTTCTCTATCTTATTTTTGTGAGAAAGATAAGATAAAATAATCAACAGAGTTTTTTGTCAGATTAGAAGTATTTTCCTACGTGCCACGCTGCAAGGGAGAAGCGAGTGCAAATTATTGAAATGCCTAGTTGTAAGGTACCCCAAAAATCGAAAAAACAAGCAACAACTTCATATGTCCTTCTCCCTTTTGGGATATTCAGTGTTTGCTAGACAGTAAAATCATCCGTTTCAAAACCTCATTTCTTTGTTTAGCTGTTCATTAAATTTTCATCCAGTTCGCATTTATGTGTTTTTTTCTTTTCTCGTCTTCTCAGCTCTTTCTATTTGCGTTTTACGTTCTTCAAAGCTGCAGACCGAACAACTAAAGTTGACTAACGTCATAATTATATGACGGGAACAAAGAACTGAGGGTTCTTAATTAGATTATAAAAAACACACAGACGTGCACGTCGACGTGTTTTGCATATATTGGTGCACGCCCTTCCGTCGTCTGAAATCAACACAACATTCAACTCTTACAATGTGTAGTGCTACATAGAACTTTAGGCAGATATAGGCAGTCACGAATAGCCCATCGCATTTCCTGAAGATCGGTTCACCTAAAACGAAGCATCGCGTTGTCATTCCTGCAATATCCACACGCCCAACCATTGGCGCGATAATATTAACGAAAATGTGCGGCTACTACCCGAACTGATACGGTATAAGTTCTAACAACCGACAGCTTGTTGTACTCACTTATTAAACATTTCTCAGAACTTATTCCTCGAGGAAGTAACTCTACATCTTTCATACGGTCGTTCCTCCACACAGACGGCTACGTCTTGCACTTTGGATTCGTATTAGTGTACATTTTGTATGATGAACGCAGACTGCGTGAAGGCTCAATTTCTTTTTCTAGATTTACGTTTTCATTTGGTCTATTCCACGGGGACAAAACAAATATTACGTTGAACGGTGAGCTTTTGTAGAAAAATAGCTGGAATATTTATCAGCACTTTTGGGAACACGGCGATATCTACGATACTTACCGATGCATGCCATTCTGGCCAGATCTTACGTCATGTTTGCTTTCGTTAATTTCCCCTCATTGTTTCTGAGTGCTCTGATACATTTTTCCACGAAATGAACGCTAATCACCGTAGATGTGCTCGGAGACAAAATTTGAAAAACAGCAATACAAAATATATCGGAAGAGAGTACAACAATCTTGGGTAAATGCACCCGGCATTGCCAATCGTGGGGAATACTACGCCAAGAATGTCGCACGACGGCAGCCTATTGGTTCTACTTCCCTGACAACCCTCTATGTTCGAACGCTGACAACGCATAACAAAATATCAGGAGGACGTTCGCGACGAGCAGCGCATTCTTTCGCGGAATCTAGGTGCACGGAACGGAAGCGCTGCCGAGTTCACCCAAACCGTGCGCCGGATAATGCATGTTTGTTCGCCAGGCAAACTCAGTCGCATTAAGTGAAAGCGGCCTTGGGGCAACGCGCCGTTGCAAATGTCGCGGAGACTCTGGCTGCTCTCGCTTCCGGTTCGCTTTTATTGGTGCTTTCTTATTTTTTTCTTCTTTGTTTGCCACTTGTTTCTCTCTTTGCTTTTATTTCTCTTCCCCACATTGTATTCCGGCCTCCTTGTTTGTTTTCGCTGCAAGCGTTATATTCGTCTGCACAGCCTGAGTCACTCGAACCACGCACGAATAGAACTGCAAGGCCCCAGATTAACGTTATGCTGGCAAGGAACAAACGTGAACGTATGCATTAGCATTGTCCAAGTTTACAGTCACGAGCTGTGCCTAGCGAATGACTCGATCTCGTTCATTTATTTTTTTTTTCAAGGTGGTCATTGACAAGGGACGCAAGGAGAGAGAGAGATCGAACGTGGTGCGGTAGTCAAAACCCTGCGAGCAGTCCGAACCGACCCCGTGCGTAAAGCGTTGGTGATACGCCTGACTGACCGGCACTTCTTCGCCGCATTTCATACGCTGGAGATTCGCCGGCCTAACCGGTGCTTCTCCCTCGTTACATTTGTCCCCCGGAGAAATAGGCGCCATCCTGGCGATCTAAGCATAAGGTAGCATAGAGGGATCGTAGAAGAGCTTGAGCCGATGTACGTGAACAGTTTTGCGAACTCGACGGCGCTGATCAGAAGACGGCTACACAGGCTCGACGACATAGTTCACCGGGGAAGTCTGTGCGGTAACACGGTAAGGTTCATGATATCGTGGGAGCAGCTTAGAAGAGAGGCCGGGCAGGATCGTCCGGCATGGGCCGAGACGGTTGAAGGGTTCGGCCTCAAAGTTCCAGCGTTGATGGAGTCGTGCCCAGCACTCTCCACCAAATGTCAAGGTGCATATTGACAAAGGACGCAAGGAGAGAGGGATTGAACTCGGTGCGGTAGTCAAAACCATGCGAGCAGTCCGAACTGACCCCGTGCGTAAAGAGCTATTGATGCGCCTGACTGACCGGAACTTCTTCGTTAAATTTCATACCCTGGAGATGGGCCGGGCTAACCGGCGCTTCTTCTTCGTCACAATTTATTTATTTTGAAAAAAAGTTCTTAGGTTGGTTATTATGTAGATAGAGTGTTTTGGTCAGACAGAAATTTCAAAATACCAATACGCATGAGATAAAGCTTAAATCTCTTATTAGAGTAACATGATATAGTAGTAATTTAGTGTTGCTTGCCCTTGTAACTTATGATCAAATTTCTAGATTTTTTTAAACATCCTCAAAACATGTGGATTTCGGTTAACTAGGAAAGCATGAAAAAGCCTATCCTTTTCTTTCATCATTTTTAGGATCTCTGTAGTCATCCAAGGTTTGCGGGCACGCTTTGCTTTTTTAAAATACCTGAAGTGGGAAATGTTTGTTATAAACTGAACTGATCGTTCGGATAAAATAGCCGTAAGCTAAATTAGCACAGGAGAAAGAACATAAGTCATCTCACTGTGTTTGCTCAATTTTATCACGAAAGCGCGAAAGAGAGTTTAAATTTAGAGCTCTATAATATATACCAGAAGCAGCCTGTCTGGGTATGCAGCGGGATTGGTGTACAATAAAATATATAGGTAGGTGATCACTGATAGCGGTAAAAGTAGTTCCAGAAAGTACGGAATGGAAGGGCAAGTTTGTTATGAACAGGTGTAATAATGTTGTACTCGTGTCAGTAATACGAGTAGGACTGACAATGACATTCGATAAAAAGTGGGAACCAAGAAGCGCCAAAAGATCCTTTTGATTATTTGTCTTTGCTAACATATCAATATTCAAGTCACCTCCTAACACCAGCCTATATCTATTGTCATCAAAAGAGGAAAATATGTTACCTAAAAACTGTATAATATTGTTTATGCTGCCATCGGGTGGTCGGTATACTGCAACAAACACACAGTTCTGTACTTTAAGACATACAATTTCAATATCATTCATGCATTGAGACCACTCGTTAAGCCATTCGTATCTCATCTCATGTTTAACATTTATTTATTTATTTATTTATTCATTTATTTATTTATTTATTTATTACATACTTCAGACCAATCTGGTCCAAGCAGCACGGGCAATACAAACTTACGCCATCTCCTCTCCTTATTTTTTCTATTTAAGTAAACTGGATTATAATCTGCGATATTAATAACGTCCGAGTCATCGCGGTACCAAGTTTCTGTTAGCATAACTATGGAGAAATCAAATTTAAACTCGTCAATAAGAACAAAGAGGTTGTCCTCTTTGCAACGAGCGAACTGCATATTAATGTGAAGCACAGCTAGGGGTGATATGCGGTGGTCTACAATATGTGAATTTCGTTCCGATGGACTAGAACACATCGTGTTAGAGTCCATTAGTAGACAGTGGTGATTACATATGTATACAGAAATTACTTATAGCAAGTATAAGAAAACAGCAACTCTTGAATAAGGCAAGCGTACTCACTAAGAGATGTTGCTGAATCGTTACGAAGCCATACGTTTGTGGTAAAATGTTAGAAAAACTAGCATAGGCAACAGAGAAGTGAAATATGGCACCAATCTATCACACAGCATTATTGAAAACATTATACAAACGTTCAGTTGCATAATATAGATGAAGACTAAGGCATTGGTTACACAAAATGTTGTGTAATATAAAGAAATAGGTTTATACACATATAAAACTCTACAGAAACACAGGATTTTGTTTTCCTGTTTAACAATGTGATCAAAAAAATAAAGAAAAATGATATGCAGGATCACAACTAAGAAAACCATTTTTCCAACCGTGACGACCTGTTAAACAACTTGCGCCAAGTCCTCCTCACAGGTTATGCGCCAAACAAATGTCTTTTCCAATTTCCGCGTGAGAACTTTGCCTGGAAACATCCAGATAAACTTCCATTTTTCTCTTTCCTTGCTTGTCTCGCATTTGCTAGCAAAGATTTGTTTTCGCGACAGAGATGGTCATTTACATAGATCGACGCATCTGTGTCATACCCTAAACCCCTTCCATTCAGTTTTCTTTTCCTTGCTGCCTAAAGCATTCTTTCCCGGGCGGCTCTCAAACGAAACTTTACGACCACATGCGGCCTACCCTTATCTCGGGATGGCACACGAGGCACAACGTCTATGTCATTCTCAGTGACGCCGGCCCTCAGATACACGGCAAGTTTTCCAACTTCCTTCAGAAGGTCCTCATCTGGTACAACCGGAAGCCCTTGAATCTCAACATTCATATTTCTTGAGTATTGTTTCAACTGACTTATCTCACTCCTAGCCAGCTTCAGTTCTTTTTTGAGGAGTTCACTTTCAATGCGGCACTGCTCATTATCAGCCCTAGCAGCGGAAGGCTCACCGGGGAAAGCCTCAGCATCAAGTTTCAATTTTTCAAAACCATCACTCAAGAATTGTACGGATCGTTGAAGACCAGTGATTTCCAACCGAATTTCACCGTTTGAGGTATTGATCCAAGCAACGTCACTTTCAATGTCTGTCACGAAAGAATCTAGCTTAGTCACCAACTCAGTCAATACCTTAACGACCTCTTTTATGCTTCCCGGCTGCTTTTCAGCCATAGCTTTAGCGAGGGCTTTTAGGTCACCAGAATTCATTTCCCTGCTCGGCTCAGGTTTGGCAATAGAAGACAACAACAACCCAGCAGAAAATAGAAGGCATTCACAAAAAATGTAACCTAGGGTAAGTCACCAGGTAGGGCTATACATTAGCTTATATTACTACACTATTCATGGTAACACTCGTGGCAGCAACAGCGACGGGAGAGCAGTGTACGCAAGAGCGGGATAGAAAGAATACACCATCCTGCAATATTGTAGAAGAGTATATTAGTTTGCGCCCGCACACCGCCGCCGTCGCTGCCACAGTGAAAAGAATGCGTTCCTAGAACACTGCCCCCAAGATGAGAGCGATAATTCAAGGTTGCGGCAGCCTCAAACAGATGGCAGTTCTGGCGTGGAATCCGGCCCTGGTGCAAATAAGGAAATATGGACTGCGATGAATCGTTAACGTTATTTCAGTAGCCGGGTAGATGACTGCAGAGGGCTCCTTACGATCAGATGGGGCAGGCACAGGCAACTGCAATGTTGTAGAGGAGCAGTTTAGTTTGCAACCGCACACCGTCGCCGTCGCTGCTACAGTTAAAAAGACCAGCTTGTAAATAACACACTGAAGAGTGAATGTAGCTTTATTATTTTTTTAAATTCTACACCGCCCTGTAATGTGGTGTCCAATCTAATCAACTCCTTCGCGATGTATATTATATTTTGCATTCGAGTGCTGATCCAGTTCGATTTACAATTTATTGTAGCACTAGGAATGTTTGAAGACACCGGCGTACTTAGGCACACTTAAAAAGGCGGCTGGTGCCTCCTGGTTCTTATTAATTTATTTTAACACATTTAATTATACAATTATCCCTCTGATCAGAAAACGACGATGATCTTTACCATGAATTCGGTGGATCATATGGTCAGCTGGAAACAACCTATATTATGAGCCATTGCAATAAAGGTTGGCAACTTAAGAATTTTAGTAAGAACTGGTTCAGCGGTGAAAATTACTCAATTATTACATGCCTTGTAGGTGATAAATTAACAGACAGGAAGAGAGTGATTTGGACTAGGGAGCAAACCGGGGCAGATGATAGTATAGCTGACATTGGAGGGAAATAAGTGGTTGGGCTGGTTATGTAATACGTATGGCTGATAACAATTGGTCTGTAGAGTTACAGCGAGGCGGCCAAGAGAAGGGAAGCGCACTGAAAACCAGCAGTGATGAAGGTGGCGTGCTGAAATAAGTAAAGTTGAAGGATAATATTGTGTCAGCTGGCTCAAAACCAGCTTAATTTGAGACCACTGGTAGACGCCTTCGTTCGGCAGTGGACAAAGAAAGGGTGATTAAGATGACAAATATCATGATGACAATGACGATGATGATTCAGCAGTAGTGTTCAATGGGCTTCAACAATTGCTTCTTCAAGGAACTAGCTTAGGAGAACCGTTGGACATTTATTATTTATTTAGCGTACTTCCAAGGTCCGACAATGCCATAACACGAACTCATCAAAAATAAACACTACACATGATATATCCACCTTCATTTAGCCGCTAAAGAGCGCCCTACTACAATCGCGGCTTACTAAAGGTTCAGCTTAAGCAACGGCTATTTTTCATTGGTAGAAAGACTTCGTCCCCATTTAGCGTCGTCGTCCTGTACCGGCCAAAATGTTCATTTCGGTTTTGCTATAGTGAGTTCGAGGCTCAGGTAAAAATAACGACAAAAAACGATGCCGTAAACGCAAAAATATTCATTACCTGTAGTGACTGTGCAGAAGAACTCTTACTGGTACAAAATCTCATAAATGACTCTATGGAAACAGGGCAGTGCCAATGGCATGGTCGAGCGGCTACATCAGCAGCTAAAGGCGGCGCTTACGGCACGCCTCGAACGCAAACACTAGGTTGACCCATGCAAAAGCTTGTTCTGAGATTAGTCGATTGGAATGGACTGGGCTGCTTGGTGGCCGACCTGGTTTTCGGTACTTCCTTGCGTCTTCCTGCGGACTGCCTTGTTTTCCCTAGAATACAGCACTCCAGCCACAACACTACCTCTGGTTTGTCCAGGACTGCCCCGACGTTCTACGCCCTGTGTCTCCTTGTATAACAGACTACAATATCTTCGTGCGCCCCAACCTCGCCTATGGCACTCGTATCTCTCGCTGGCAGCATGCGCTTAAGTCACCTATGACGACAGTTAGCAAAACGAAAACAAGGTGAAAGCAGCAGCGAACGTTTCGACAAGTGGACTTGTCTTGTTTAAGGCGAAATATTATGTCGCCTATATAGTTATGTCGCCCAATATATTATGTCGCCCATTATAATATGCCGCCTTGAAGAAGACAAGTCCACTTGTTGAAACTTTGGCTCCTGCTTTCACCTTGTCCTCGTTTTGCTCATCGTCTTCAATTGCCTACTGCCGCCTTCCCCATGTTCTACGATCTACGATACGATCTACGATAAGTCGTTTCGCCCAGTTCTACGCAACGCCAAGTCAAGTACGACTCTACAGAATTGCCGTGAGGAGGTCGCCAATCCGAACTGCGTAAGACCGGGCTACCTAGACGCGCCCCATCACACGTTACGAGTGAAAATCGGCATCACCACTGCCAGCTGAGCATCTGTCGTCGACACAACATCCCTTGTGGGCGTGTCCGATTCATCATCCCGTCTAGGTGGAGGGTGCCGTAGTGTCCTGCTCCGGCAGGTTAAGAATTTCATCCAGAATTCGCCAACATCAGTCGATGAATAAAGATACACGTTTTGTGGCGTGCTCAGGAGCACGGCTCGGCTGGTAGAAAGCTTCCGCTGAACAAACAGATAGACGCCTTGTCTCGACGTGCTGTTAATACGGACGTAATGCTATTGCTCAGAAGAAGCAGAGAAAGAGAGAGAGAAATAGAAGACATCAAAGACAGGGAGGTTAACTAGACGCACGTCCGATTTGCTACCCTGCACTGGGGCAAAGTTGTTTGTGGATGAAGAGAGAGATGAGCAAGTTTTTTACAGCCAGAATAGGGTGCTTACAACCTTGTTTTCTACAGTACTGTAAAGGGAAGATGCAAAAATGTCATGCAGAACCTGGCCGAGTGATCCGCGGTTGATAGGTGGGCCCAGTATGCGTTTTACTTGCTCGCCGACAGTGGCTTCGCTCACGAATTGAAATGTCGATGCAGAGATCACCTACGACCTGTTGCTCGGCTTGGTGTTGACATTGCAATTATTGGCATATCTCTCATATACCTTACCTGGTGGCACAGTGAAGCGAAGTCGTCGGTTCGATATGTTGGCACAGTGAGCTCTGACAAATACACGTCTGACAAATACTTTTCATGGTGGCATAGTGGAGTGAGGTCGCCGGCTGGACTGCCAGCTGTGTCAGCTGCATTCCAAATGGAGCAGGCTCCAAATTCGAAACCGGCAGTTTACTGAGGCAAAGGCGACCTTCAAGTCACGTAATCCCAGCATTTTATCTGGAGCCGCTCACTACAGGGCGTCTCTCAAGCCGTCAGTGCACACTGGGTTGTTGTTTCAAGATTTTCTCAAAATGCTTCAAACGATGACTACTCAAATACCTTGGTAGTAATAATGAGATGGACGATACATAAATCTGATTGTGTATTTCTCTACACGGCCTCTCGTGGTATTTTTTGACCGCGCCTATTTGCCTGCGGAGAATAAGCAAGCGCACGGTTTCTGGAGAAATATTTATAACGACTAAAGCTATCGTAACGCAAAATTTACTCATTTGATGCAGGTGGGATGTAACGCTTTGCGTCATTTATGCGTGCAAGTTTACTCTGCCTACTTCTCCTCCCGTCTTTCAGCTGTGCCTATGTCTGCAAGTTCTGTTACTGCTACAGGAAAAAAGAAAACTTTACGTGATGGTTCTACACAGCAAAACACTTTACTCCTATAAAAATAAATGCCAATCGGTCTACACCTAACACCCTTACAATCAAAAAGGGTGCAACAGTTTTAGTTATTGATCTATCTATACCCCTATTTGCCTCTAATGTGGTGAATTATTTTACAGTGTACCGCAGTAGGTGTCCCAAACTGATTGGCGTAGCGCATTTTATTTTTCCTTTTAAGGTCCAAGGGCGTCGGTATAGAAGGATAGCAGCAATATTGCGATAAGTCTTAAATGGCTCCTGAAATGAATTAGACATTGTGCACCCCGCAATTTCATGACTAATCCGTGATAATATTTATGAAAAGTAGGGTAGTTTTCAAATTCAGGCTTGCTAAAAATACTACGTTTCTCATTAAATAACAGCAAGCCTCGTGGAAAGCACTGTCACAGAATCTACAACTGGGTTCCACGTAATGTTTTTTACTGCCCTGACAGTTCTTCTTAAGAAAAGTTCGCATTTAGGAGGCTAATGAACACTGTGCTAGTCTGAGTCCACCAATGAAATTTCGATTAAGGCAACTTCGTCGTTTTTCTTTCTTTTTTGTTTTCTCAGCGGAAGAAAAGAAAAGCAGGAGCAGTTATTTGTCTACAAAAAAGGTGCGAGCATTTTCTGTAATACAAATGGTGTATTGTACGACAAACTGCAGTTCTTCCTGAGCAGGTACATATCTTGTGCATTGGATTTGCGGTGCACGTAAGAAAGTTGTTACGTGTGCAGCATTGACGACATATTGGGGTTTGAGAGCAATCATGTAAAAAAATGTAAACCAGCAACTCTATTTTCTGTTCTAGCTCCTAGCATGGGAAATCCACTAGCATGTGGACGAAAAATAAATTCGTAAAAAAAAAACCTTCGCAGACAGCGGCAACGTGATAAAATAGCCAATCAACCTCGACATAAGAACACAATGAAATGCTTTCAGCCGGAAGACGTCCTGTTCACCTAAAAGAAATATTTTCGCCCATTGAGTTCTGCTCAGGGCTCAAGATCAAAGAACAAAAGTTGGGTGTCAAAGTTAAAGAAACAATGTGACGAAGAATCCAAGAAAAATACGCAAGCTTCTGTCTTGTTAGAAAGGCCGTTTCTAAAAAGAAACAAAAAAAGAACGTGAGAGTGAGTCCTAATGTGTTTCGTGACTGCTCCCTCTACTATGCTGCACCTGGAGAATCCTTGTACGACGAACTGTAATATCAAAATCAGGTGGCTTAGGCTTGTTAGGCGGGACCTTTATCTCAGCACAATCTTGCGTTGTTATTGCACAAAATAGGGAATGGACGGACATTTTACAGAGTGTCGTGTTTCTGAGTTTGTTTTTCCCTATTCTTCGTTTTCTCCTACAGCGCATTGACCGCCCCAAATCCTATCAGCTTGTCTGCGCTCTCTGCTCAGTGAACATGAAAAAAAAAAGCGCATTGGTCAGAGTCAGGTTCTTCAGGCTGTAAAAAAGCCCATTTGGCATATAAAGACGGCGCATACGATTGCGTGTACCTTCGAAAGCAAAACCCTTTCCGTCGGCTTACTGTACAGCTTCCCCCGTTTTGCTGCTACTTGTGAGCTCCCATAGCGCAAATTTCACGCGACTGTTCACTTCTAAACGGTTCCACGGTGTGCCAACCATGCAGGACCTCATATTTCAATTACAGGTTTTCTTCTTTTTTCTGAGGCCAAGCTATTTCAGCAACCATGCTACTTTCAAGCCTTCTTGTTCAGCATAGCTCGTCAATCTGCACACGCATACTTGAACGTGCAAAAGGTTATTTGGAAGCGAACGCATTTCGGTATGCACTCACTGAACTCAATAGCAGTCCTTTTCCGGAGAAGCTAACCTACCATGAAGACATGGGGAGATTTCGCTTCTCTATGTACCTGCTGCACAAATGCTAGGGATCTCACGACTGTTCAATACCGGCGCATGATACCTGGCTTAGGTATCACTACGAAAATGATTTTCTGAGCTACAGATGTCCGTAACAAGATTATGAACTTGCCAACTAGGTTAATGATAACGGTTCTAGACTTTACTGGACCACTGCTATTGCAACGCTTTTCTTTTCAGCCGATTATGACATAACGAATCCGACAAGCCTTGAGTTCTTCTCGTCAAGGCTGCATAAGCATTGCTGGCCTACTGCACGTGCACGTGTTCATGTGAAACAAACCGTTGCATTTCGCGACTTCCACGTTCTTTGTTCGGGAAAGAAAATGATGAAAGTAGTCAGCATCATTCATTACGGAAGCGAATGCCACAATTCCATGAGAATATTCAATTAGAAGGCACCCATTCGGCGTAACTTATCTTTCATTGATAAAAAGTGCATGGCCTTCGGTTTTAACCCGCATCAGCGAAGCAACTGTATTTTTGTGGCAGTTTCGGAGCAATATCGAGTGTAGTCTAATTCTCACCTAACATGTGTGAATATACTCAAAAGTCCTCAATTTTATCCGCTCCATTTGCATTCAAAGCTTCAATATCCCAACAAGCACGAATTTTGTCGTCATTGTTATAAAAAAACATGCACACTAGGAAATTTTCAATAGCAGTGTAACAGCGGCCAAAAACCGCGTCCTAGTTTGAGCGGCGCTGTCATGGTTATTAGAGGTAGCATTATTCCATATGAACGAACATTCTGCACTCAGAAGTTACATCTTGTGGCCACGAAGATAATATTATGATAGCGACAGCTAACTCTAATAAATTCTCAGCTTTTGTCGGTTCCCACGCTTCGCGACCTTTTGCTTTGTTTTCAGGCATCGGCTTTCGTCATATTTAGTTGGGCTTCTCCTACACCCGGTAAGTTGTTCGCACTATATATCTATTTTTTAACACTACCATGTCCTCACGGTTCCAGGTACAAACATATGTAAGAAATATAGTTTTTTTATCATATCAATGGAGTAGGCGCACTGTGATAGTCGATGCAGAGTAGTAATGTGCTTTGTATCAGTGACCTATACTATAAAAGTAAAGAAAACAATTACAGGAGTGCAGTATTGAATAACACCTTCATTACTGGCTCTTGAAGTAGGTCCGTGCGCAAGCTCATTTGCTACAGAAGTCCTTCAACAATTTCATGCCATGCTCTGTTTTTGGCCGTTCGTAACAGTTAATCAGATTTAACGGAATTTAATCTTTGTAAATAAATTAGCTTTTTATGTATGTGTCAGATGTTATCGAACGACACGTTTGGAAACCGTCGGCAAACATTTAAAGTCGTATTTCGGCGTAATTGGCCATGTTCTGTGACCTTAGCGAATACAGTGTCGAATAGCCACACTATATTTGAGCAGTGACACGCCCTTCAATATTATGGATGCTCTCGGCCCGCCGGGAATCTGGGCCAGCCGGTTCACTGCAACGAAGTTGGTTTCGGCCTTCCTGTGAGCGGTAACTGTTGACGAGAGAGTTAGTACCTTTATTCTACACGTGCCGGTGGGCACATCAATGTATTTATGCCATTTCGCTTACTGCATTTATGCTAAATGAAATGAATTCCTTAGCCAGTAACCTACAACCAAGATGTCCAACCGTGAGCCTGGCTAGCTTTTCTCGCTTCTTGTTAAATCGATAACTTTCTCTCTTTTTACGACCCTTCCAGATGATACACTTAGAATGCTCCAATACTCTCGGAATTTAAAACATAAACATAGTGAAGGTGAAATCGAAGCGACCTCATTAAGGACGTTTTTATAGGGTTTTTTGAACACCCCTAACCTGAGTCGTCACTCTTTGGCTTGCTAGTACTTGGGCACACAAATATGAACACGTTGCATCAAGTGAGGAACGTGCTTTCTTACTTACTTCTCACCTAATGAATTTCTGGCGCTCTTTGGCCACATTCGGGCCTTGCGCCATCCATCGTCACATCCACAGCATAATGAAGTTGCTGAGAAAATTATACTGGCTTGAACGCTTGATTTCTCAATATAGTTACAGTGTAAATTTCGAGTGCATGCTCTATCATTATCAGCATCATTAGCTTATTCAAGCCACCCGAAGGGCAAGTGCCTCTGTCACCACTAATATACTACCACTGTGCTGCATTAGTCAATTCCCTGCTAGGCCCTGCAAGTTTCCTTGTCATTGCACTGTATCCAATTGACTCGCAACACCTACTATTTCGGCCTTTCCGCTTATGCTATTACTCTTATTCATTTGACAAGTACGTTATAGCTTATGTCCATTTAATTATCGTTCGGCATACAAAACGCTAGGTTTGTATGCCTAACGTGCTGTAGCACAGAGTTTGTTTATGCTGAATGGTATCAGCGAGTAATGTCGCTGCATAAATTTGTACTATGTTACTGACGGCAAGAATACGTAATTGTCATAGGTGGATCAAACGAACAAGGGAAAAGCAGCTACCGTGGCATATGAAATGCAAAATGCCCACGGTACACTTTGAAGGCAAACGTATCTTGCAATGACAAAATTGCAACGTTCAATAATTAGGCGTTTGAAAGCAGAGGACAAACATAAAGGCGAAATAACATATTTGGGTATTGAAATCCCTAGAGCGATAGTCAGTTTCACAAAAAAAAAACTGAGTGAATTGAATTAATCATTCAAATCAAAAGTGTGGCCTAGCTGAAGCTTTTCAGTGAAAAGCTCGAGGCCTCTCAGAAGAGCCTACAATAAGATAATACATGCTGCATAATTTGCTTCAACGTAGTTTCTGGCTGTTGGAATATACCTTTAGAAATTTTCCATATCCCTTACAATAAAATTCATTGAATATTAGTTGCTAAGTTTATGTTAGCGGATCTCTAGACAAAGGCGCTATGAGCAATATTTTATCATTGCCGTTCTGCGCTTAAAACGTCTTTCACTATTTATTTTTTTGTAAAATATTTAAAACAATCACGGTATTCCACAGATTAGACGTCATCCGAGTAAAAATTTTCCGTGTGCACACGTCTAAGGCGCTACCATTTCAACATAAAACGATGTGGAAACTGACGTAGATGGTTAGCATTCATAATAATAAACATTTACTGGCATTTGTGCACATCTATCTTCGCGCCCTAGGCGCGTTTTGGCCATATCTGGAAAAATCCATAATCATAAATGTCATACCTACTCCGCACATTGATGTACAACTATACACCATACACATCCTTAGTTCTCTTTCTTTTTCGCTTTTTTTACGTGAGAAGAGGAGTGTTTATAGAAAATATATTTTTCGCCAACTGCGTCCCCAAATCTGGGAATTCACATTGATTTTCTCGCCATATACATGACTTTATAAAGTACCACGGCGCTAGAATAATGCTGCTGACCAATTCAGAGAAAGAGAGCCTTTTTTTCCCAGCACCAGGAACAATGACCGCAATGGCCGCCAGATTAGGCTTCACCGCCAATTTTCGCTTACTGTTACATGTGCGGCGCCGATTTGTGGACATGAACATCGAGGTTTGTTTCCGCGAGCGACTCCTGAACGCTTTTTTGCAGAGACAGAGAAAGCCACAGGACAGCAAGACCCGCTGCAAACACGAGAACATGTCGATTGCACCTCTGCCCCCCAGAACCGTCAAAAATCTATCAAAAGCTGCGAGGAGCTCCACGCGTCCTCGCCCCCATACCTCTTCGCCAGATCGTTCGTCGTGCAATCCCTGGGCGCGCCCATTAGGCAAACAAAGCGACTGCGAAATTTATTTTGATTGTGTTATTTTCTTGGTTTAGGCGGAGGGAAAAGGCGCGCTCGTTTTCTCCCGCTTGGTTAATGCTAAGGGCAAAGCCAGAATAACTGGTAGAATTACTCTAGAACAGCTAGATTCCGGCGTAGAGCGTTCCGTCACGCAGAACAAACGGGCGATTTGTCTCTGTCGCCATTTTCTCACGCCTAGGGCAAACACTATATTGCGTCGCTTTGGCCAGGGCGTTAGGATTGCTTTACGCAAAATCAGCGAACGAGGAGGCAAGACTAGATGGTAAAGGGAAGCAGACTGCATTTGGTATAGTGTATTTCACGTGTCTGACAAATCTTCATGCGACAATGTTTGTCGATAAAAGGGAGACAAGCGAAACGCAGCTCGGTGCTGTGGGTAAGACAAACAAGCCTTAGCTGATGTTTTTTTTTTTCCGAGTTGTATGTTTACACGGAGTAAGACGATACAAGGAACTTCCTGCCAATGGGGAAATCGAGGCTGTTAATATTGCAGAGCAGCTAGCGGTCGAGTTCTTGCGTTTTAAAACCTAAACGAGTAATGAACGTCCTCAAGTACCAAGCATTATCATCTGCCAAATGGCGCATTTTTTTCTTATTCTAAAGGGGTGGGGCTCATCGTTTCTATAACAACAACAAAAGAAGAAGAAACGAGGGACGCCCGCAACAAATGCCACGCGGATTAGCAGTAGCCGCTTCCACTTCTCATTATCTTACATATAAAGACGGTAAAAATATAACACGAACTATGACGAGGCTGAAACAGAGGCACGCAGAATGTTCAAGAAAGGTTATCAAAACTTTCGCAGCAACTTATACTGAGACTAGCGCGGGGAGTTGGGATAAAGAAAGTTAAGCCATGCACGAAAAAAGAAAAAAAACACGTGCAGAACTGACTCCGTATGCACTCTCTTTAGAAAAACACGCACTCCCTTCGCCAGTCGCGCGCCGACGGCGATAAGCCGAAAGATCCTGATGCATTGTCTTGTTTATTCCGTGCAGTGAGGTGGCAGATACACTGTCTTTGCACAATCGCGCATTCCAGCAACGGCGCCATTCAACCGACGTAAAAGCCGCTTGCGAGTTGTGGACGCATGGCTTAGAGTAGCGTTTATTCTGTATTCTTGAAACTCAGACTCTCGCGTAGATTATGGCCTACTCAGTACTAAAGATGTCAACCGTCAAACAGAGTGACTGTAACAGCCTGCAAGGTCTGAGCGGCAGCGCACCGTTTTCGCGGAATCATCTCTTCCTCCCGTTGCACAACATTCGGAAAGTGGAGCCTAGGAGTTCGACTGTGAAGACTTCGCAGGAAGAGGAAAAAAATGACGAAAGCTGACCTGACGAGTACAAACAAGCCGTTTCTCCTTTTCACAGTTGGGCCTGTGTCCCATTGGAATATGCGTTCTTCATTGTGCAACTTTGTAAACTTTTTCTTTCATCAGCTCATCCTCGCGCTTGAGAAGGTCTCCGCGACTTTGGGCTGCCATCGCACTTCTGCCAGGCGGTCTTTTTTGTAGCTTCCATGTTTGTTAGTGTGTTTCTTCAATACATTTGTTCTTCAACAAGTTAAGCCTGCCAGCGTAGGTGCGCCCTTCGAAAAGTAGACTTCCCCCTGCACATGGCTGGAAGAGTCATCGCAGCCGCGTCCCCGTTGTCTCCAAAAGCTACGAGCGGCCTTGTGTTTGCGTGTCCCTTGTAATCCAAAAAAGCGCTAACATAATTGATTGGCTAAATTTAGCGGTTTAACGTGGTGCATTGAATTTTCAGAATCCTACTAGAAGGAGTGTATTTTATTTAGCCTAACCAAATTTTCAGATACAAGGGAGCCATTGCACGAGAAAACAAACGTTACGCTTTAGAGTTATTCTCGCGTCTTCCAAAAGTAAGTATGCTCAGGGTCAGCTAAATGTCGCACTTGTGTTTAGAGGCCTAAAGAAAATGGTACAGCCTATGTGAAGTATGTATGCGCTACTCCGAATTTTCATCATACATGGAGTTCGATTGCATGCTTCGGTGCTCCTGACACTTCATACCTCTGGATAACGAAAGTTCTTTTAAGCATCAAGTGCTATTATCTGCTTTTGTCGGCGACCTTCGAGCGACCATGAGCGAAAAGCCAAATCTGCTATCCAGGAAAATTAACAAGAAAATTCATTCACCCGTAGGCGCGCGTACAACTGTGGTATGAAGGTAAAGTGCATTATAACGCACATCATATCCAATACATCCTTCTTGATACAAACAGAATAGATAAGCAAATAAAATAGTAAATGGTGTCTACTTGACACTGGCTTTGCCGCAAAATAAGAAGGGTTCGAAAAAAAATAATTTGCGCGAATAAACCGAGATCATTCGGGCATGCAGGAAGGAAAAATATAGGAGCGAGCGTTACGTAACGCCTCGGAAAGCGAACGCTCCGTGAAGCCACAAAGGCGGCTCAACACGTGGCATCTTGCGTCGAGATCAGGGAGGAAGGATCGAGATTTACTGGGACGTTTCGTTCCCAGTAACTATGCCAGAACTTTTTTATTTGGTGCGTGCTTAATTGTTCAGCTGCCCTTATGCGGCTCTGCCTGCCGAGTGGGAACAGTAACACCAACCGCGCAATTTGACGTGCGATCGCATGTTGGGCCCCCAGGTTGGCTTCAATCGTGTTGCGGTAGGCTCCCTCCTATCATTTTCCTTCCTCCATGCATACGGACAACCAAACGAAACTTTAAAAAATGCGGTCTCTTGCCCCCATTCCTTTGTACAGTACATCATTGCATAGGGTGGTTGCTGCCCAAACAAATGACGAAAAATATTGCTTTCCAGTTTTTCCTAATGTTTCTTTACAATATCGCTCAAGCTGCAAATTTTAGTACGCTGAAGTTTTATTTGTCACTTCGAATAGCGACGTTCAAAAGACAGATAAAGGGCACTACACACTTCCTTGTCATCTTTTGGCGCTGAGCGCTGAAACTCAGCGGTCCGCGTTTACAACGGCGCGGTTTCTGCGCCGCCTTGTGATATGGCGCCATAGGGAGCTTACATGCAAGCTCTGCTTTAAGGTGGTGACAGCTTTTGTAAGGGTACTTGCCGCCGTTAGCTAAATTAGCGGGTTAAACTTTCCGACAAAAATACAAGATGTGGGAAACAATATGGCGAAAGACGTGCCGACGGAACAGCTTTCCCGCAACCCTTGGTGACGTGAAACTAATTAACTTTTTTTTAACAAACTTGTGCCTCAGCAGCTAGAGACATATAGCGTCTCTGAGCACAGTACGCGGCACGTCTGCGTTTCGGTTAAACAGGCGAGTAAGCAAAGCCTTTACTACACAAAACTTAGAAGGACACCCTTTATATACTATTTACAAGGGGAAGGCAATGGCAATGCTCAATGCAGTTGGTATTCTTCGCGTGAGATAATACTACTGCGAGCACGCCAGCGTGCGTTGTTGCTTTATGCGAGTCGCATGGCATACAATATGTAAAAAAAAATACGTTTCATGCCTTAGAATAAGTGGAAAAGGCAGCTAGTAGAATAAAGATGCGTGGAAGTTTCTTGTGTGCGTTGCTATACAACTATATCAAAGAAATTTAATAGATCGCTTGCCAACATAGGTGCATCAGGGCGTGACCAAAAAAAAAGCAGGAATGAGCCGCCACTTCTAGCGACATTGGGGCCCAAAATGGCTACTCACCAAATTTGGCGGCATATAGTGGTAAGAATTGTCACCACCCTAAAACACGACTTGCATGTAGTGGCACCACGCTGCGTGGCGGCTCCTTCAGGCACTTCTACCCACCGGTTATCGTGTTGCGTTGCTAAGCGTGAAGTCGCGGCGCCAGATGCCGGAAGTGGCGGTCGCATTTCAATGGAGCATAAATGCAAAAACACCCGTGCATTGAGGGGCACGTTAAAGATATCTCGTTAGTCGGGAGACCGCCCCAACTACGGCGTGCCTCGTAATGAAATTGTGATTTTGACGTGTAATACTCCAAAATTCATTCGTCATCTGGCTGGGCAGTGCATTCAATCTTCCTGGCGTCTTCCGCTGCCTGTTGTGCGGCCGCCAGCCGGTTTCCTTCTGGCTGGACATCGTCTTTACGGACCAGTGCACAGTGTGGCGTGGTGAGGTGCGGGGCGATGGGGTGTGCCGTTGCGAGCACGCACCGCACCCATTTCAACACGGTGGCTAGTGTTATCGCCAACCAATCTTCTGTGACGGTTACCATGTCATGCTTACATATACTCTCGAGTGCGGGAATGCCAGCGATTCTTATTTCAGAGAGCAATCTCGTTTAACAGACTTTAGTCAGCCTGGTGGTCACAGGGTGCACAGCCGCCATATTTATTTATTTATTTGTTTATTTATTTATTCACTGATTTATTTATTTACCCACAGCACCAATCCATGTTGCAGTGGTACAATTTCAGCATAAGAGCATAAATCCAGAAAAACAATACAGACAGCACAAGCCTACGTATGAAATTATGCAATGGAAACATCGAGGATCAAAAAAATAATCAAGTGTGAATTAGCGATAAAAGTGAGAAACATGCATTATTATATATATATATATATATATATATATATATATATATATATATATATATATATATATATATATATATATATTGAAACTGCTAATGCTAACGCCTTACTAAACGTAGTGGCGTCAACAAATTGTCATCATTCGGAATCGAAACAACGTTTCCTTATAAACGGCTATCTACAAGAATGTAGTAAACACGTTGTTGGACAAAACACTTGCCACATCACTGGAACAGCTTGTTCCACTCTGATATTGCACGTGGGAAGGCCAGTTCAGAAAGCAGCGCCTTACGTTTGCCTTTTCTCTATATATATTTCAGATATCTGTATGCAAGGACGGGCTCTCTTGTTATAAATATCGGTCTGCGCTAATGCGCGTTTTGTACAAAAATTTCTTATGAAAGAATATGTGTGTATTTTTTTGGCAAAGAGTGTAGGTGTTTTTCAACTTTTAGATGAAAGCTTATTCACATTACATTCTAGGATCTTACGTGCCAAAACAACCATATGATGATGAGGTATGCTGCAGGCGGGGGCTCTAGATTAATTGCGACGGGCGTTTTCGGACTTCGCCCTCATCGAAATGCGGCCACGATCCCACGACATTTGATCCCATGACCCGTGCTTGGCAAAGCATATTTGCATCTTGGATAGTGACGCACCTGTCATGCGGCAATAAAACATCGTATCGCGAATTGCGCAGGCGCATAGCGATATAATTTGGCGGCTGCTTCAATAATCGTTACTGTTTTTGTTTGTGTGTCAACAAGCAGTGTTGATTGCACAGTATAACTTTCCGCATACATGTGCACAAATCTTGAATCGTGAAGATCTACAAATGTTTGTGAGTGCCTTTTCATTGAGGCGGGATCATGCTCACGCTTGTCCGGTAGCCAATGGCTACTGATAGAACACGCCAGTTGTGTAATCATCAAGGGCAAAATGAAAATAATGAAAATGCGGCTACCTGGCGAGGGGAAAGAAGCGTAAATAAGTTGTAGTTTTCAGTCGTTTCAAAGTGCCAACCTTCTCCAACGGTACTGAGAAGGGCTACACATATTCCGCTAGTGATACCAAAGTGTTTCATGGCACTGAAAAAAAAAACTAAAACATTGTGAGCCTGGCGCAACTCCCTCGGCCTAAATTCTGTTTTATGCATCGTGTTAATGCAAGGAGCAATTCCCTGTATATTATTGAGTAGCTGCGCGGAGATACGTAAGATTGCTTGAGAAAATTAAAACCGATAACCCTTATGCAAAGAAAGACAAATAAAACAGCAGTTGAGTTGTCGGAGGAAAGTCCGAGAAAGCAACCTCTATGTGTGATTTAGCTACTGCAGTTACAAATAAAGCTTTGTACTGGGAGCGCTTTAACGATGCCATCTAATGTCTGATGGCGAGCTTTGAATGTATAGCACCCAGTTATAAGGGTATGCCTTGAAATTGCCTCCTAACCCTGCTACGTTTATAAAATAATGCACAAATAAGGAAAACTGTATATTCTATATATATATGCAAATTTTGTGGCAGCAACTAGAGGCTTATTGTGTACGAAACTGTTTTGTCCCGACAGAGCTTCTGCCTTCAAAGCGGATTTCTGTATAAAATGCCAGGTTGATTTCAACGCCTGCTGCTTTTCCTTGCTTGCTCCTTCAGCCGGAGTGAAGCGAGCTCCGTTGCGCCAAAGCGGGTATCGTGCGAAAAATGCTGCTGAGCCGCTAAGACGGCTATGCACGCATATTTTTCCCAGAACCAGTCGTGTTCGAAAGAAAACATAAAATGCCTCTGAGGAGCTTTTCGGGAGCTTGCATGTTTCTTTTTTTTTGTTTTTTTTACTCTGCTAGACTAACAATACCACAATGGCTGGCCTCTCATTGCGAAACTGGCTGAATTTCTTGATGATTCCCTATTGGCGTTCACCTGCTCAAATTTTTTCGCGTCTTACGAACAACGCATATGCCTAATATGCCGGTGGCGGATCTTGTGCAATATAGTGAAAACAGTTCGGCAGAACCCATACGCCATTGTCCGCCGCAAAGAAGGCAATAGTTAGCGTCACAGCGTCAGATGATTTATTCCTGCTGCATAACCAATGCCTCTCTCGATGATTTTCTATTACCGGCCTACCGTGCTGGAAAAACCAGCCTTGCCTGCGAATACCATAGTGTCGTCACTGCATATCTAATGTATATCGTTGGCCACTGCGCTTTCCTTCCCACGGCCCCCAGCTGATCAAAGAAAAGTTGCATATTATAAACACTACATGTTTTCCCTTGGCGCCACCCGAGAATGAAGCACACTATGCAAATGACGTGCCCAATTTAAAAATAACATGAGGTAGAATATAAAATTTTGCATGAAAATGCTTGACCTATTGTTATTAGAGCGTAGTGAAGACATTGCCGAATGACTCGCTTCCAAATGCAGCGATGGAATATAAATGCGAGCTCACCCAAACGTAACTGCACAACATCACGTCATATATATGCGATTTTTTTCACTACTCCCAACAATATTACTATTTGTGGGCCCTTTCCCTTTTGCTGTTTGCCCGATCCTCTGTGTCGTAATGGGGCCAACTGTAATTTTTATAGTAAGCTTTGTCGATCAACCATGCTAGGAATAGCCAGGTTGTCGCTACCGCTGTAGTCCGAATAGCTGACGCAGGACAGAATTCGTGCAACGAATGAAATAATGCGTAGCAATGTGCACACTTACGCTTATGCCGGCGGTCGGCTGGGTTTTCTGGGAAATTAGTGAAATGACAAACAGAACCTGACTATCCTCATTGGAAAACAAGCAGGCCTACAAGGGTTTAATTCGTTGATAACAACGAATTTTCCTTCCGTACTTTTCCGGGGCTTGGCACGTCTGCGCGGTCCGTTTTTGGGCCGAATAATTTGCGCCGGTCCTGGAGATATCGAAGTATAGTGACAACAGTTGGGCAGAACCCACGTCACGATGATTGTCGGCAGTAATGCGTTTAGCATACAATCAATGTAGCTACCGAACGTATTGCCACCCTCGAAGCGAGCTAGTGTATTAGGCGGGTTCTGCAGTGGGACTACTGCTTTGCAATTCGATAGATGGATGAACGCTATGAGCGTTACTTTTGAACCGGTTAAGCGGACTTGCGCCAGCAAGCTCTGTTTCTTATTTTGCTAATCTCTTGTCTATCTCTTTTTTTTAACAAAAGCAATTCCCAGTATCAAACTTTCTTAACTGCTATGGGTTACTCTTTTTTGTACGCCTCCCTTGCTTGTGATCTCACTACTGCTCTGCCACGAAACCTCCAACCACATATTACTAATTTCTACTGCGGCCATCTTTACTTTCCCCCTTCTGGCCCTGAACCCAAGAGCTTCAAGCATGCCAGCTGAGCCTAGACAGATAGCTGGGTGGATATCTTCACACTCTAATGCAACATATTCCATAGTTTTTCTAGCTTTGCCGCAGCAAGCACATGCATGCTTGTTCTTCCTTGGTGTACCTCGCCTTATAACTAAGCGTTCTAAGGCATTCCTACCTCACTTCGAAAACAAGGAGAATCCAGCTGAATTATCATAAATTGCTTTTTTTCCTGATTTCGTTTTCACTTCTTAGGCAGTTGCTCATAGCCACGTTTTCTTTTTTCATTGGCGCTATCCAAGACATTTTCTCCACCTTTCTAATTTTGCGTTTACCGTTCGTTGTTGCCATGTTGTTTACTATACCAGTCGCGTGCTTTCTTGCAAGCTGCCTAGTTCTTTTTCACCTCTGTGAGTCAATATTTTTTCTCTACAAATACTTGAACACATTTGCAACCAATCTACTTACTTTCATATTCTTCAGTCATTCTTCAAAATCAGTTGCACTCTGAGATTGTCCAGTCCCTATCACTATGTACAGCTTCATTTCTTTTCATCCCGAGAGAGCCCAATGCGAGGCGTCCTACTAAGATTTGGCTGTCATCACGTCCCGATTGTACCTCTGGCTCAAATCACGCAACCGCATTTCCAAATGTACGTTCTGAAATCATTACACCTTTCCACGTACTAATATGATGATGATGAGCAAGCTTGAGCGTTGGGTAGCTGTCCTTGAGCAACGCTTGTCACGTGGGTTTAATTCAGCCCAGCATCGGATAAATTTAAGGGATCTTCTTCGTGATTATAAGTTGGTACATTCCTAGTGGGACATGTCTATTTACTCACGTTGGTCTCAATGATGCTCATTGAAGAGCAGTACACAACTCTTAACATACCTAGCAACCCAAGCCGGTGTCAAAAGAATTTCATTGAACAGTGGTCCCTACCCAGACTGGCATATGCAGTTACTTGTTTAGGCGTGAAAGAGATTAGTGGAAGATCTGGACAAATTTGCACATTACCACATACTAAATTACTCAAGTTGGTCCGACGTTCGGTTCCGAATCCTGTTCCTTCAACACAGCAGCCCATTCCACCATAGACCACCCAGTAGCCTAGGTGAGCGGAAAAAGAGGTTGGGTTCAAACATACATAGTTAGCCCCGTGAAAATGCGTGAAGTACCCTAAGAATGCAATGGCATTGAGATCCTCATCCTGGAGATGTCCTAATGAAGATGGGCCGATCCCGGAGGCCTCACAATCCGCGGTCTCATGGAGAGCCGGTGTGGCCTTGTGGTATTTCCAATGCCATGGAGATTTGCCAGTGTGACGCCCTGTTGTACTACTTATGCAGGTCTTAAGTCAGAACCTCATCAAATACGTTTAATGGACGACTTGAGGTCATAAGTAAGTAAATAAAGAAAGAAGTGAATGAATAAACCAATAAATAAATGTTTTATTGCGCACGTAGTAGCATGTAGCATTCAAGGAAAAAGAACATAATTATTTAAACGGGTGACACGCCAGTAAAAAGAAGAACTTCTGATTTTAGTTTTTTGCCAGTATATCTTCATATTTTAGTTCGAGAAGGTTCGCAATACAATGCACCTTGTTTCAGTGTAGTGTTTTACGATATTCTGGCAAGCAACTTTGTAGAGAAGGTACATCAAAAAATTTGAAGTGATACAAGCATGGCATTTCCAAAAAAGAAATGCAGTTTGGGGATTTAACATTCAACACAACACTTAAAAGGGTCTAAATTAAAGCAGGTAAAAGGCCTCCATTCTTTTCATCGCCCCCAAAGAACAAAATGACGGTAGCTTGAGCAACTATGGCGCATACCCTCTGTGGATGACCAGCCAAGAATCGGGCAATACCTTTCCTGAGATTTCGTTTAATTATTTGCATTCTTAGTCCTGTCCTCTGATGAGCAGAACAGCTTAATTTGACAACCCGGTCATTTTCAAGGCAGGGGAGGGAGAACACATCGTTTGACACTCAGTGAACTCAAAACAGGTCTTTATGCTTAACTTTCCTAATTCCACACTTCGCATACGCTTTTATTCCCCCCCCCCTCTCGTTAAAGTTTTGGGCACGACATAGATAAGTGCGTGGGCATAATTGAAAAGCAACAAGAATATCGATCCGATGGTGCAATGTTCTACAACGTGCTCTCCATAAGAACTTTCGGTGGGAACTAAACACATGAGAAACAAAATGTCAAATTGCGTTATTCAACAAGTTGTACGGCAAGTTACGCTATTCAACAAAATTAACAAACACATCGACGAACGAAAGCAGCTACTGCAACATATAAACACAAATAAGGTCTTACAAAATATAGAGCGCACGCTTCTGGTGCTATTTCTGAATTTCTTTAAATGACTTGGCAACACTATCAAATAGGCGCATATGTACGGATAAGCACGCCCTGGGGGAAATCCGGCTGAAAGGAGAAATTTGTTTTGTCTTTCACGTTTACGTATTCCTGATAGTCGAACGAACTCGCTTGTCGAACCGCTAACAGTGACTACGTGCAAACGACAACATAACTAAGCTAACAAATCACAGATCTTTATCTCTCTTAGACGTATGTCATCTTAAGGACCGTCAGTGAAGGACGCATTAAGCTCGCTTGGCTGCTCATTTGGCTGATATGTATCACTGATCAGATAACAAAGATGCTGAGTGTCAGATATCATGAATTATGTGTCGATATTCAAAGCGGTAGTTTCCTGAACACTGTAAAAACAGCATATTTGCGTTCGAAATGCACGACGCCACCGTATCAGTTAGCGACGGAACTAATGCAACCGTTTTAAGACAACGTCCATTGCTTGCCTCTCACATTTTTTTAAAGGGGGCAGGCAAAACAGACCCGCTGGTTTTATGGTTCTACGTTGCTGCTGGCACTCGACGAGTGAATAAACGAAACGCTGCGCAACCAAGCGTTGCCCTCGGGGAGACAAAGCATCAAACCAACCCTTAAAGCTAAAGGGGGACTTTCTCTGCCTGAACATCGCAACTACTAACGGAGATAGGGAGTGGACAGCATGAACGGCGTCGAAATGATGTGGCGCACGATTAGCAGCTAACGCTCTTAACGAATCGCGTGGGCATCGCATAATGCATCAATCTGTCATCAGTATATGAATGAACGTGATAATATCTTCGTTGTACCGACCGCACTGAATTGCCAGGAAAGCACGCTTGCACGATTATTAGAGACAGAAAGCAAAATTATCCACAGAACGAGGCGAACTGCATACTAATCGAAAATGAGCCATGACTTATTGTCCTTCAAGAACTTAAGGCCACGGTCTGCATGTCGCTTAGCAAAACAGGCATGGTCTAATGCAAGGACAGCCTGAACCTCTATCACTTTATTTGCCAGAACAGCTCGCAGATTCCGACTGCAAGCAATCAATGAACGTCTTCATTATTTCTTCCAATTGCTATTCGGATTACTGTTCATGTTATCAAAAGGCTTTTTTGTGTATGCTGGCTTCTTGACATGCAGTCGAATATGTTTTATACCGTCACGTTATTAAATTGAAAGGATTACTGTCGTCTTGAGCTTGCCTTTTCAACAAAGCATTGTTGTGTGTGTAAATAGCAACCGAGAAACGGTAACAAAACCCTCTATAGAATGCATTTTCTTTTATTTTAAGAGGACCGCCAACATGAATATGCATATATACTGCGGATACCGAAATTTTTTCAATTAACATAGAAAGAAACTGCTTCCTCTATACGGTAGAGACAGTTTTCACCAAGCTTTGAACATTTCGAGCCAAATTGTAGTTAAATATGTGCACAACAAGAACGAACATAATATGTTGTACTGAATTTGGTGAAATCTATGAAAAGCGAAGTCAGCTGCTAAGTCAGCTGGAGCTGTTGCTGAAATATCTACAGGTTTGCTTCAATGACACGATAGTGACGAATTATTATTATCTGGACCTTTTCATTAAAACGAAGCTAAAGGATAAATTGTAGAAAAATATGATGTACTATAATAGTATAATACTAATAATATGATAAACACTGATATGGAATATTATGATATAATAATATAATATTTATTGAGTAGAACAGAACTAAGGAATAAATTTTATCTGACGTTATTGAAGAGAACCTACGATGTTGCATTATTATTTATTTCTTAACAAGTCGAGCATGTGTAGGCCTTCAGCCTACAAAGAGGATAAAGGCATGAACATTATTTCAGAAACTAACGCAGAAACGCAGAAAGAACGTAGAAAACAAACGTAGGAACGCTAATAGGCCTTGGATGAATGCATAGTAGAAAATATTTCTCGCGCAAGTACATCTATGCCAGAAGCTGCACATTGCAAGAACTCATGTCGTTCCTTTGTAATGTAATGTGAACGTATAAGAAAATTCTCAAATCAGCTTTAGAACATCAACTCCTTGAAACATATTTTCCTCTTGTAGCGTGCTGGCCAGTTACCATCTATCCAAGTACACAAAATTTTAAAATTAAGCTATCGAACATGGCAATCAATCCAGTTAATTGTACCAATAAAGACTTAGAGCAATTGCAATGCTTTGCAATATCAGAGAACACGACGAACGTCCGAAGAGTCTCAGTGCGTTTGAAGACGACACATTCCACCGGCACACGGTATCAGGGCCAATGGTTCTACCTCGCCGGCGTTCAAACATAAGTGCCATCTCTGTAGCATCTCCGTAACGCACACTTGCGTGTGTGTTACGTGGAGTTAAGCGTGTTAGGTTACGTTTGACGTGGAGTCAAAGACATATGAGTCGTCGTATGACGTCAGTAAGCGTTCAATGACGTAACGACCGCGCCAGGGTTTTCCATCTCCCTGCCGTGCCTGCGAACTAATCACGCCTACCCAGAAAGCGAGCAGTCCACCCGAGGGTTCTTTTCTCGCCTTGCAACCATCCCTCCTGTCACTTGTGGCCTGCAAGTTCGACGAACCTAGCCTGTATGTTACGTCGGGAGAGGCAACAGAAGGTGCTGCCGTGTCCGCATCGTTGCGATTGTTAACCGACCACGTCGTATCGTCTACGTAGGTTCTTTTGGCTTAACCAAATCTGTGGCCGTGACGGATTTGTATCATGAGCCTTTCAAAGTGCTAATGTCCCTCGTAAACAAAGAGGTTCTCCTTTGAGTAGAATTTGTTGCAGGGCGAGCTCTTTGAGATCCAATGAATGCATTGTTGCGCTGGCAGGAAAATAAAGACTTAGCAAGACAAGTAAGAAAGGATAGGTCGAGCGCTGAACTTCAACTGAGTTTATTCTTGCAGCAGAGCAGGGAGAATCAACAAACGCGCTTGCGAACATCAGCGCTGTCCAGAGCGATCACAGTGATTATTTTAACAGCTGCATCTCTTTGTCAAACAGAAAAACTGACGTATCACTAATGCAACTCGTGGCTTCCTCTTTTATGTGATATGCCTCCAAAAGTTATCTTCCTTACGTACCACCACTCCTGCCAATTATCCTAATTTCACGCAGTAGTGGCTGACATTTGCCTGCCGAAGAAACCATGCAATGCGCCGGCAAATGCGCAATACATCTGGTAATTACACACAATTCATGATCCTGTGCCCGGTCATTGACACATCTCCCCGTCTGGCCACGTAGCATTTCCCAGATTTGAGCGGCACCTCGTATATAACGCCCGTCGCACATTTCACGTAAGGCCTAGTGTGGTATTTGTGGCATCTTGACCGTTTTCGATGCGGCTTATGTGCCGACAAGATCCAGCCAGCCTGCGTGGCGCCGAGAAAGCAACTGGTGTACCAAACCTATTAGCGACGTCCTTCAAGTTGTGGGAAAGTTGTGGAGAAGAAAAACACCACCGCATAGTGTTCCAATGGATCCCGGGACACTGTGGGCTCAACGGTAATGAGATGGCCGATGCTGCAGCAAGACGCGCCCTCAGCAATGGCCTGCGAACTGTAGTGCCATTCTCCAGACCGGACATCACATGCCTCCTGTCGGAATCAATGAGGAGGGCGACGAGAAGATACTGCGCCCAGCCAGACGCTCGTCACGTCCGCCTTAAAAGGCTGGATCCGATATGAAATTTCCTATTCTGCGTGGAATTCCACGCCCTCATGCATGCCTGATACACAGACTGCGATTAGGCGTCGCCTTCACGCGCAAATATTTGCACATTATTGGACGGACAGACTCCCCGGACTGTTCAGTGTGTGGCGCTGCAGAGACTATAGAACATGTGCTCGTGGTGTGCCCTGAGTATGCGCGCGAAAGACTGACAATGGCAGATACATTGAGACATTTACAAAATGGACCACTGTCGGAAGACCTCTTGCTAGGCGCATGGCCATAGAGTTGGCAGACGACAGAGACAATGCGTGCATTTTCACGTTTCCTAGGTGACACGGGCCTGGACTCACGCCTGTGATACCAGTTGTGTAATGTGTCCTTCACTCTCGTTCCTCCCATTATCATCCCCCGTTGTGACCCTTTTTCTTCTCCTCTTCCCCTTCCCTTGCGTAGAGTAGCAGGCCAGATGCTCCAATATCCGGCCGACCTCTCTACATTTTCCAATCATTAAAATACTCCTTCCTTGTGGAGAAGTGGCGCCATACTTCCACAAACTTATCCATACAATCATTTTTTTGTTGCAATTATAATAATTTAGGATTTCCTCTCAGATGCATCGAATTTCATTCAGATTGGCCTAGGCGCTATCTCTCAAAAGCATTTCTGAATTTTGCATGTAGTTCAAGGGGCAGCATTGCCGTATGCATCGACCCAGAGTTTCCTGGCAATGCCCTAACTTCATGAGGTGCTTTTAAAGAACGCATTCAGTGCAACTAATCACACCTGTGAATATATTCACAGGTGTGATTGGGAAGGTACTTGTATTTGTCGCTATATACAGCGGCAAATAGAAGTACTTTTACGTGTCCGCTCGTATTGTCCCTATACCTCGTTGCACTTAACGGTTTTCTAGAACTCTCGGATGAAAATCTTGTTTTCGGTCGAGGGCACTGCTATTAGTGCGAGTACAACAATAGCATATAGAAGAACAGCTCTTCCGTTTTAGAGGCACGTTCCTTTATTTATTTATTTTCATCTCATAGACGACGAAAGCGTAGGCACACGGGCAAGAACATCTTATGGCCACGCTGTAAGGAATAAAAGGTTAACTTGTCGAAACCGTGATACATGTTCTCGCACCATTCTCTGCGCTCAATGCACAAAGATATAAGTGGTCACATGTGGCATCAAACAATCCTTCATAGCCAGTGCGAAGCTCCGGAAGTGGCTCCAGCTCAATGGCCCCATCCGCATCCTGCATCAACGCCACATATGCGACAATTCCTCTACTGCCTATACCCTGTCATTGTAGTGGCCCAGCAGGTCAGTTCGCAGCACATGGGAGACAAAGGGGAATTGGCCAGCATGTACAACTCACAAAACAGTAGATAGAGCAGAACGATAAAAACTGAGAAGTTACATTTCTTGGTAACAAAAACCCCTTAAACGCAACAGACAGTGTAGCCCCGGATTCACTGTCTATTGGGCTACAAACACAGTAAAGTATAAACTACTGATACTACACGTAAGGAACTTCCTTAAGGCAAAATAGGAAGTCGAATAACACGGCATTTTTTTTTTTTTTTTTGCAGTACCGGTGAACTCGTGCTCTTGCAGAGCCTCGGAAACGGAACTCTTGCTGTGTTAACTGCACCAATACTAACGATTTTGTTTACTGTTGTATTGCTGAAAAGTACACCCCATTGTTCAATTTTCATTCTGAAGTGTGCGGTGCTTATTTGTACACCTGCCGAATTCTGTGACAATCGTGATTAATGACACAAACGCCAGTGCCCGAAAATTCTCCCTCATATTGTGTCCTTGTGAGCAAAGTGTCACCTCTCGTTTACGCACGACGGCCTAGATGTGGGGCGCAGCCAGGATAAATAAACAAGGCAACCATTTATTTATTTATTTCAACACTCGCATTATGTGTGTCATCGTTTTACTTCCGAGGGTGGATGGTTTGCAACGCCCTCAAAGAACCAGGGTATCATAAGTGACACGGTGACTTTCACACCTGAAAATGCAGATTTAGGTTTGGGTAACTTAAGAAGACAGTTAATAATTAACTAATTTTCATATTATCGATGTTTCGCCAAAAGCAACAACTTAATTTGAAAAGGCGGCAGCCAAACACACGGACGGAGATGAGACGGCAAGCACGAGCGCCTGTTCAGATATCCACCAACACACCCAATTCGCCACATTCATCGTTTAAAAGTTTTTTTTTTGTATGAACTTATCCTTCACGGTCATCAGTTAAGATTAACTTATTGTTCTACGTTTGGTCCAGGCGGTAATTTGTTTGAGCTTCACACACAGCCAACAATGGTGTGGGGATCGTGCCCCGTTTCACTTTACACCGGATGAAAACAATGCGGAGGCGGAAAGCATTTGCTGGGGCCCTTTGCTAATGGGATCGTTGTATCGCGTTACGAGCTCGCGCTCCCGCGGTAGGCACAAGTGACGAAAGTCTGTATGGGTGCGCCGATATGGCTTCTTGCGTAATTTTGCAAAGGTCACCCTCTTTTAACACCTACACGAAAAGAGCAAGCCGATGTAATCACCCTTGCTCAGGAATAATTACGCAAGATTCTATCCAAATGACTCGAGATAATGACGAAGTGACCTGTCGTAGAGATTCGTGGACGCACATTCGGCACTTTTGGTACCTACACGCACGTAAGTAAATCAAGTGAATTCAAAAACACACAGTAAGTAAACTCACAACGGCTTACTAAGCTTTAGACAGATACAATAGCACTTTCAGTAAGCTTTTGCTGTGTCGCAGAAATTTTTTTAATTGACGTTTGCAGAATGTGCTTTAATGCAGGAATGATTTTTCTCAATGCTTGATATTACCATTCTTGGATCATTGAAAAAGCATTGAAGCGAGGCTTTTTTTTTTCCTTTTCACTTCCTGCCACCCCCATCTTTTTCTTTTGTTTTGTTTACGGGTACTAGCTGCTGACTCATATCCTGCATGATTGCCCATTCCCTAGTATTGTAACGCAAGTCAGTACCGGATGTAGTTCAAAATGATGTGGCCCGGTGTGGCCGGTGACATGCGCGCGAGAGCGGACGTTGTTTTCAACTAATATACGCTATCGTCACCCGCTGTCGCCATCATTTCAACACCTTCATTACATTCGTCGCCACTTTTTTTTTAATTCCTCAATTAATTAAAGTTTCCTGTTTTCTCTTTATGCCTCTATTATATTACGATGGTCATCTTATCCCTTAACTGACCTGTCCTTTCTGTGCGTTTTTAGTTATTCAGCAACTTTATGAACTATATGAACAAAAATTTATTTTTCTACGTCTGACTTACCTACAAGAAAGACGATATATCTCCAAGATATCCCAAACCTGCTCCGTTTGTTTTCGCGTATTTGTTTTAGTTCTCCGCTATTCGTTCCGTGTTTCATTCCCTCCTTACATTCCTCCCGTATAGAGTAGCAAGCCAAAAGTAGCGGTTAACCCCCCGTATCTTAGTCTCATTTCTCTCTCTCTCTTTAACAACATATCATTCTTCCAACCAAAGTCCCGCTCTGATCCGACTACGTGGAAGGCGCGCAGTACCTGAACATGACATTTTTTACACGTCACCTTGCACTCCGCTAAGAAAAACAAAAGGAACTCTTGCGTGACAGTTTTAACCTCGTGAAGGCAAGTGTTCCTGCATGCTCCCGCTTCTCCTCGGCGCACCAATCGACATATTGTGCTGTCCACAAGGAGATCGCCACGGAGAGACGCATATATATTCAGTCGTCCGTGGCACATGGTTGATGTGCACATTGATTGCCTTCGGGACCTATGCTATCCCCCCCCCCCCACCTCGCTTTGTTTTCTCGCGAGCGCGCGGCGCGGACGAGAGACCCGGATTGACAGCCGAGTGCGACGCTCCGAGCCGCAAGCAGCGCGCCCTTGTCTTCCTTCTTTTGTCTCCAGTTGCTCAAGACACCCTCTCTCTTCGCGCTCTCTCCCCACAGTGTCTCTTGACTGTCCTTCAAGCGGCGGAACCGCAGGTGCGCTTCGTCCGAAGCCTCGGGTCGCACTTCAGCGAGCTGTTCGTGTGCACCCGCGCAAGAGCCGTGGAGGGCTGCGAGCGAGGGCTCGACAACTTTCGGATGCCCCGCTCACGTGCTCGCCTGCTTTCGCCCTTTTGTTTGAGAACCTGCGAAAGCAACGGGCGTACTTTCGCTTTCTTTCGACGAATCTTTTCTCTTTTCTTTTCTTCAACGTCATTCTCGCTTGCCTCCATCTCTCGTGACCGGTGCGGCGCGCGCGCCACGCGCACCGCGGCTATGAAACAGCAATAAAGAGCACCAGACGCGTCACCGGCATGTATAAACAGCCCGAACCACGCCCACCGCTATTGCGCCGTATTTGCATTCAAATGGCGGCTCCGTTGTGAAACGTCAGGGCGGCACCCTGCCTTGTTTTTTTTTTTTCTTCTTGAATGTGACGGAGCTCGAACACTCTAGACCGACTTACGCTCAGGTTGCGCATTGCGGCTCACTCTCGAGCGCGTCGTACACAGTAAGAGAGAAAGAACCAGGGCGTTCCACGTGTATGTGTTGCAAATTTTTTCGCGTTTAATCTTTCAGTAAAAAAAAAAAAACATGGCGCGAGGTACAAATTATGAAGCGAGATACAACCCGCAGACTTTTGTGTCGTATTTAAGGTTGGGTTAATGCTGCTGGCTACCTACTGCTAGCACTCGTGATGCTGGCGTCCTTGTGATTCCGTTCTAAGGACACTCGCCCTGAGTTTTATTTCTTACGCGGACAAGTTTCAGCGCTCAGCGATGCCTTCTCTAGCTTCCAGGCAGCCTGGCTGAGACATTAGTTTAAATTCACGCTCTGTACTGTGATGTTTTACAGAATTTCGGCCGACACTTGTTGATTTTCTAACTCAGATGAGGCCACTGGCACGAATATTATTACGGTGCTTGAGTGTGTAAATTGCAATTATTATTTGACTATGAAATGAACGAAAAGAATTGAAATGGTAACACTCCTTGAGTTGACTTGTAATTTGTTGGTTACAGATGTCACCGGGAACAGGAAGCAAACAAGAATTTGAAAATTAATTGAACTACATTAATTAGTCAGACTGTTGTCTCTGATGTTTTCATATTCAGTAGAGTTATTCAGCTTTTAGGGAAAATTATAGTTTGATGTAAATGCCCAGACAAATTGTTTATAACGTGTGGTTTGCCTGTTACCTATATATATCCGAAAAGCGCATTGCGCATAGACCTCATATATTAGGTGCCTTTAACTTAGCGTTGCTCTCACTGTAGCTCCTCCGGCGTGCAATATTAGCACTTTTGTGCGGCTGTTGTGGGCTAGTCCTATATGTGACTCATTCACTCGTTTGTATACGTCAGCGATACTAGGTCGAACAAGTCAACTGTCACATTGCTGCTGCAAAGTTGGACATACTTGGCATTCCACGTCGTTGAAATGTCCTTAACTCAGTTCCTCAATTCCACGAAGCATACTTCTGCGACGACCGCTAATGAGCGGAAGATGTTATCTGACACGTGTTGTCGATAATTTCATGAAACCAGATTACGAAAAGGAGTCGCAATTCATCGCGTGCTTAGTTCCACCTCCACAGTTGGCGAACTGCAACGAGCTCTCGAAAGTTGGCGTATAGCCGCGCTTCGCAGTCTCATTAAATTCTCGCCCTAAACCAACCAGTGCGTGGTGCAGCGATGCCTCAATTTCCCACGACTGAGTGCGACGCAGATAATTGTTTCGGGTTTGTTCCGGTTGAACCTGGTTCTTGGGATCCTTGTGACAGTTCGCTTGAAATTCCAACCTTGGCTGCCTTCGTTGGGCGGCGCTTGTTTATTTGTGTAGGCGGGCAAGCGAAGCTCCCGAGAGACAGCATCTGAGTTGGCGGCGGAAAATCGATTCCTTGAAGGAGTTCGTCGCGCGGCAAATGTGATCCGCACGCCGGAAGGCGTGCCACGCCAACTGCAACCAAACTTTCGTGCGAGTTGATATGTCGATTTGACTGTGCCCAATTTTCGCGTGTGCCTCCGCTACAAATCCCAAAGCTTTCCGTGCCCTGAAATGATTTGTAGAAGATCATACGACACACTTCCTTCCTCGAGAAGTGGTGTCTGTACTATGGTCTTCTGCTACCCGTCATGGTGAACGCAAGGCTCAAGCTGTTCGGCAACGTTTCTGCATAGTGATTTGTGGCGCTCTTTACTGATTGTACTGTTGAGATGTCTCTGGTTCCTGTATGAGAGTACATTAAGGATTTTAGTAAAATCAACCGTTCATCGCTATGTATCTTAAGAGCCTTTGATTATGCTGAAGGCTGTGGGGTTAAACCACGAAAGTGTCTGCAACGCCCGCCATCGAAGCAGCTCATGCAATGGTTGAGTGTTTCGGCAAAATAAGTTTCATGGTTATAGTCACTGCGAGTGCTTTGGCACTGTGCATACGGTCATCTGTATACTGTCACCGGAAAAGTTGCTGGTCAAGAGTTGCAGCTCGCCCTCCTAAATATAGATTCGCATGCGACCGAGAAGCGTTGAAGATGAGCTGTCAGCGAACTCCGCGGAAATAAGGAACTGCAAGTGCCTACATTCGTGCAACATAGCACGTTGGAGCAAGCTTGCCTTGAGTATGTTGTACTCATTCTTCCCGCGTGAATTATACAGAATGTCGGAAAGTTCGAGCACAACGTCGCTAGGAATTGAAGACGGTATGCAAGTGATTCAAGTATTTTCAAAAGTAATGAGTTGTCGGTACACCAGACCTTTGCGTTAGAGTAAAGAGACAGCATGGGTTTGAACCCAGGGGGGCCAGACAGCAATAAATGGAGTTTTAGCAACGGTGGAGATGTAGTTCGGGCGGGGTCTTCGAAGCGCTGGGTTCGGCCATTCCAAGCAACCAGTGTAGAGGACATCCTCAGAGAGAAAGTGATGTCTTCCCAGGGCGAAAGCGACTTGCTGTATGCTAATTATATCTTGTACGCACGACATGCTATATTTAGATCATACATATTTTGAATAAAAGAATGTGCGGACTCGGGCACAACGAACATTGCCCCCTGCGAACTTTTCGATACGTAGATAACCATTTAGGCAGGAATGAATGAAGCAAATTTTTTTTATAGGACCACTTGTGATTCACAAAACTGACTAATACGTGACCGATTGAACTGGCAGTTTTCTGTTCACAGGTAAGAGTTTAAAGCAGTTCGAGTGACAGTCGTCAAGCCTCTGGTATTATTTGTAGTCTTCTACAATAGGCATTTTTTTTTCACGAAAATTAGCAGTGTAAGTTGGAAAGCATGTTGACCTGTTTAGTCACGATACATTTCTCTCCTTATTTTGCTTTTCTTTTATGTGGCAGCCCGTGAATCGTGCCACTGTGTATAAGGACACTTCGGGTGCTTCTATACGGTGCAACAGAATTGCTTGTTGGCCTAGTTGCTTGCTATAAGAAATGTTTCTTGCTGCAAGCTAAAACACACACAAAAGGAAGACATACACAAAGGAAGCCGCCGGTGCAGTCTTCTATGTGTCCCCCTTCTGTGTGTGTTTTAACTTGCGTCAGAAAAGATGTCTTCTATATCGTCTTTCCGCCTGTGGGGAAGGCCGTTCTTGTAACTACATAGACGCTTCCTCTAGACAATGTAGATCACTGAATAAGACTGTTTGAGAGAGGTGTCGGCCGTCCAGATAGGTATTCCCCGGTGAGTACGCAAGATTTTTTATCATTTGCATAGGCCGTTTTCTAAAAGAATGCAATGAAATCTATTTCAGACGTTTGACTTCCTATAGCTCACGTATGAATGAACCGTATTTCTTGGCTTCTTCCGTTGCCAAGCGCTTCGGCGATTCTATTTTTCCATGTCGCACCTATGATTCAGCGCTGAAGGCGGAGACAGCGTGGAAGAAAATTATCTTTTGTAAGCGCAATTTGCACTTTGCAGGAGAAAGAGAAATACTTCCCTTGCTTTGACACCATCACCGCCGCTAAAGATACGTATGCAAGCGAAGTCTTTAAAACGCTCGTACGTTGACGTAGCTTCGGAACCAGCGAAACCGTTACGAGCCTCGTACAAACAGAGACTATAGCCATGACGACATGGCAATGTCGTTCACCGCGCAATTATTTTAGAGAAGGCGCAGTGATCGCTAAACAAGCCTGCGTTTCTCGCAGGCCCGGATGTTGTTCGTCGCTTTCCTCACAGCACTTGCCCTCACGAGCGCGACATAACTTCCGGTAAGCGCAGTTGTACTGGTTGCGGCAACTTCCTACTCCCTTCCCAATCTGCTAGGAAGCCAGCTGCGCTTTTGCGCGCACTTTCGACAATTGGAGAACAGCGGAGGGCGCACTGAGAAAGCAAGCGCTATTTCTCACGGCAAGTCCAACGGCGACGTCACTAGTTTTCTCCGACGTCACGAGGCACAGTTTCTTTTTCTTTTTCATTGTAAGCAGCTCAATTGTAGCCTTTGACAGGCAGCGGCACAGTACGATCAACTAAATGAGCAGCGGCGTCCGTAAACTGACGTACGAGAATGAGACGTACGCGAGCAACGGGTTGAATCCTTGCGCCAAGTGCTGTGGACGTTGCGATACCAGTCGGTCACCTGATGTACGCTTCTTCACACAAGTGGCTTAGGCAAAACTGCGAGGCTAGGAGATGACGTGATCTCTAAGATCTTCCGCAAGGCTATTTCTGGCCGCGCAGTAAACAAATTGGCACTGAGTGGCGTTAGCCTATAGCAGTTTGGCTCAGACAATCTGCATAGCTTCGCCCATCGTGGCCATCTCTAACCGCGAGCGCCGAACGCAGCCAGAGTTTTCTCTACGACTGGACGTGGTAAGTCCCGTTATCCTGCTTCTGACAGTTACTATAGGATCGAATAGCGGCCGTTTTATTTGCTGCCCCTTTCTGCCCCTAAAAACGCAAGAAGAAACACCTAACCAAAATTTCAAATTAAGTAACGTGTTTTAAACGAGCTATCTGTGATCTCTTCCTTGCGCGCGTGTTTCCGACACCCTTGATAATCTTTGCTAATTTATTATAAAATCAGAGTACGCTCATTTTGAGTGAAAATCTAGTAATTTTCTTTCCTGCCGTTATCTGCACGAGAATTATCTTTTAAAAACAAAAAAGGAACAAAGAACTTGTATGCACTATGACGTCGCAGCTTCCAAATATAATATAATGCCAGAAATAACTGTGATGATAAAGTGCTGGCACCCTCCTGACAACATCAATTCCTGTCAGTTTTTTCGTATATATAATTGCTGGTAGGGCGCCCTTTCTGTTCTATAATCTTAGAAACGCACACACACACTGTATATGATAATCAAGCTTTTTTATTTGGTGGGAGTGTCACTACGCGTAAAGCTTTCTTTCTACCTCAAATGTAATTCTTATTATGTAATTCTTAATATGTAATACTGTAATTATCGCGTGCACGCGATAATTTGATAAGAATCATACACGCACACACGCACGCACACACGCACGCACGCACACACACGCACACACACACACACACACACACACACACACACACACACACACACACACACACACACACACACACACACACACACACGCACGCACACACACGCACACACACGCGCGCGCTCGCAAATTAAGCTAGTGAAATCTATAGAACTCTACTTTCTGTTCTATTCCGCGCCGAGGTGCAACATCGTGTAATCGGAGCAAGTTATGACGTATTCTGCCAGTTGCACGGCTTTCGTTTATGTTTCTCAGGAAGACTAGACATACACATTACGCAAGCACGCACGCTGATTAAACGAGCCTCGCTCATGTAACTAAGTCAAAATATGTGAAACCGTAAATCTAATCACATTCAGTCAAATTTTCAGACGAGGCCAATGCAAATGACTTTGTTGGCTTTCACGGGCATGTTGTCTGAGATACGCCATGATTCTCCTATATTGTGACTTTGAACTTAACGGCCGCAATATAAGATGCTGAAGACAAACCGGCGTCGCTTCTAAAGACAACGAAGCTTTCGAAGAAAACTGAGTATACTTATGGCGGATTTTGTTCGAACAATAAAAGGTAATGCAAAAATAGGGCATGCAGAAAAGTTATCATGTCGACGGTGAACAAGATATTCGTACAGCTCCAAGCTTAGGTGGATTTTGCCATACAGAGGATAACTACCGTATTTAGTCGCACCATGCTCGCGCTCACTTTGTCGCATAATATTGAGGCGAAATTGTGGAGAAGGAGGTGGGGTTGGGGGAATAAATACAAGGGGAAAATTCTCAGCGCGAGCATTATAAATCCTACACAGAAGAAAATGAAACTGAAACGGCTCTATATCTAGGTTCTCACGCCAGCCCCTGTAATCTCAAAGAAAGTATCTCTTCCAAGCAGCACTTACCTTTGGAATAGAAGCGAAGATTCTACACACACTTGAACTTCAATGGCCCTTCATTTGCAGGCGCTCGTTCAAAGCAGAGTCTCCAAACGAATAAACAATGCGTCTCGGGCCCAAACAATTCAAAGTGACAGTCAAAACTGACGTCGCTAAACAGTGTCATCGCTAGCAGTGTCACCATTGTCACCACTGTCGTCAGCCTTAAGCTTGAAACCGGCAGCGTAGCTTAATTGAAAAATCAAGTTATGGCGAAGCAAGTTGATGAAGAACGTGCCGACGTTAGCTACCCGTGCGCAACTGACGAATTTCACGAAATGGCGGAAACCGCGTGATTTGTGCTTTGTATTTGATCGAATTCTAGTTGCGCGCCCGTAGTGTAAATCGCACGTAATAGATGGTACTCGAATGCCATGCGTTACCTCATGAGTGGCGGCAATGGAAAAGAAACCTGCCAGGAATAACTACTTAAGAGGAAAAAACGAAATCAGGAAAGAAAAAAATTATCATAACTGAAAGGGAAGCTCATTACTTTTCGAAGCGAGGTCAGGATGCCTTAGAACACGCGCTATAAAGCGAGATATAAGAAGGAAGAAGAAGCATGTGCTTGCTGCGGTAGAGCTAGGGAAACGACTGAGCATGTTTTATTAGAATGTGAAGATATCTGCCCCGTGATCGATTTAGGCACCAATGGACTCCTTGGAGCCCTTGGGTTCAGCGAGAGCAGGGAGAATGTAAACATGTCCGCAATAGAGATTAGTAACCGGCGACTCGAAGAGTGGCGGAAGAAAAGTAGGGAAACGACAAAAAACGGAGACGTACAAAAACAAAGTTCACAATAGGGGGTCAGAAAATTTTGTTATGCGAATTTGTCGTGTTCTTTTTTCTTATTTCTTTTCCTTTTTTATCTAGGCAGATCATTAGGCTGTATAATAGCAAGAGCTTGGTGGCGCAACCCAGCGCCCGGTTCCAAAGGGAACGCTAATAACATCCATCCACCCATCCATCCATCCATTATTCTCATCGCCGGCTGAAACAAGTAGGCGAAAGTAGCTGCTGCGAGGGTGCTATGATTCCTCGGGGACAAAAAAAAATTAAGAATAATAATTTTCATGGCCAATGAGGGGTTCGTAAGCATTATGTCAATAAGCGAGATATTAGGCAAGATTGAGTTTCTTCACAACCAGACAAAGAACTATTGAGAACTGTTCTAGCTCCCTGCTGAAAAATCACAGATATGATTTCACTGAGACCCTCATTTGCGCTCCTGATCAACAACTAAGCTACTCAAACTAAACGGCTCCGAACAAACTGTAATTTTCAAAGCCAAGCTTAACATGCCTACCCTCCCAGATTTGGCATAACTGCTGACTGCTTGTTAAGTATTGGACAGCCGTTATCTCGTGTAGTATATATCTGTGGAATATTATGCAAATGTTACATTTGCACCGACAGAAGGTACTAGAAAAAAAACGGCTGTACACTCGTATAACCCTGATAGGCTCACCGGCACGGTAGTGCAAGTTAGTACACGTTTGTTCTGCGCAGGAAAGAAAAAGGAAATTCGTACATCATAGCGCACCGACCTGTTATTGCAATAGTGTATCATATTTAACGAATTCTTTTATTTACTTTCTTCTATTTTTTTTTACTTAGCCCTTCGGTATGTGTCACTAAGTGCGTGCTCGTTTTTATCAAATCTCCAGAGTGGATAGACAGTACTAGAGCACCGTCAGTATCGATCATCGGCTCAGAAGGCAGTGAAGGTACTTTCGTGCTTTCTCAAAACGTCTGCTTTGTGCGAGCGACTTTAACTCAAGTGCTGTCCGTACACATCTCTGCACCTTCTCTCGCCCTTCTCCCTTCCCCAGCGCAGGGTAGCCAACCAGACCTATGACTGGTTAACATCCCGGCCTTCCTATACTCCTCTCTCTCTCTCTCTCCAGAATGTGCATGTGTCACTGCGAAACAAGAGGTACAGAATCCTGAAATGTTGTTTGATACGTGTCGCACTTATCAATGCGTACGGCTGTCGTCAGCATTCTTCAAATTCGACGAGCGTCATACCTCGCCTTGGTCTTCGTGACGTCGTCCCGTAAAAGTGTCCCTTTGTGCATTTACCTCATTTGGAGTTTCAATTAGGGCATATCTTGCGAGCAGTCTAGCAGATAAACATATATTTGCATGAGAATAAACTTGTTGGCGTTGTGGCGGATAAACGTACCCACATCGCATCAGATTAAGGGTAGCATAGCGTACATGTAAACGAAATTCCAGGTATCGCCGTCAGCTGCAAAAGATTTAAATGATCGCCTAAATATAAAGCTTCGGTTCATTGGCATTGTAACATGCGCTTTTGATCTGAATTTTCTTTCTTGTCGTTCCCTGTCTTTGTTTTTTCTGCTCGCTTATGTTGTCCTCAGTTACCGGTCCACAAATAGCATAAAATTGTAATTCACTGTTTAACACACATTGACCTGGACGTCAGCGAGCATGACAGGTAGTAAACTTCTAAGATTCTCATTTTTAGAATGTTCTTACAAAAAAAGCTCACTTTAACTGCCACAGCACGGAAGCCCGTAAATGTCAAGCCGCCATATTTCGTTGTCACGGGGGTGTCTACTTCCTAAATGTGGGCGCGTTCCGCAATCTGGCTGCGCACCACAAAAAACAGAAAACGCGAAACGCAAGTGCGAAGTTCTTGCGTCAAAACATATGTGAGTAATGAACTTCCACAGCAGCACAGAAGCCCTGCAGGGTACCGCAAGGCGCGCATGCCAGTGCCGGACAGCGAGGTATTTTTTGACAGCAGCGCGATTACAGCTCGCCGCGCTACCTTCAACGGCCTCTCGGGGCATTGTCGTCTGCGGACTGTCACTGCTGCGGCAGTCTACAAAGTACGCGGTCGCGTTCTTTCTCTCTCTCTCTCTCAAGCTATCTCTCCCTTTCTCGCGATAGGTTGAGGCCCACGGCAAGGTGCCGAGTGTAGAGCGTAATTTAATTTCCAGCGCCTGCTCGCTCGGCTGGGCACTCGGTCGACGTGGGGCTCGCAATCATTGCGAGGTGCGGCAAAAAAAGTAGGCGTGAAAGGCTTGAACCGCCTGTGGCGCACTCACCAAAGGGAGCACAAATTTCGAAGCAGTGCGCTTGCTCGCGTTTAATGTGACGTCAGTAGATCAAGCGAGAAAGTCCGGATAACGCTGAAGAATGACGTAAAAATAACAGAAAAATAAATGGATGTGCCCGCATTACAGGTTGCCCCCCATAACTTGAGCCAGAGCTTTAGAAATCAAAGGCCCTCCGGACGAGAGTTGAACCGAATGCCTAATGTTGGCACTGGCCTAGAGTTACTCAGGCTATTCTTTATTTTCCCTTATATAAAAAATTAGTTATGTTTAGTTAATCAACTTTTCAAGTATTCGCTACAGACCCCAAGTGTGATACGGAAAGTTGTAGAGCAGCTTGAGAAATCTCTCAATAAATTGTTTCCAACGCGATATATCTCACGCGGGTCTTTCCTCCGCGTTCGAAAGAAAGCCCTCGAAATATGAAAAAAATACACAGTTACGGGGCGCTTGCGCACTGTTACTCTGCTGCTCTCAAACGGGCGGTGGATGAACAAGGTCGGCTGTAACGAGTCTGGCCCGCGACAGGACGTTATTCCAGGTGTAGGTAGTCGACTCTTATCGCTTGATGGTGCATATGCATGCTGCTGGCCGAACGTTGCCGACCTTCACGCTTTAGAGCAGCGCAATAGCAGTGCGCAAGTGCACCGTCACGTGGTATTTTTTTTTCACATTTCGCGAGCTTTCATTGGAGCCTGGAAGGACCATGTGAGATATATCGAGTTGGAAACAATTTATTGAGAGGTTTCTCAAGGTGCTCTACAACTTAGCCTATCATACTTGGGGTCAGCACCCAATACTTAAAAGGTGGAATAATTAAACATAAGTAATCCGTTACTTGAGGGAAAATTAAAGAATAGTCTGAGTAACTCTAGGCCAGTGCCGACACTTACCATTTGGTTCAACTCATGTCCAGAATGCCTTTCATTTTTTAAAGTTTATGTGAAATTATGTGAGACAAACTGCACATAGTTTCGCCGGTATCATACAGCGAGTGTGAAATTTGTAGAATCTAAAGTGGGCTCAACACGTTGGAGTCGTGCAGGTTCCGTGAAGCAGTGCTTCTGCGAGCAGCAGTGTTTCGTGGAAGCGATTGACGCTCGTTGCTCCGACTGGTACATTGTATGCCAGCAGAGGTCACCGCGTATGCACTGACTGACTGCGCTGCCTGAAACCTGGGGCCCTATAACGTAAAACTATTCCAATATGTTTTCATTCAACCTCCTGATGTTAAACTTGCTTAACTGCCGGCGCATGCACCGGGTGGTCATCCGCGGTGTCGTCTGAACAGACCAATCAAACGCTGTTCTCGGTCATAGCAGGTCAAGTTTGTTTGCTTGAAAACCCAATAACAATGTCTACACTGAGCGGCTTGTCTCATCTAATTGGCTGACAAGAGGCGAGCAGCACGCTCAAATGGAGAGGGACTCGATAGGGCCGAGCCACTGCACTGAAAGTCGATTACCGGATGAAGAAGGTGGTGCCGGTGTCTGTGGTTGGTCCGCTTTCCCTTACTTGGCTTGCGGTGGCTGGTCAAAAACTGCGGCGGTATGCAACGGAAGCTTAAGAGTGACGCTCAAACGGATCCTCAGCAATGAAGAGTTGGCCAAATGAGGTCGTAAACGTGCCGAAAGTGCTCGAAAAAGTTACACGGCTACGCAAGAATTATTATTATACGAAAATATACCCATGCTCTCCGGCAGGTGCGAGTAGCCAGCGCCTGAGCGATCGGCGGCAGCAATCTTTTATTCCTTTCATAATGGGGCAGCCGGCGGCCATGCTGAAGAAAGTTCAGTTTCGTTCGGCATATTAATGCATCTTTAACGCGTACATGTCACTTTGACGCAGTGAGTTTTGCGGTTTTGTGACGTTGCGCGAGAGGCAGGTGAAGTGGGTGCAACCCGAAAGCTTTTGAGCAATAACCGAGGGCTAATGGCGAAAAGGCGTCGAATCCGAAATAACTGTTTTTCTTGTCTTCAGTCAAATCATGCCTAATCAGTGTATACACGTCATATCAGATCAGGAGCTATCGCGGTTTTCGTGACGTCGCGTGACAGACAGGTGAAGCGGGGGAGGTCCAAAAAAGGTTTTTGAGCTATCGCGGAAGGCTGACTGCAGAATTGGAATAGAAAAGTTTCTAATAGTTTCACTTTATAGCGCCCCTGATTGGCCTTCTCTTACAGCGGATCTGAAAAAAAGAATGCAGTTGCAACGATGTGCGGCAGTTGCGCTTTCATTAAATTGTATTGTGTATTATTTCATTCTTTCATGAATAATGACGAATTACGGGCCAATCGAAAAAGCTAGAAGTGTAGTGGAGTTTGAGGACATCTCGGCCCGAGCTCAAGGCATTCTGGGATGAGGACGCCTCTCCAAGGCTCCATTCACTCAATAAAAATGTTTATTCTCTCTCTCGCTCGCAGAGCGCCGGCTAAATTGTAGAACTTGTGGTTTAAAAACGGCCACTTTGGGGATAGAAAATACAGATCATTGTGTTTTGGTTCATTACCCAAAGGGTCCTATTTTGTAAACAGCTTTCCTCCGGCTCTTGTTTTTTTTTTTTTCATGTATCATCTGACGTGTCGAGTTTTCAATACCTACTTTAGTAGTGCGTGGCTAATTGTTGTCCATTAAAAAGTGCACAAAAATAATGCAACTTTAATAGTACCACTGCAGGATGGGCGCAGAGCTCATTCGTATCGAAGTACAGTCGTGAACACAAGTTTGGAGACCATGACTTAAGCACATTAGTGAAATTTCTTGTAGCGCGTCATTGCAACGTGAAACTTCTTCAATACATACTTTTTCCCGTGACTGCACATTGAAATGTGGCCAACAATAAATACACCGCCGTTTTTATTTCTTCAAAGAAACCGATGATCTCATGCTATGTGTTTGATGCTCACACAGAACAGATTTATTAGCGTGAATTACATGTATTGAAAGTGGTATGCACACACACACACACACACACAGAAATTATAATATGCTGGGCTTGTATTAAATTTAACTATTATTTCCGTTTTTCCTCGTATATGTCCTTCGTCATTGGCTGGCATAGCACTACGACTTGATTATCGGCTGTATCACCAACTCGCGACGACGAATGATAGAAAACGACTACAATTGATTGAGCCGAATTCTCACGCAACCCTAGAGACAACGTCGCGACATGGTTCATTAAGCACTGGCTAATTGCGATTAGCCGAGCCAAGGATGTATAGCGCTCTCATGATGGTTTTAACGCACTACTGTGCCATAGTTACCGTAAAAACTTCGTTGTAGCTTTTTCGCCTACTTGCTTTTTTTCCCTCTTTTCGCTGTCTTTCTTTTCTTCTTTTTACCTTTTCTTCGAATCGCACTCAGTCGCATGCAACAACTGTCCTTGTAGAGCCGTAGCGCCTCATTCTGGCAAGAGAGAGAGAGAGAGATAAATTTATTTACTGAAAGGCAGAGAGGTTGGCCTGAGCTATAACGTCTGGCAAGAAATACTCAAAACAATGACGCGTGCATCTGAAATCAAACCGGAGCTTCTGATTTAAATTCGGCGATTCCCACATGCCAAAATCAAACCGGAGGTTCTTATTTAAATTCGCGGATTCTCACGTGCCAGAGCCGCGAAAACTTTAAGAGGCACGTCATAGTGGGGGACTCCGGTTTAATTTTTACCACCTGTGGATCTTTGATGTTCCCCCAATGCAGAACACATACGGTGTCTTTTGCATTTTCCCGACATCTAAATAAGGCCGCCGCAGCCGGGATTCAATCCCGTGACCTCGAAGCGCCACGAGCCGCTAAGCCACCCCGGCCACCCCGGAAGTCGAAGATTCGGCTTTGTGCAAACTGCAGGCGCTCTATTTGGAAGACAGGTGGAGCCCCGTCCGCTGACATGTGCTATGCTTCACCGAACGCCGCTTCACCACTCGCGAAACCAGGCGCTGTTGAAGCGAGTGGAAACCAGGCGTCGTGCGACGACTCGTTCCGGAAGTATACAGGCGTATGTGTGGCACTTACTATTGCGCGTTGTCGAATAACGGTGCGGCGGTAGCAATGTTTCTTCGTGATTTTCTGCCTTTTTAAAGGGATGCGGCTGTCTGTTCAGATCTGGTGAGAGCTTTTACGAAAATCTCAACGCGTTTGCGATACTTCTTTTCTTTTCTTTCATAAGGTGCTTTCTCAATTACGAGCGTTTCCAGAGCCCGACACTCGTGTTAGCGACACTGTGGGCGCTGCCACGGCCTGTTCCATGACTCGATGACATGACCCGAAAAACTTCTCCTACCTTCTTGGGTACCTTACGGCAAAATAGGCAGCTATATTAGGGGAAGAACAAAAAAAGAAAACGTTTCCGAGCTCCCGTGCAGGCGAAGTATCGCTGCAAAGTAGCAAGGCACCGACTTCTTGTACAAGGTAGCTTCATCCCAGTGGCTTTAGTCATGGGCGGTCGATGCGCTTTTCAGCCTTAATAAAGTGGAAATTAGTGGAATAAAGTGGAAATTCACTTATCCTGTGAATGTTTCATCAACCTCAAAAAGAAAGAAAGAAAGAAAGAAAGAAAGAAAGAAAGAAAGAAAGAAAGAAAGAAAGGAAGAAAGAAAGAAATGCGCTCTAGAGAGATTGTCGCCAGGGAGAAACTGCCTAGTTGCGTGTACCGTGAGCGCTGGCTAATGGTCATGTGATAAAAATTTGGTTTCTCTTCCTGAAATCGCGCGCACAGCTAATTTTGCAGTGCCTCGGAGGACATGTGGATGCGTACTCTCACGCACATGTTCGTCACGTGTTTCCGCTCAGTTATCCACGTGTACACAACGTGCGGCGCCGCGCTTGATCACCTGTACGACAGGATCACGTGTGCGACAGTACGACAGGACACGGCATTATCAAAGACTAAAAGAAGATCGTGAGGTGAGCTCACAAGCGCCATTGCAGCGGATGATCAAGACTCTGTGCCTTCGTAGACTCAAAAATTTCACCGCGACACGTGAATGTCCGCATAGCGCGGCGTCCACGTGATGTTGCGCGCGCAACTCTCGAAGTTGAAAGCGAATCTAGCGGGGTTTCGCAAGTACGCGGCGTAGCAGCGCGACTACCGCCTCCAGATACGGTGAAGAAGAGCACGACTCACTGAGCACAGAGCGCGTGAAATAGAACACGCTAGCGCGCTTAATGTAAGCGGCCGCGGGAGCGGTCGTTGCTGAGATCCCGTGGCACCCCATATAGCTGGGCGGCCTAACTAAAGCTAAATAAACCATGGCCACGACGGCTACACATTCGCGCCGCCTCCCCCAAATCCCGGTATCCCGCCGCCCCAGGTCGAATGCGTGTTTGCTTCTCCATGCATGCCGTGAAGGGGGCTAGCAGCAGCAGTAGCACCACACGTGTCTTATGCGCCTGTCGCAGACATGTGCTTATAGGACTTACATTTTTCTGGCTATCTGTGCACTGCTTCTGACGTCTGAAAGAATGTGCACAGGCTTCTGTACTCTTCGTGCCTGAAGCTTTGCTTTATCATCTCTTCAGGGCTGGAGAGTCAAGAAGAATTCGTTGCCGAAATAGTATGGCAGTGCACTAAGAAAAACGTGCCATGTGGTATTTTTTTTTTAGAAATGCCGGTAGCAAAGTTAGCAAATCTTGAACTGCGTTCTGCTTTTCAATTATGTATAGTGGCTATCTTGAAATTGACAGATTGAAGTAACAATTGGAAATAATTGTTACATATTTAATCACTCTATAATTTATCGTGGCTTAGTTTGGATGCAGTTTGGTGACAAAAAAAAGATTCACGGTACGTTAGAGATAGATACGGTCTACCTTTTGTATACCCTGCGTTTGAGCTAGCGTTAGCCAAGCTGTTGAACGATAAAAAAATATATGATTTAAGAAAACGCGGCGCAATTTACAATTATAAGACCTACGGTGTTCGGTCGTGAGAAGTTGGACGAGCGAACACGGTATATTTTTAAATTGTAACCTGCGCCGTGTTTCTTCAATCTTTATTTTTATTTTTTTGAACCTCTCGTCTAAAAATAATGTGACGCTGTATATAACCACATGAGCATCGTGCATTTCGGTGTGTCAACTTTCGCAAACTTCACGAAGAACTTGTTCATGGGCGAGTTGCTACGTTCATTTGTTGTACATTATTCGGCTTGGGGTCGCGCAAAAAAAAGAAAGAAACACAAGAAACGTAGAAATAAATAACACAGACACGTTAGCGCTTACTTATTTTCGAGTCATCCATGCAATCCCATGAAAGAGTGAGTAAAGACTATTTAAAAACGAGGTATTGACGGATGACTTTGTTGTTAGGCGGCCACGAGCCCCTGCGCCCGGGCGTCTTCTTCAGCTCTTTCGATGACCTTGGCGTGCAGGTCACGGTCGGAGCTGAGCAACACGGCCTCCCACTGCTCAGTATTACTTGTTTTGTGATTTGTGCGATTTTCCGCTAAGCTCGACCACATAATATGAAATAGATCCGATTGTTTCTTACAATAGTTACATGTATTAGGGTATTGGTCCAAGTAGTAATGGTGATAGGGTACGGGGTTGGGGTAGGTGTTCGTCTGAACTCGTATCCAAGCTACTTCTTGTCGTTTGTTAAGCGATTTGTGTGCTGGCGGGTACACTGCCCTGGCTAACCTGTAGTGCTGAGTTATTTCCTGGTAACTGACCATGGCATCTCTCTCTGGTCCTAGCGTGAGCCGTCCGGGTGCTCGGTTGGCGAGTCCTCGAGCGGCGGTGTGGGCGGGATCATTGCCGGGTAGGGAGGAGCGTGCTGGTACCCAAATGATCTGGATTTGTCTTGGGCGTTGGTTGGTGTCTAGTATGTGTTTAACGGGAGTCGAGACCCGACCTTTCGCAAGATTGCGTACGGCTGCTCTGGAATCGCTAATAATCTAATGACAATGTGTGGAGGCTATTGCCCGAGCGATAGCCGCCTCTTCCGCTGTTTCAGAGCTTCTGGTGCGGATTGAACCACCAGCGCGTATTTGACCTGAGGAGTCCACCACTGCAAGGGACATACAGTTGCGCTCTATGTATTTTGCTGCGTCGACATAGCCTACGTCTCAGAAGGCGTGGAATTTCTGATGTAGGGCTTTGGACCGCTCGTCCTTCCTTTCATTGTGGAATGCGGGATGAATGTCTTTAGGGAGTAGATTAATTTTGAGATGGCGCCTCTGATCGTGAGGAATGTCTACTTTAGTGCTTGCATCGACTCGTAGTTGATGCCGAGATTCTGGAAGATGGTTCGCCCGGCGGCCCCCTGAGCTTACCAGAAAAGTACGTTTTTCAGATCCATTGCCCTAGCCAAACAATAACTACTGCATCAACGCGTAAAAAACACTTCGTTAGAGTGCAAGCGTTGTCCTCATCCCCCTCCCCTGCACTTCATCCTTGGCGTAGATAACTCAGAGGTGCCAAAGATACGCAAATGGACAATAAAATGTTGAAAGTTTGATCGCATGCAGGACTAGCAGAACCACATACCACATGATGGTTTCGGCTGACCTTGACTACACTGATTAGCGCTATAGTGATTGTCATATTATTAATAATAAATTCAGAGGGTCACAGTTCAATATGAAGCGGTCAGCATCGGTAGGCCAAACACAAAAACGCACAATTACATACTAAGTCCATATAGTAAGAGCAATTACGCGAATGCTCGCGTTAAGAATTTAGGGCTCCAGTATGCAGTCGCCTTCATTGGAACGACATAAATCTAAGAGCAAGCATCGACGTTCTAAAACACAAACGTGGGCAGAACACAAACGTGATCCAGAACACAAACGTGATCCAGAACACAAATGTGATCCAGAACACAAACGTGGGCAGGCGAATTTCCGTTGGCCCTTAGCCAGCCGGGTTTGATAGTAACATGATTTCCATACTTTGATTATTTGCCTAATGCCTGTGGGAACAATTGACCTTGTTGAACGAACCTGTTCGTAATTAGGAGCCCATTCATATTACGCGACGGCTGCATACTGAGTATCTGAAGGCCCTGCTTTATTCGAAAGCATCGCAGTCCCAGTGGTGTAAACAACTGTCGTGATACGTGATAGGTTGAGTGTATATGCTTGAACGGCGGTGCAAACGTAACATCTCCATATAATAGGAAAGAACTTTTGCGTCGAACCGGCATACTGGCGGTTGGCAGCGCTAGTGGTTCCATGACTGTCGTGCTTTTACGCCTAAAATTTGAGTACCTTCGTCCCTACGCTGAACCTTGTAGGGGAATACAAATAGATATATCTATATTAAAACACTGAGAGCGCGAATGCCGTCGGAGGGCAACGGACTTTACCAATCACCATAATTGAAGTGTGTCTGGGATACCGAATATATGAGAAAGGTACTGATATGCCATTTTGTCGAAACACTGAGTTTCTCGAACGCCTGTAAGAAGTGCCGGATACTGGTGACTTTAATCGGCGTTGCTTTAGGGTAACAAGTTGAGCGAATTAGGCGATGACATATTGGGTGGCGGGAGTTGGGGATATTTGCGGTTGTTCAAAGAACGACAGCGTAAGAAACATTGCCTTGCAATGAGCAAAACGAGAAGTAAAAAAATGAGCCAACGTTTCGACAAGTGGACTTGTTTTCTTTTTTTTTAAGGTGACTTATGCTTTCCACGGCATAGTATATATAGGTAGGGTTATTCCACAGGGGACAGGGGGGTAAGGCGGGTCGTCGAGGCAACGACTGTGGATGTGTTAGCGCTGAGGGTGTAGAATTGAAAAGAAAGGTGTGCTATTCACACGGCCGTGACACACAGCCGGTGACATCACCGTGCGTCTGCCAGCCGCCTGTTTTTCCGTGAAAGGAGCCTGGACGACGAGGGGGGGGGGGGGGATATCTTCTCTGCTGGAGGTCAGTGAGATATCCTCTCTCTCTGAAAGGGAGAATAAAAGAAACGGCAGAAATGAGTGTTTGTGCAAATAAAATTACTAAATGGAATAAATGGAAAGAAAAGGATGGTATAAAATAAATAAAACACGTCTGAGCGTCTGAGAAAAGCGTTCCCACTGGTACCAAAGCTGACGCATCCCCGCAACAGAAATTTTAGACATGTTAGTGCACGCAAATATCAGTCAACATCCTCCCCCGTCATAAAAGCATGTAGTCGCCCCAGGTGCAAGCAGGCATCTTCAATGTGACATTAAAATTGAAAGCATCGCAAATAGTTATACACGGGAAGTGAACAATAGCTGTACTTGCACTTATTCCAATGTGATTTATATGCTTGAATGTTCCTGCTGTAAGAAACAATATATCGGTGAAACGCGACAATCGATGAACGTCAGGGTAAACAGACATCGCGCGGACACTGCTAAAACCTTCCCAAAGCCATGGCCGTCCATTTGAACCAACCAGGTCACAACTTGAACTCTACATCCTACAGTCAAATTCCCGTTTAGCGCGAGACTGAAATTACAAAGAATCATGCCTCATCAGTAAGTTCAGGACATTACAACCAATAGGCATAAACGTTTCAAAGGAAGCTTTAGAATCTATTCGCTATGCTAAATTTCAAGCTATAGGCAATAGTATTTAGTTATTATTGATTGGGTTGCTTAGTGTTATGTATTTCTCTTTTCTTTCGTCGCTTTCGCTTTTTTTAATAATAGTTGTTCCATTTTAGTATTTCTTTTGCATGAGCACCATTTTTTACCGCTTCTTCTATTCTCTCTTTCACGGAGACGATAGCTCACTGACCTGCAGCGGTGCAGATAACTCCCCTACCCCCCTTTCCACCCTGTCGTCGTCATCGTTCAGGACCCTCCACGAAAAAAAAAACACACCGCCGGCTGACACGTGGCCATGTCACCGGCCGTGTGTCACGACCGTGTGAATAGTACACCTTTCGTTTCAATTCTGCACCCTCGCCGCTCACACACCCTCGGTCATAGTAGGCGCGCTCATCCGCCTTACCCCCATTTCCACTTTAGATAAGCCTACACACACACATCTATATATATATATATATATATATATATATATATATATATATATGCTGGACTGAGGAAAGCATATGTTGCCTTGAAAAGACAAGTTTCACTTGTCGCAACGATGGCTCCTGCTTTTACCTTCGTCACGCTTCGCTCATCGTCTTGAATTTCCATCTCTCGCCTTCCGTGTACTTTCCCTGGATTGCCTTGCAATTTAGCTTTAAAGCGAGCTGATGGTATGCTCATCATATGGCGGCAGCAGTATACACGGAAACCAATGTAGAAGGAAGTAAGCATAGTGTTACTGCAACCCCGTGTTTGGCAACAAAACCATTTTCTCCCGTCATCGTCGGGGTCATTGACCGCGAAGTTACTGAAGCCTTCCATGTCAGATGAAAAGGAGACAAATTTTGCCAGTCAAGCGTCCACTACAATGAGAGACAAATAATTTGAATTTTTACAGAGCTTGTTACAGCCTCCGGCTTATATAATACTGTCGTGCCCTTTAATGCCTAAAATAAATTAAATGAGTTATCTAGCATTAACACATGCATAGTATCATGAGTCGAACATTTCCTAATGCGCCTTTGTGACCGTATGCCTTCGTACTTTTCACTCACCCCTACTATTTAATTGTACGTGGATACTAGCGTTTCTCCCAATAAAAGATCGGTTGAGAGTTCAGCGCAAGGCCTATTTCCACTTCCTCATGTCTTTGTCTCAGAGTCGCTGCCGCCATATATTGAACGTTGAATCATTGGCCCAATTCCCTATACTGACGATGTGTTGTCGACGTGTACATGCAACATGCGTTGTCAGGATGGGGCATTGAACTACTAAAGGCTTTTCCGTCTTCCTGCTAACTAGAACAGGACTAAGCAAATGGCGAAATCAATGTTGAAGGAAAATTCAGTCAAACCCTGAATGAATGAAAGTAGGGCAATATTAAACCCAGAAAAATGTATCTCTTAAAAGCGAGGTCGCTACATGGGAGAGCTTCGCTAGTGCGTGTCTTCTGTGTTTACCCTAGGGCGTCAAGATGCTTGCACGTGGTTCACTTGCTGATTGCACAATCATCCATTTGTCGCTCAACATCAGAAAGCGTACCTCCGTTTTCTTTTAGTTTCAATTTATTCATAGTTTAATATCAAACTGCACACTGGAAAAATCAATGCTGTTGCAAATAAGGATTTATTAAACCCAAGAAACCCAGTAACGCGATCCGAAATGACTTATTTAACAGGGATAAGCGGGCTAGTTGGTGGTCGTTATTGGAATGCATCATGTAACCGCACAAAAACAAGGGACAAGGAAGGAGCACACAAGACAGGCGCGGATTAAATGAATTATCTAGCATTAACACATGCATAGTATCATGAGTCGAACATTTCTTAATGCGCCTTTGTGACCGTATGCCTTCGTACTTTTATCCGCGCCGGTCTTGTGTGTTCCTTCTTTGTCCCTTGTTTTTGTGCGGTTACATGATGCATTCCGATTCCGAGATGACTGCAGCGCAGTTACGTGCTTCCTACGATACGACAGGTAAAAATCGAGCCCTCAATTTCCAATCTTCTCGTAGCGAAGTTGTGTCGTTTATGCACAAATATATTTCATGCAAGCAGAATATTCAGCACGGGCTTTGCCGCAGACATCTTTCTGACAATATTAGCGGCTACGCCCTACTACACGCTTGGCGACATTGTGCGCTTGAAATTACTATCAAAGCACTCTCGTAAAAGCTCGTCTCCAGTGTTGGTGTTGTCGCCGAGACATACACGAGGCTCAATGTGGCGATCTTTGGTGCGTTATTTCAGGCGCTCGTCCTCAACCATTAGAAGGCAACGTCATTGCGGAGAAACTTGAAAAATATGACAAGACGCACATGTCTAGCCTCAAATTATAAGTAGCAGTAGACACCTCTGATATCAGCGTTTTTAGAGCCGCGTTTAATCGTTATTGTGGTGTCTGCGTTCCCTTACTTCAGATGCACTAGATTCCATTTTTTGTAATGCCCCCCCCCACCCCCCGCTTACTCTGGTACACACATTCCCCTTTTACCAAGCGGCTTCAGTTACATCCAGTGGCCTCTGTCAGACATTTCACGGTGAAGGTTTCGTCGGCCGCAATACGTGCCACAGGAAATACACCACCTATATTTTGCATGTTTTCAAGAATGGGTCAGAAACTGCGGCCTGAGTCACCAGGGGCCAGCCGGCTGTATTGAATAAATAAATTAGCATACAAAAAACATTAATAAATAAATAAAGAAAGAAAGAAACGCAATGTTCAGAGGCATACAAAAAAAGAAATTCAGGCTTGCATAGCACCCAACTAAGCTGCAACCAACAATTATTTAGTAGCACACATTGCAGCCTCAGAGCTCTGAGTCGCCCCCGCCCTTCAGGTTCCATATAAGGAAATGCAAAGTCCCATGATAGAGTGAGTGCGGAACCGCTAGGCGAAGACACTTTGTCACCCGCAGATATCTTTACGACTCACAGGCAGGATTTAGGGTCGGCGGCCCGGAAGAGGCGGGAACGAGATGTCTTGACATCTTCCCCGATTTCACCCGCACCAATTTGCGGATTTCAGAGGGTGCGGAAGACAAATGCAGTGCGGGCGACAAAGACCACATAGAGGGACGTCATGCTTAATGGATCCTCTAAAGCGCAGCCGCCTATTAGGCGGATCACAGATCACGCACTCCGTGTCTTTGAACACTAAGAGCCGTGCCGAAGCCGAGCGTCAGGAGACGAGAATTTCCCACCAAAACTTGAGGATTAAACGTAGGAAGTCATACACTAAGTACGCGTTTTTGCTTAAATAGGGTGCGTTAAAGGTTTTGGGAGGTGTGCGTGCGTGCATGTGCGTGCGCGAATGTGTGTGTGCGTGTGTGTGTGCGTGTGTGTGTGCGTGCGTGTGCGTGCGTGCGTGTGTGTGTGTGTGCGGGTGTGTGCGTGTGTGTGTGTGTGTGACTATTTGTTGCTTCCGCGAAATGGAATATTGTTCTGACTAATGAAAAAAAACTACATATGGCTCCTGGCGATATTTCTGTGTCATTTTCTGTGGGCCCATATGGTGGGACACGAGAAGTGTATGGCAAAAAAATACATGCCTGCTAGGTCTGCTGGCACGCTAGACAAAAAAAGAAAGAAAACGATATAAAAGAATAAAGGAAAGAACTACACGAAATAATAAGGAAGAAACGCGATGAATAAAGACTACGTCAACGCATCTGTATCCACGAATTTAATCATGGGGTTTCCCCCGCCAAGACGACTATTTGATTGCGAGTCACGCCGTAGTGGGGGACTCCGGATTAATTTTGACCCCCAGGGGATCTTTAACGCCCCCTCAATGTACGAGCTTTTTTGTATAACGCATATGTACACATGCAATGCCATATAAAGATAGAGAGGGATAAAAAAAAGAGGGCAGGGATTAGAGGCAGAAAAGCGTCTAGTTGGCCCCACTACGCTGGAGAATAGAGGAGAAATTGAAAGATGAGAGACATAGACACACGGGGAGGAAAGACGTGGTGAACGCGTGCACGCTTGCGCACAGGACAACCCAGTGAAGAAGGCGCTCGTACTGGCAAGTCACTCAGGACCGATGATAGGTTGGCAGGTGTTCAACGGCGTCTACGTGGACAGCGGTGGTCGTCCAGTCGCCGAAACGCATTGGGCATTCATTAGCTTTTGAATATCAAACCGAGGGCAGTGGTATCATAAATGGTCGATCTGTTTGTTTTCTTAGAGGCCGCAGAAATAACCGGCCGCACTGTTAGCCGCTGCATGCGCATTGGAGAAACAGACGAAGAACGAAGCCGCGTAAGGTGGACGAATGCGCAGTTTTGCAAGTCCGTCACGTAAGCCACCCGCAAAGTTTGACCACAGATGCACGCACAGAATCGACTGCAGACGCACAAAGCGATCACATCACGTGTGTGCACGAGGGTCCTAATACACTCATATAACACATTGTAGTATTCGAAAATTGAATATTTAAGACAAACGCCACGTATGCTATACCACATATCTTGAATAGTTCAAAGATCGCAAGGAATATCACCGACGCACAGACCACAACACAGCACTGCTTTCTGTATTGTAGGGGCCCTTTACTGCGCTCTTTATTCATTTTTAAGCATAATGAAACAAGTCAACTAACAACGTGTCTTAGTGCACTCTCATGTGCTGGTATTGCACAATAACCATATGCAATAATTAATATTTGGGAAGGGCGTGTACATGAATTGCAAAGTGTATAGAAAGCGCTCCCTATAGACACGACAAAAGCTCTCTCTCTCTCTCTCTCTCTTTCTGATTTTTTTTTTGTTGTTGTAGGAAAAATCTAAGAAGCTGGGAAGCGTCAATGTTCTTTTACCATGCTGACATAAGCAGCATGTATTCAGTGCGTTCAATAGTACTCCCTCGTTGTATTTTAGCTCCCTCAATAGTACTACCTCAGTACTTCCTCAAGCTCAGTGGTTTCAGTTAGTAGTTCCTTGGTTGCCGAAAAGCAATGCTAAGCTTCCCCGATAGAGGATGTCCATTATGTCTTTGGGTGGCATCGAAGAAGAGACAAAATTATTGATTGCCGTCTAGGTGTCCTTTTCCATACGGCACAGAAAACCCTGAACTATGTTGTCATTTCTTTATCTGCTCTCTCCTACAAAGCGGCTGAAAGGCAGTAGGCACATTATGTTCTCCTTTTTGGAACTTCTTTTTTGTGCCCTATCGAAGCATCATGGCCTATGTTATAGCTTTCAAGCGTAATTAAGACACTAGTGCTTTAGGTTTAGTATCACTAGTTAAAAGAAAAGCTTCGAATGATATAGCCGATAATGTGTCTGTAAACATAAGAAGGAAAGAAGCCAGGAAATTCAGGCCCATTTCAATGATAAACATATATCACGTCGTAGGTTTTATAGAAATCACTAATTGAACAAAGGAGATCTTATGAAGTTGCATCTCCGAAATCACACCAGCCGTAATGTAGCAGCATTCCCTGATGCACCGTTGTTACACTGTACGCTTTCATGATACATCGTTCACCCGATGACGTATTTGCCAACGCAGAAGCTTCCATGTGAGCACACGCAACATTAAAAATTAAATTATTTAGATTTACGTGCCAAAACCATGATATGATTATGAGGTCCGCTGTATTGGGGGACTCCGGCGTAAACTGCGCCACCTGCGGTTTTCAGCATGCACCTAAATCTAGGCGCACGGGTGTTTTCGCATTTCTCCCCATAGGAATGCGGCCGCCGTGGCCGGGATTAGGTGCCTCGACCTCATGCATAGCAGCCGAACACCATAACCACTAAGCAACAACGGCGGGTAGCTCGGGATACTTGTAGCTGAGAGGCAGCCAGGCCATCAATTATAAGATTTCATTTCGCTTACTCTATAGACTCCACGGACTACAATCACTACATGTTGTTACGAGTCGAAAGAAGAGGACGCGATACACAATGAAATAAGAAACGAATGAGACGAAGGGACAATAATAGCTTGAGGAGAAGTTTTATGCATCAACAACAACAACGACGACGACGACAACAACAACAGTGCGCCATCGCATAAGGAATATCATACCATACCAACAACAGCAGCAGGAACAACACAAGCGATGGCCGCTACAATAAATTGTGTTTTGTACTTTTTTGATGGGCCCGTCACATTTGGAGACAAGCGGTCGGATGACAGAACACGCGAAAATAGCTGCAGCTATACGCCTCTTCAAGACAGAAGTGGTGACCGACATAGACGCTATTCTTGATCGTTTGTGACATTGTCGGCGGTAATTTGGGTGGCTCGCTTGCGTAACCGGAAGCGATGCCGGGATTACCTGATGAAAGACTAAGCCAATGCTTTGTCTGAAGCTAACAATAGTGCGAAGCTTTTCACCGCAAAGGGGCTGCCTGTGCAGTGCTATCTGGAATGGCGCTCCCCGGAGCTATTATATACGTTTGAAAGAGAAAAGCCGCTGATTTGGTCGCTTCCGTGGCAGTGCGCTACCGAGTGACCCTGGCTGAGACGAGAACGTATTCTCGAAGTTGATTTCTGCAAAATGCACTTTCGTTGGGCGATATAAAAGAAAATTGTAATATTTAAAGTGAACTAGACATACCAGAAGCATATTCAGGAAGGTTTGATTCGCCAGCTTCCTTTCTTTTTCTGTAACTGCAGCAGAAAATCTGCTTCCTCAACACACAAACGAGCGTGTGTCAGGCTTTTCTAGAAGTGTTTACACTATGAGTTGTTCATAATAAAGGCGGCAGAAATGGATCGCCGTTGAATAAAAATTCGAATGTCTTCGTAAGAATAGCAGAGCAGCACCTCATTTTGCTTAGTCAGTTGAATTCTTGCCTATATTTTGACTAGTAACGCAAATTCAAAAGCCCTGCAAGTTATATTTTAGAATGAACGGCTGTTCAGCTCAATTATGCAACCTGTTGCCTACACATTCTGGCTGCTTTCCAGAGGGCGCGATGCCTGCTAATGAAAAGTGTATATATATACGCGGAAGTCATCGTTAATGACCTATCCTGATCACGCCACTGATAGTATCTCATCAGATAACAAAATGTTACGTTTTATAGACGCCTTCTTGGTTTCTCCCACTAGGGAGAAGGAAAGTCGAATTTATGCGTTCCGTCATCCAGGGCCCCCATCGAGCTTATCTCGGTGAAGCCTTTGAGGCACTACGACGTCTCGCTGCATACATTCCCATTCATACATACATTCCTGCATACTCGTCGACGTTCATATCTGCAAAAGAAGAAAAATCTTCCTTATCAACTTCTATCCTGACGTCGCCACACCACCGCAGAGTCCCTCTTCTACAGCCTCCTAAATCGGACGCTTATTAACCCACCATACATCATGCTTCTATCATCTCGCCGATTCCAATGCATTGGTCACCCTCTTCAGGTAGCCTAACTACGCTCGAATATGAATATATCTTCGTCCTCGTCTCTTTTTTCTTATGTATTTTTTTTCTTAGCTTTGTGCTAAGCATCTCAAGTAGAATGAAAAGTACAGCGAGGTGGTACGCGTTTGTTCGTTTTACTTGCGCACTTATTATTATTTTCTTTTTGTGTTCCCCTTGAGGAAGTTGGCCAGAAAATTGACTGTACGATGCAATTGGACACGATGCCAAAACTGCGTTGGCGGCAATCATATGCTCTGTCGCATGACAACTATGTATGGCGCCAAACCTGAATTCGAGAAATTACGCGGCAAAGCCGACATTAGAAAACGACCGGCATTATGCAACTCATATGGTACACGTGCCCAGGGGCGCTATAACGTAGAACCATTCCAAACTTTTCTATTCCAATTCTGCTATCAACCCTCCGCGATTGGTCAAAAACGTTTTTCGACCACTCCCCACTTCACCTGTCGGTCACGCGACGTCGCGAGAACCGCAATACCTCCCCATCTGATATGATGTGTACACAGTGATTATGCATGATTTGACAGAAAAAATAAAAACAGTTATTTCTGATTCGACCCCTTTTCGCCATTAGCCCTCCGCTATTGGTAAAAAGTTTTCGGGCTGCACCCACTTCACCTGCCTGTCAAACGACGTCACAAAGCCACACAAACTCACCGCGTCAAAGTGACGTGTACGCGATAAAGATGCATTAATATGCCGAACAAAACTGAATTTTTTTCGGAATAGCCGCAGGCTGCCCCGTTCCGAAAGGAGTAAAAGATGGCTGCCGCCGATCGCTGAGACGCTGGCTACTCGCACCTGCTGGTGAGCATGGGTGTATTTGACTATAATAAAACATCTTGCGTGACCGTGTAACGTTTTCAAGCACTTTCGGCACGTTTACTACCTCAATCTGCCAACTCTTCTTTGCTGAGGGTCAGTTTTAGCGTCACTCTTAAGCTTCCGTTGCATGCCGCCGCGATTTTCGACCAGCCACCACAAGCTAAGTAAGGGAAAGCCGACCAATCGCAGACGTCGGCACCACCCTTTTCATCCGGTTATCGATTTTCAGTGCACTGGCTCTGCCCCATCGAATCCCTCTCCACTTGAGCGTTCTCCTCGCCTCTTGTTAGCCAATTAGATACGACAAGCCGCTCAGTGTAGGCAATGTTATTCGTTTTTCAAGCAAACAAAAGTGACTCCTATGAACGAGGAGAGCGTTTGATTGGTCTGTTCAGAGAACCCTGCGGGTGACTGCCCGGTGCTTGCGTCGGTGGTTACGCAAATTTGACGTCAGGAAATTGGAATAGAAACATATTGGAATAGTTTTAGGTTATAGGGCCCCAGATTTATTCCTAAGAACTCGGGTGCGCGCTGCGTTTTTATTTTGGTTAGGAGCTTTTATGTTCTTTATAGGTTAGTTTTTAACAATTGTACACACACAGAACGCGTGCACATGTTTGATACAAAGGCGTGTTAGGATCAGAAAAGTACTACCACGTGAATTTTTTGTTTCTTTGTGTCTTTTGTTTTCTTTGTTGCAGCTTGTTTCATTTGGCCTGCTTGAGAATTCGATCAATTTTATTGGTCCCTCCAGGTTAACGGAAATTGACATAGGTAATTTTCCCCACCACAAAGTGCAACTACGTTCTGGCACGCTTAACCCCATTTGAGAGCGAAAATGCGTCACATGCGTGAAAAATATATTCCGGTACAATTCGCTATATGGTTGCAAGAGCTTATTGTAGAGCTGCCATTTATAAACATCGCCTTTCCATATAAAACTTGCATGTAAACAACGCCTGTGGCAGGGCTTCTCAATAAAAGCGGTTGGCAAACGTCCTTAGAATGATGGTTTCCAAGTAACTACGAAAAAGATTTTGCGTAAAAGATACAGAACGTCAAATCCCGCCTTTTAGGAGCAGGCCGCAAAGCTTACGCTGACGCGGTGCATTCTTTCTTACGCAGACGCCCTCAGCACATTCCTACGTCTCTTCAACGTCTCTGACGCCCGTCGCTAAAGTGCCACCCTGACTTGCGTCTGCTGACGTCGTCTTTCTCTATTCGAAAAAAGATATTCGTGGTTTCGAGCATGACTTCGCTTTCTCCTCCTCTCGCCACATCGGAGATTTCCCACCACTTGCACTTCTAACGGTTATGCAGCGTGCCCTGCGCCCCTTGTTCACTGGCGTGCCTATATGTACAGCGTGACGCCGCTGTGATTCGATATTTATTCTGCCGACGCGCCCTTTTTCTTACTCAAACACTTCATCCGCACGATATTTTAGATCCAATTTCTCACAATAGTGTATTCCTTCAGCCTAGCCGCCTCACTAGAGGCAGCAAAAAAAGTTATTTGCATATTAGGGGGCGTGGTAAGTTAAACGAATCGCGCGGTTCTGAGGAGTTGCACTTTTCACTTGTGATTTCACAGCAGCGTAAACAACGATTTGGTGAGAAAAGAAAATCATCGCTGACGTGATTCCGCGACCCACAAACTGGTGAGTGACTTGACTGAGCGCGCGCGACACGGCAGCCCTGACACAGCGGCCAGTGTCCATGTTTCCGTTTCTTCAATCAGTGAACCGCGTTGTGGGGAACATTATAATTGTCAGCCGACGAACACAAATCCGGCCTCTCTGAAGCGCGAATTTCTGTTGCGAACAGCGATCCTCCAGCATCTTCCTCCCCTTACATTCAAGAACCAGCAGAGTTGTTCTCTACGGCGCTTTTTCATTTTCGATGGTGCCAATCATCTTACTACATGCCTCGTTTTTCGTGCGTGTAATGGAGGAACAGCATGCGTAGGTTTCTGAATCAATTTTTCCGATGCTTCAACACTCTGACATTGAACACTTTCGCCAGTTGAATCTAAGAACAACAAAGAAAAGGCGAGACTAAATACCGAAGCGTCCAACATTTTCCTGCGGAGATCCAGAAAAATGTAGATTTGTGTCACCCTCTTCAGAGCCGTAATTCGTAGTGCCACTGTCGACTCATACAGAGAGCCTCGGAACTGTCGCTGTCTTCAGTAGCTCTCATTGCGCAATCGACTTTTGCAGACGCGTTAATTAGCGCCTCATATCCCATGTGTATGCTTTTGCCCGGAGCGTGGTTGATGTGATAGGAAAGTAAGATCTTTCCCGCGGGCGCAATAAGCAGCTGCTATATATAAATCTGCACAGTTTTCACAAGAATTTCCAGTATAGCGGTATAAGCTATGCAATTAAAACCTTGCGTATGAATAGGGTTTGTCATTTCTGTTTTTTTTCGAGACTCGAGATATAACAATGAAATTATATATGCATTTCGCATTACATAAGCGTATCTGGCGAAACGCTAAATTGAGGAACGCGTGGAGTACGTAAGTGTCTTGCAAATGCCCATGACGTGGGCTGCTTTGAACAAAGTAACAACATATTTCATAAAGTGACAGCGCCATACTGGCTACATTATGCAAACACGCATCAATAAACAATTTATACGAACATGCGGATTGAATACACATGTGTCGATATACTTTATTATAGCAGGCATTACGTAAAGACGCGGGATACGGTACGCGTAGCTATAGGTGGTAACGCAGTCCGTCGGCTCATTTATAGCGTTTGATACGTTGCGCATTGCAATAAGTATATCGGCGACGATGAGTTCAAGAAAATCGCTACAATCTCGTGCGAAACTCTATGAACCACGTGTTCAAGTCTGATTGAACCATTCTATTGACCGTTAAACATGTGGTTATACCCTCACGGTGCAGGCAGGCGATAAGAGCGAGCAATAACCGTATACCTGGCCGGAAGAGGTGTGTGGCTTTGGCGAAGATTATTCCTAGCTTCTCGGCCGAGCGAGACACTCCTTAAGGCTCGCCAGCATCAGTGAATCTCATCCGGCTGTATTCTCTCAATTTGCGCCAATATGGAGACGCGTGCTTAAGCCCTTGTGCGCCGCGAGTGTCAGCTTCTTCGTTTTCTTGATCCATAATTACCGATCGCAAAACATGCTGCCCTTTTCCCCCTCCGAACTCCGGATAACTACCTCTAAAGCACTGGTACGGCTACTCTTTCTCCGTACCATAATTTTGCGTCTGACACATTTCTACGGCTTACATGTCCGACGATTTCCCCGTGCCTTCGAGGAGCTGAGTGTATAGTAAACAAAATTCCGCACCAATGCAGCGAAGCAATACGGAATGGGGACGCCAACACTTGCCCCAACTGTAGTAGTGCAGAGTAGAGAGACCACACCCCTCAAAAAGGCTAAATGAAGAACCGTGCCAGAAGGCCTTTCCACCACAACGGTATGCGAGTTGTGCCTGCAGCGACCGGTAGTTAATCGCTTGTCGGACACCTCTAGAGAAGCGATGCAATGAGTCCGGAAGCTACTCCGTCGAGGTGGAAGCCAAATTAGCCACCGGGAGAAATTGAGCTCCGAGGTGTCGATCGAAGGCACGCGGCGAGTAAAAGCAGAGGTGATAGCAGACGAAGAAACAAGAAAGGAGCGCAGGAGCGATTCACCTCGGCATCTTGATGAGCCCTTTGGCCTCACGGGGCGAGTCAGTCGCCTCATTTCCCTCGAGGTCAGGACACAGCGCCGGTCACGTGCGTTCGTTCCGTCAGCTTAGGTTGCACCCCTGTGCAGAGTAAAATGGCGGCTACATCAAGATAGCTTTTTGAATGACGTTCACCGCACACTGAATCCGTCCATGGCTCGAGCGAGGCCAGAAGGCAAAAATTTTCTTTTTGTTCTTCCGCCAGTCAAGTTGCTTATCAGTCATCGTTATGGTTGAATGAAGCGTACTACATGGATTTATAGCTCCATGTGGCTCCGCATACGTTTGTATTTTCTCTGAGATCTTTATCGTAATAGATTCACCGAAGCCCAATTACGAGGGCCACAATCTGAAGTGCAAGTGCCACTGTGTTCCCGCGAGGACATTAGATATTACAACGAAGCAGTTATACTCTCGTTGCTTGGCAATTTACGTTTCAATGTCCGTGGGGAAAATATGGGCTGATACCGGAGATTCTGCCGTTCCGGGCCGACACGCGGCCGAGGTGAAGCAGGCTTCAAGCACTCAGCAAAATGAAACAGGGCGCACATGTCAGCTGTGTCGTACCCTGAATGACTATAATAAAATGAAGCTGCAGTTCCTGTCCATAAATTGCCACTGCTGCTCGCCAAGTGAAAAATACCGTGGTTATATTTTCCTCCTCATGCATTTTATGACCAATGTTACAGCGTTAGCTGTAACTTTTATCAGTCAATTGGACATCGTGCATTGTTCCATTGAAGAAAGCAGTACTATGTATGCTGATTTTGACGGTGCCGCATTATTAACATTTATTTTCCACAATTTCCCATTTGGGTCAACATTGGAGCATCTTATCTGCAATAAAACGCCTCTCGATGTAGCTAATGACAGTGCTCTCACAACTCCCAAGTAGATGTCTAGCATTGTGTCTAAAACATATTGAAATTTAGCGATTGCCTGCGGCAAGATGAGAAAAGAGTATAGCAAGCCGGAATATTCAAAGTTCATCGCAATAAGCAGACATAAGCGAAAGTCAGACAAGAAAATAATATGTTCCCTCTCCTGTACGATGCGGGACGATTACAGCAGAACATTCTAAAATTGTGCCAAGGTCTCGCTGAAGGTAAATCGAAACGAGCTTTCTGAATTTATTACGAGTGCTCGAACTCGTGCACGATTTGTTATTCTAAACGTAAGAATCGTAAATAAGTGCCGAGCAATCTACAAACTTTTCACAGCCATACATGCTTTAGGCATTTCTCAGCCAGCCTAAAAAGAATGTTTATGGTCCTGCGTATTGTCTCGCATGGCGCGCTGTGCTCACGCTGTTTTCCTTTGCTTCCCCTTCTCTTGCCCATTGTGTAGGACGCAAACAGGAAGCCCATTTACTTTACCTCCCTGCCTTTCTTCACCTTGCTTTCCCTCGGTTTCTCTCTCTGTCTTGAAAGCGGCAATTCTAAATGGCAATGCGTGGGCATTTGCAAGTCGATAGCCAGCCTCTTGAACGTATACAGAAAGGCGCAATTGCAGAGCGTCGTCGATAAAAACGCAAGCCGGCGGATGTACGAGGGTGCACTGCAAGCACGCGGCTCCGCTCCTTAAAGTCGATAAAAAGGTGTGCCAGGCTTATTGCATCATTTCAGTGTGAATTCTTGAGGCCTCGGTTCGGTCGCAACCCAGCCAAGCGATAAAGCGGAGAGTAAAATCAGTCATAAATTTCTCTTGAGATTATTTATTCACTAATGAAGCTTGCGTGTATATCTTTAACTTTATAAACTCAATCTACTGCCAGCAGCACGCTATTGTAGGCGTTAACAAAAGTGTTCTGAGTGATGGGGTGTTTCAATGAGCAGGTATTATCTACTATGATGCAGGGACACATCGGGGCGATATATTTGTGCAAAAAATAGCTAAAATGGGCGTGCTCTGGCTATATAACGCGCATTAGCGACGTTTGTGCTAAGCGACGACAAAGCTCCGTCATCTCATAAGGCACAGTTGTGTCTCGAGCCCCGGGACAATTTTGACAACACATCGCCACAGAACAGCTTAAATAACGCTCACATAGGAAGTCTGTGCCGCTCTTTCGTGACCAAGTACGAGGAACGGAGGTGTACAACACGACATGGCGAGGCTGCTGTTCTTTCGCATAATCTTGAGCTTGATGCTCCCAACCTTCCCTGACCGTCCATTCGGATCGTGTTCTTGTCGTACTTTCCCTCTGACGGTATACTTGCCGGCAGACAATTAGCTTGATCAAAACGTTTTCTGCTGCAACTCTCCGATCATTGCGCAATAGGATTTCGGCAGTGAGTATTCTTATATGGTCACTGGCAATAAAAGCGGTGGTATCTAAATATCTAAAACGAAATTTGCGCTGTCTCAGATCCGCCAAAGTATACAGCATTAAAAATAAAAATTGAAACATCAGATATGTACCTGTATGCAGACATCCGGTATAACAAGCAAAAGGAAAAGGCGACTTAGTCGCAGTGCGATGGCCTCTTCACGGGGCAAGCTCCCAGCAACGTTTACATAACTGATGTACACGCGTGCTGGCGATTACTTCATCCTGAGTTTCACCTCGAAGCACACGTGCAAGTTGCCTAAAATAATGCGCTACATGCCGCGGCAGTTAGTAAGCAATATTTAGCAGCAACCAAAAAAAAAGTACATGCAAGTGCCCAGGGAGCACCGGTTCCGGATCTGATAAGTAGCAGCGGCAACGTGCTGACGGCCCATTAACCGCCTCGCCCTGCGCTTGAAGCTTGCTTTGTGCCTTCCTGCCATCTCTCGCGCTTTGCGTACGTCAATGAAGTTTTCTTTCAGGTAGCAGCCGTTAATGGTTATATAAGTGCCCGCCGAAACGTGGCAGTTTATCTCCATCTTTGAGACGCGCTGAGTTGCGCCACACTAATCTCAAGCCGTAATCTCTCGCAAGGCTGTTTATAGGAAAGCGAATTTGTTAACTGCACTGGTAGAAGAAAATTTGCGTTCTTCGCTCTTTAAGCCGAACCGTCCACTGGAAACAAAAACAAATCATTTTTTTTTTGCTCGTACCCGTGCGTCTTGTCAACTACACAGCTCCAAAACGGCAGCTGCGGCACATATTTTAAATTTATGTTATGTTTATTTTATATCTATCCCTTTCCGAAATCTCAAACAAATTGTCCGTTTGTGGTAGTGCATAAAATAGCGGTTGGTTAATAAAAAAAGAAAGGAAGAAAATTTTACAGAACAAATGTTAGTCTTCTGCGGTTCTGGGACTTTCTTCGTACAAAAGCATACCGATGGTATTTCTTTATCGTGGGAGATATTGCATTGCTTATAAGCGAAATTGAAAAGCATAACGTAACCTAGCAAGACAATAATCTTCGAAAGCCGTGTTTTTTTCTTCTTTGCTGCAAAGTAAAACACACACAAAAGGAAGACACATAGACGACAACCGCTCTTGTCGTCGTCCATGTGTCTTCATATTGTGTGTTGTTTTTAATTGCGGCAAAATAGATACACATGTCTTTCAGCGAGCACCAGCCAGGCCAACAAACAGTCCTGTTGAAAAATGTTCTTCGAGAAGTGGAGTGCTCAGTGCCGACAGGTCGTTCGCACTTTCATTCAGTGTTGTCTAACGCGGCGAACGTAGCTGCTCAGAGGAAATTCAGGCAAGGGCTCGAATGGAGGCCGAGGAATGTGCTGGAGGGTTTTGGGCGAGGTTCCAGCTGTTCTGCTCCGCTTCGATCTCCGATCCCCTATTCGCATCGGTTTCTCGTTCCGAGCGTTCCTCTTTTTCTGTTGTCTTTGTTTACTTCTGTATAAGCTCGCCAAGACCTTCAAACACAGAAAGAGTGCCTCGCGCGTGAACGGGGCTGTCGGCTGCGGAAACTGCCGTATTCATCAACAAGAAAGGCGACCCAGCTGTGCCGTACAATATTGTGTACAGTTTGAAAACATAAATTAAACCGTGGCCCGCCGTGTGCTGCTTATTGGCTTTGGCGTTGCACTGCTGAGCACGAGGTCGTGGGAGCGAATCCCGGGAGCAGCGGCCGCATTCCGAAGGGAGCAAAAGGCAAAAAAAAACGCCCGTGTACCGGCATTGGGTGCGCGTAAAAGCAGAACAGGTGGGCCAAATTGATCTGCAATTTTCGACTATGGCATGCGTCATAATCAGACCGTAAAACCCTAGAATTTCTTTCGTTTTTAAACTTAATCCCAACCCACACAAAAGAACTTTCGCGAATAGAGATTACGTGCGAGAAAGCCACAGAGCAACGACACCCGGTATCCTGTTTTACGAAATCTTTGGACAAGACCGAAAGTCCTGCGCCTCACATTACTGCAACAGAAACATGCGAGCATTTCTGGTTTGGCGATAAATCTGGGCTTCCGTACCTAGCTACCACCATTATTAAAACATATCTACTAAACCCGTGTAAGTTGCTTCCATGTCGTGCCGCCGGGCAACTTGGCACGGTCGTCGATGAAACAAAAGGGGATGCTGTGTTTTATTTCCACCAGACTCCAAGTAAATCATTTTCTTTTCTGATATTTCAAATAGATATGGGGGGGGGGGGTATTGGGCGCTTCTTGTAATAATATTGGAATTGGGCTTTTTTTTGCATCTGTGCTTGCGGCAGCTTGACGTGTTAAAAACCAGAAACCGTGAAGAAAGCAGTTTTTGTGCATTCGACTGGCTCTCTCCTAAAGAAGGCGGGTGGTGCTTGAGGTCTTAGACGATGGCTTATTGTAATTACTGAAAATATTGCCAACTAAGGCTAGCCAATACCAAGAGTGAACAATGCCACATATCTATAGAAATGGTTTACCAGTGCCATGCCGTTAACACGTGCCATTGTTTAAGAAAAAGAAAAGCTATGTTGCCGTAAACATAGACAAATACACAATTACCACCCATGCCCACCTTACCAACTGCACTCAATACGCACTGTGAGAATGCACAGTGTCACGTGGATCAATCTGGCATCGTACAATTAGGCTCCAAACGATATAATTTATTCGCTGCCTTTTTTTGCCATCGTCGAAAGGTTCTCATCATTAATATTACTGCCGAGTTCTCTGTTAATACCTGTAATTTTATTAAACATTCTGTAACGGTACGTGCACTAGAAGAAGACTTTCAACTTACATGCTTGTGACCTGATTGTTATAGCTGAGTTAGGAAAAAAAAATTGCTAAATCCTTTAAGCACGAAATCTTTGGTGTACGGAACTGCCATAGTAGTCATTTCAGGGGTGAAACCCCGTGATAAAATCAAGTTGGGGCAGAGTTGGTGGTGTCGCGAAACTATAGCAACAGTGGCGTGCAAGCGCCGGGGGGAGAGCAAAGGGGAGGAGGAAAAAAGGGCATTCATTACATTCGACCCCACCTCCTATTTGCGCCACTGATTAACCCGGTTACCTTCACTGAGCAATTCCACATATCAAGCGTTGTAGATTATGAACTGAAAAATGGGGACAAAGAGAGAGAGAGAGAGAGGGAGAGGGAGATAGAGAAACCGCTGAACGCGTATATCAGGAAACCATTATTACTGGGAAAGGCGGTGAAAGGTCAGCCGCAAAGTATTCAGATTCTACCTTCTTTTCCCAAATGTTCAACTTTTCAAATGCTTCCCTGTTTCAAAACGCAATTAATTTTTTTCCCGTGATCTAGAAAACCTATGTTATTTTCCTCTGTTTGCCACATGACGAGCCTTTCTCGCTGTTCTACGGAAAGAGGAGCTTGCTGAATATTGATGCCCGCACGCGAAGGCTAGATCGGAATTCATGAGGCACGAGCCGGATGCCTCTTTGCTGCACGGTCATGTTTTGCAATTATGAGAACGCGTTGGTTTCACTGCACGAAACCAAATCCTAAATACTTTGCTAGTGAAAAGCATGTTCAATCACGTTATTATTATTTTGTTTTGAACATATATGCACAATTAATAGGAAAGGGAAAGCGAGGAGCAGGCTGGCAACTGCTACCGGAAGGGGCACAAAGCCTGCTTACTCTTCAGAAGGGAGGTAACAGCAACACAGAAATGGAAGATACGAATCACGTTGTGCAAAAGATGAACACACAAACACCAACAACGCTTTGTATGTATGTGCGTCGCTCTTCATTTGTGTTACGTGATTCAATGCATTTCTGCACTAGCAAGTATATAGCAGCCCCCCCCCCCCCCCAGCTGGCGAAATCTTCAAAATTTAGCAAAATAATGAAAAAAAATTACCTGCAAAAAAAATCACCTCATAACTTCCTATGCACTTCATTTGCTAGACTCAAACGGACAGGCGATGTGTAAAAGTATTTCCACAGGCTCCGAGGAAAAGAAAGGAAAAAACGCTTAGACGAAAATTAGGATTAAATTTGCCTCTTCCGACAGGCAGGTGCCCACAGACGGGCCAGAATTAATTTCATCATCCGACACACGCATGCCTTCTCGCGAGTATACGCAAACAACGTACATCGCAGTCCGTCTCCCGCCTCTCAAACCAGAACGCGACGCCAGAAGAACGCGAAAAAGGAGGCTGCCGTGCAAAACCACCGTCGGATATATGATCGACGACCTTGGCCATGCCCGACAAAAAAAAAACCCCACAGGAATGGGATGTTTACGAGCTCTCTGCGGCCCACGCCGAGACTCACCATCTATCACTGATGCGCCGTTAACAACTCTGTCGCTTTTGAGGGTGGCTCGAGGCATATAGGAGTGGGCGTAAACTGACGTCGTTTCAGTCGCCCTGCCGCTATTTAGACACTTGATGCCTGCCTGTGAAAGACGTGTAGAGAATGAGGATGAGCAGCGCCTTGTCTCCCGACTTGGTCCCCTTGTATAGTACAGTGTTCACTTTTTGTGTGTGTGTGTGTGTGTAGCTAGCGTTTCTCGAAACTCCCTCGGGCTGTAAAACTCCGTTACACCACAGAAGCACAGGGTAGAATTATTGAGTTTGTGTCGGGATGGTAGAGGGCAAAATGCCACTAAGGAACACCCACATTTACCCCGCTTCCGCGGGATATTTCGCTTTCTGATCAACCGAAACTTTGGTCAACTAATTACCAGCTGCAGATTCCGACTTTTTAATTATCCCATGTAACTGTTCACTCAAGAGTTCCAGCTGACCGCCGACGACTAGGCCCCGGCAGAAAGACAAAAAGTGATAAGCAATGCATTACGGCACTGTCAGCTTATACAAGACCATGAATATGACACTGCGCATCATAATAAGTATTATTACGGCTAGCTACAGAAAAGTGCATTAGCTTCCATATTCGAAATAGCTGAGAACAGCGGTTTTAATGACCAGGACTTATGCTAACGTGACCGAGCCGCAACAAACAGTGATGCCAATTTATTTTGCTGATATTCGTATGCATATGAAATGTAGTGCTCGCTTTGCTGCGCGTCAGAACATTCGCTGCGATACTTTCTTGCCTAAGGCAGGGTACGAAGGCCAAAGTGAAGGGATATGCCAAACGATGTAAGTAAGCAACATGATGGATCGTGTACCTCTCAAATTACTTTGATAAGTAGGACAAAAAAAAAGCCTAGGCAGACGCACGTACAACACATCCATAATACACAAAAGTATAGTTGCACTGGCCACAGCACCGGACGTTATTAGAAGTGCGAAAAACAAATTTACATGCGAGACGCAGGTTTACTAGAAAATGCCGACTTTGCGTGATCAGGAGTGGAGCCAACGTTTTGCCAAAGGGACATATGATCTTCCTAAATTGAAAGATTTTTTTCGGAAGTTCATACACGACGTCACATCTGCTAATACATACTACTGTCTGTAATGATACTACTGTCTGTTTTGTCACCCGTCGCTTTCCTCCAAAACTTCGCACAGCCGTTGAATTTGTTTCCTACAGTTTCTGAAGCTATAGCGGGTATCTTATGTTGAAAAAATGCTTAAGAACAAAAGCTATTTCAACACATATTAGTGGAGCGACTGCGTGAGATTCCCATGGCTGTTGCTGGTGATTGCTACTTCTTTATGCTTTTTCTATTGTCGCACAATACCCCAGCGAGCTGCAGCATGTATTCGCGGCCGAAAGAGATGGAAACCACGAAAGCAACGACGCCGCTACACGTAGAGATAGCGAAGCCAAGCTTTCGCGAGCGCGCCACCGGCTCCTCTGAAACGTTGTCCTCCCTCGGCTCGCCGACAAGGCCGAGGCGCAAGACCCACTTTCACATGGTGCGCGAAATTCGCCGAAAGCTCAATCTGGCAGGGGCAGCATTGTTGGTGCCAGGACCCACCGTTGCGCAAAAGCGGAAAGCGGTGTATTCGCCGATGGCGCGCCTGAGCGGAACGCAAAAAGCTTGCAGCCCACGTGGCACACTGTCCCGTTAATAGACGACGCCGTGCGGCGAAATTGCAACGGGCGTCACGGAAAGTCACCATCTTTCTCTCTTTACAGCCAAAGCTTTCTGCACTGGTAACAGCGTCACTTCTTGTTTCGAGCCTTTTCATTGCTCCGGTGTTCAGATTTTCCGGGATTCAGCTTCAACGTTTTCGGCTAAACCTTGTTGTGAAGTGGCTGCAATACAGCTTTTTTTGGCGAAATATACGCTTATCTTAGCGTTCTTTTTAGAGCGCAGCTCTTCAGCGCCTGTTTCTGCAGTGAGCGTTGGTGTCGTCCCCCGGCGTCGTCGTAACGAAGCGAACGAGCGCAGCAAAAACATGAAAAAGCCAACGCGCATTGCGGATGAAAGACGGCGTTAGGGAAGAGAGCGCGAGCAGGAAAGGGGAGGATGGAGGGGAACCATGAGGCAGAAAGTGGTGGAGGAGGTTATGGTGAAAGCGTGAGAGGAAAAGCATAGTACCGCACACGATGAGACGATGGCTACGAGATGGCGCCAGAGTAGCGCACGTCGTCTGCATGGAAACAAAGCGCTGCATGAACGGAGGTCTGTCTGCAGCGGCTGCGGTAGAGCGCGCCTACGCGTCACGATTAGCGAGGCAGTCGCACCACACTTCGCTCCGTTTGCAACGTGCCGCGCGAGACAGATTGTGCGCGCCAGCCAATTTATCGCGAAATGAAAATACCTGCACAGCTGTGCTTGAATTTCGCTATAAGGAATCGTAATCGTGGATGAAATTTGTGCAATGGCAATTATTATATACCTTCTTTTTATTTCGCTTCATTGTAGCGATACTGTTGCTTCAAGATTTCTCGTACTCGTGCCCAATTTTCAATCGCTGCGTCGCGGCTTGCAGATGGCAGATGTTCGCGAATCTTGTCTTTTTTGGGGCTTGTCTGCTGACTATTCATGCGCAGTCGTTGTCCTACAAAGTGTTCTTTGGCGCATTCTACACATTTGCTCTGAAAGCGTGCTGCTATTTAATTTTCGTCGTTTCGTGCACCGACCACTGCCTGCTTATTTCAATACGGCGCTTAATTCTTTGCGCATTAAAAGCAGCTCAATGTAGCTATTACAAAACCGGAGCAATGACAATAAACTCACAATACACAGTAATATGTAATACCCCCTTGTGTTATAGCCCCTGGAAGAGTCTTTAAGGTAATAAACTGAAGTGAATTGAACAAAAACAAGTACCGCAAGGACCATCGACGGTAATTATGAATGTACACGAATACTCGATAGCATCTTGAAAGCTCGTCGCTTTATTTGAAAAAATGGACCGCTTGAAGACCTATATTTGCGGGAGCGAATACGTTTACGTAGTTTTGTTGCTTAATTTTGCAACTCGGCAGAGGACACCGTTATCTGGAGAGAGAGAGAGAGAGAGAGAGAAAGGCAAAGGAAAGACAGGGAGCTTAACCAGAGATTATTTCCGGTTGGCTACACTCTACAGGGGAAGGAGCGAAGGGATGCTATAGGTGAGAGAGATAAAAATAAATAAAACGCACACACACATTCACACACGCACACACACACAATACAGAACTATATCTGTGGGCACTGTCACGCAGTCTGTGAAGGCGTTGCTAGTGTTACACAGTGTCACCATTCAATCCTACGTCACACAGTGTGCAGTCACGGTACATGTTTATTGCTAATCTAGGTGGTTATACATGTGCGCCGATTCGTCATATGTGTGCCGTCTTGAGGAGCGCGACCGTTGTATTGGAAGGCGACTGCCATCCTCCACTCCGGTACCCGAGCAACGTAAACATATCCGCGGCGGAGATAAACGCGACAGGAATCGTACGCAGTAACAGAAAACTTGTGGGGCATCTATTACGCATTATTCTAGTAGTCTTATTATTTCACGCATGGCGTGCAGCCGGGTTATTTAGATTACCGGAAGATAAAAGCAATGCCAACAGTGATAAAAGTGGGGCGAACAGGCAGGCAAGCAGGAATGTACATTTGAGCGCTTCAAAGTTGCGGCCGCAGCTGGCTGGTTTGCCACGCGAACTGGAACTCCAGTAGGAATGGCTGTACTGAGGCACTGAGAGTAATTAGCCGGGCTAACTCAATGATCCGCGGATTGAAAAGTGCATCAAATTTTATCGGCAGACGATCCTTGCACGCAGAGCGTTACGTGCGTTCAGTTGTTTTGCGAGTACAGACTGTGCGCCGAAATTGCGTTCAATGCAGAAGGTGCAAGGGGGGCCACGGTACGCATGAAATATTTCGTTGGGCTTCTTTCAGGCTACTGCTATGGCAATCCGCTTGGATTACGTAGCTCTCTGATAGAAATTAAAAGGAAAGCTCAATCTGCTGCAGAAAGGACTTTGTTCATCTTATGCTTACTTACGTTGTTCATGTAAAATGTTTCGCTACCTGCTCAACTTTCTCACAAAGAACGCGCCTCAGATGAATCACACTTGAAATGTGTACGGCGATTGCCCACCTTCCACGACGTCACACTTGCACGTAGCGTAAAAACTTATCGGGGAGCACGATGCAATTATCGAGGGGCAACTATACTAGTGCTTCTCGGAACTATCGTAATTGAGTGCCACTCCAAACAACGTTACATTGAAGTTTAGAATTTACGCGAGTTACCGGTAAGACACTCGCGCACAAATTACGTTTTTCTACTTTTTCGCGGCTCAAAATGACGCTAGGAGAGCCCACCGACTCCTCCCAGACATTATAGCACATCAGGGTTACCCATTTATTGCAGTCAGTAACATGCTGTTGTAACCCCTTAGATGGTCAGATGCTGTCGCACAGCCATAACTGTAGGCTGGAGCGCACATGAGTAAGGATAAACGGGGCACAACATTCAAATCACAATGCCAATAAACTTAGAAGACAACTCGTTTGTATATTAGGAACGATGGCTTCTTAAGGCTAAAGAAAAATAGGAGTTTTATGCTGGTACAAGGAACTGTTCCGTAGATTTCCTGGGGTGTACGGATGTCTTTTCTTTAATTTAGAAACTCCATAGATCTTCGACAGGCTCATTAAATGTACCTGCTGCCGCCCTACTCGTTCGTTTTCGCTTCGCCAGCCCACCGTTCTGCTTCTGCAAGCATACTGGCCCACACTTTTGCTAGCCTCAGCTTTTGTGGTGGGCCGCAGACACGTCTTAATGCGTAACTAGAGAGCAGGCGCCGAGATTCGTTTGCGTATGCGCGCAATCTCATCAGGAAAATCACCTTCCCCGCCTCTAACTTCTCAGAAACCCTTTCGTCGCATTCCTCCTTCGCCATCGCCTGTCTGCCCCTCTTTATGCGGACGTTGCAACCTAAGCTGAGCGTGGTTTCTGGGTCAGAAGTCATTGTACCGCTCGTTAAGGGCCGCACTCGTGTAGCTCTTAATAGCCTCCCTTTGCGCTCCAGAAGCTTATGACTTGGCATTTTCGTTGCTTCTATTACGCTGGCGGAGAGGCGACGAGGTTGTGTAGAAAGAAAGCTAGGCATGCTTAGGCGATCGCGAGAAGAGGCAGGCGAATGTGATTGCTATGGCGTCATGATTGTATCCAGCTCGCGTTTCGGCAATTAGCGAAATGACAACGGCGTTCAGGAAGAAATCGCAATTTATGCCAGCGTAATGGAAACAGTGCCTGCGATAACAAAGACCGAGAAAGAGGAATACTGGATGAAGGAGAAAGCGTGTGTAGTTTCCCATCGTAGCTGTGGTCGCCCTCCCCTGAAGATGGAGATATTTTAGCGCCGCTCAGCAATATAGGTCGCAAATTTAACGAAAGCGCGATACCACTTCGTCTTTCAACAGGACATGCATGAACAGTGGTTGTGGGAAAAAAATTAAATAAAAAACGCGCTTCGTCATAGGCGTTGCGTCCAGAGGGTTACTTTTTAACTTTGTATGAATGTATCGTATAAGCTGCTTATCATGCTGTATTCACAAACGAGTAGGAATAGAGGGCAAGACAAGGAGGTGAGCCGGTGCATAGACCAACTGGCTACTCTACTCTGGGGTAGCCAGTCGCAGAGGATTGCTGCGCCATATCAACCAGGAGACAATTTCACACCAGCCATCAGCACACCCCCTCCCCCCTCCTACCCCGCGTGCCCTCCGCATGGCTCTACCGTTTTTAATCCATGAAATCAAGGCTGCGCAAACCTCGCACACACGTACGTCATCACCCGGTCATGGCGGATTTTGTAAGGGAGCCCTCTGTCATCTGGGTGAGCGGGCCAGTAGTGTTTCACTATATATGCGTAACGAATCCTGGCCCGATAGCGCACTCCCTACAGGCTGTAAGACTAGTCGCGTAGTTGCGCTACTGATGCCTGGCAAGTAGCTGTTGGAGCTTTCATCGTATCAACCGATCGCATTGGCAAGCTGTGTTGACAAAGTGATGAAGAGGATGACCTCACAAGCCCGGTGTGGACTCTACAATACCGCAACGTATACCCAGATTTCATGGCAGGCTTCCAACGTGGCTGCCTATCGATTGACGATGATAACAACCTTTTTACCTACTTTTACAACCAAAAATGATGTAAGAGCTCCTGCGCTTTTTTTTTCTGCCACGTCAAAAGGCCGTACGACAACGTCATACATCGAGCCATCCTCGCCGCTACGGAAGTGGTAGGCCTCGGCGGCCGGATGTTTCGATGGATACGCAGCTGCCTCTTTATGCGATCTTTCGTTGTAAGTACCGAGGAAGGGCGCACTTCTTTACGATACCCCTACGGTGGCGCCTCCCCGCGAGACGTACTAACCCTTCCATTGCTCAATCTCACGTTGTGAGGCATTTTTAATCACCTTTCAAAGGAAGTTAAATTATCAATAAACGTGGAAGACATGGGTTTGGGCGTATGCCGTACCACGCATACAGTTTCGCGAAGGGCTCCAATGAACAGCCACTCAGACTACTCTTTACTTCCTTGACTTAGGCCTTAAATGTGCTCCTGGTAAATGTGGAGATGTGGCGTCTACGCCTAATTCCACAACACCTGCAGTGCATTAGTCCATGGGCAAACGATACCGTCAGTGTGGTCATACCAATTATTTGGTGTCATAATTGAGAGAGACATCTCATGGAGCCCCCATGTATTGTACATAACCGAGCAGTTGACAGGCATCTGTCACTTTTTCAACTTCTTCGGTGGGAAGATCTCGGGAATGTGCACAAGCACTTTGCTGCAAATATATGAGGTAGTTTTTGTCGGCTTCTTGCGGTACATTTTGCCAGAATTGACTAAGGCAAGTGAAACATGCTTACGTACTATACAAAGTGTTTTGGACCAGGCGCTCCGGATTCGCCTAGCCCTTCCTTAAAGTGGCTCAACGGTGGCAACTATTGGAATCGCCAGGGACCACTTCACCAAGGCCCACATCGCAGCTGAAACACTAAGAGTACACGTAAGGCACTTTGCCCGCATGCCTTGCTACCATCTAGTCTCTCTACCGGCGGTTACACCACGTACGTCATTCTGCCGAACGGCATCCGCATATTGGGAGGCTTTACCATCTTGCTTCACACCTGCCGCGAAACCTTCGACTGCTTCTTCGTGTCTCAATCAGATGAAGATCAACCTGACAATACCTGGCGTCCAAAAAAAAAAAGGAAAAGCAGATATGTCATCTTCAGATCTTCAACAGCTTACCCCACTCATTTTTTATGACAAATACCAGAATTACGCCCACATATGCCCTGGAACTCCGCCCTGCCGAACAGCTCTACAGCAGCTGTCGTCATTCCGCCAAAAGCCACCACTATCAAGATCAGATGTCTACCTTGACACCGTGGACAGTCGCCGAACGCGCAGCGCTTTGCGTCGCACTGTGCTTTACTACTAACGTTACAACACGCAAATTGTCCATCTCCGACGACTGCACGATGGCACTGCACTGTTTGCTGTCAGCCTCGTGACACCGTCCGCATGAACAGTCGGTGCTAAAAATGACAGAACGCCTATACACGAGCTGACTGAGAAAGCGTGCGAAGTGATTTATCAGTGCCCACCTGCTCACTGTGCAGAAGACCACCTACTAGACCATGTAGAAGACCGTGTAGAAGACCAGCTACTATCAATCCGGTTGCCTAGGACAGATGCTGCACTGACGTTCTTCTTACTTGCACGCCAATACAAGAGATTGAAGGGGAGTAAACAGCATTTCATGCATGCCCGATTGTACAGCTGTGGTCCAACTCAAGCCTTCGACTTCCAGCCAGATTTCCCGGAAGAGGCCCTACCGTTTTGTGCACTCTATGGCTGGGTGTCCCGCACAGCAATGGGCGACACCGCAACCTGTGGATATTGCAGCGACGAGGAAGCAATCCTTCGTGTTCTTTGCCACTGCTCACAGTACAGTGCGCAGAGACAACAGCTTTCTGTCTTGTACAACCTTTTCGACGACCAGCCTTTGTTGGAAGAAAGAATTCTACAACAGACACCGAACTTAAGACCACATCAGAGAACAGTGCAAGCGCTTCTGCGTTTCTTGTGACCCAATGGCCTGTGTGAACGCCTCTAATTTGAGTTTGACTTCGCTTGAAAAACTGCACGATCGCCCCTTCACAGAGGAAAAAGTTCTGGGACATTGGTTCAGACGGGCTTCGGCACTCAAGGCCTTAAGAGGAAGCTTTAGCTCGGGTGCTCTTATCTAAATACATGTAAAATGAGAATTCGTCTTTCTCGGCCACCACTGCACCAAATTTGGCGAGGGTTGTTGCATTTAAAACAAAAACCTAAAATCTACTGACTGTTGCTTTCGAATTTTTTAGTTAGGCTGTGAGTGTTTTATTAAATATTGGAAAAATTCGACAATTTTCAGGAAACGAAACTATCAAGTTTACAACTCTGTAACTCAGCAACGAAAAATTATACCGGAATTCTGTGAGTTGAATTTAATAGTACATCTAAAGCGAACAAAATTTATGTTTACACATGAATCTCAAAAGATTTAGTAATATGGAAATAAAGCTCTTGCAGAACCTTTGTAAACACCATAACAAATTCTCGTAATATATAAATTGACATATCAAGTTTTTCCGCACTTAATCATTTAATGAATGCCGTTTACATAACCGCAATATCTGTTCTTGATGTAGAGCTATTAATTTGTAAACTTCATGCTCCTATTTTATTCAAATGTCCGAATTTTTGAAAATCTCTTCAACAAAATTCAGGCCCTAAATACAAATTCTTCGAACAGCCACCAGAATTTAACTTCCTCTCCCAAATGCAACAAATGTCTCTAAAATCGGTTCATGTATTAGCTCAGAAAAACGTTTTTGTGTTTTAGATGTGTTTGAATAGGCCGCGCCAGATTTCGGCCCGAGCTAAAGCTTCCTCTTAAGGGCTTGTGAAATGTGCAAGCGATCTTGAAAGATTTTTCGCGTAGGATGGCGCTATTCTGTAATTTTTTACTTCTTCTTTTATTTGTTTTTTCATTCACTTTTTATTCCCTTTTTTCCTTTCCCCAGCCCAGGGTAACCAGACGGTACTTACACTGGCTAAACTCTGTCTTCCCTTCCCTTTTGTCTCTCTCTATCTGTCGTTTGAATTGCTTTCGTGTTGCTGTTTCTTTTTAAATTTATTCTCTCTCTCTCTCTCTGTCTTCTTTTCAACCCCTACTTCCTCGATTCTAGTGCAAGGTAGCAAACCGTAATCTAGCATTAACCTCCCTGCCTTTCCATCCCCTCTCTCTTTTTATCTCTCTATGCTGGGAAATTAGGGTAAAGGGAAAGAAAGGCGACAAAATGATTAACTAGACTGGATATTTCCCCTTTTTTAGAAGGGAATATTCTCGGGCCGTCGTCCCGACCATCATCAGCACAGAAGGCGTTGGACGCATGTTTCCTTGTGTCCTTGTTTTATTCGCGCTGTTTAACCTCAGTTCTAGACGCATGGCTGCCCATTTTGAGGACGAGAGCACTGAGTGACAGACTTTCAGTATTTTCATGCGCCCCGCCATGTTGATGTGCAGTTTACTTTTTTCTTTCCTGGTTCTTTCTTTGTTTTAGCGTCTACTGCTATTAACACAAATTCTTCAATTAGTAAAATTCAGAAAGACACTGTTTCGCCTAATTTAACGAGATTAGATGTTGCAATGCAATAGACGCGCAGTACAAATGAGCTCTGGCTCTTCATACAAGGGAGACCGTAGCCTGGATTTGAGAGAAGCTGGCTAATTGCTTGCTCACTCAAGATAACGCGGACGCCCACCCTCCATTGTGCATCCCAGAAGTACAGATTGTTCGGCGTTATAGAGAGTAAGGGGAAAGAAAGTTCGGTACCACAACGAACACCCTTCAGCCTTCTATGAAGCAGACGGCTGCCAGCGGCGTTGTACAATGAGTGGGCGACGCATGACACCGCAAGTTCATAGTTCTGAAGTTTGTAGCTGCTCATAAAAACCGCCTCAGCTAGCACAGATTTTTCAGCTGTTGCCTATATAGAGTGATTTCAGGTTTCAGTGTGATTAGCACATATATATATATATATATATATATATATATATATATATATATATATATATATATATATATATATATATATATATATATATCAGGTTGCGAGAATTCTTGGGTTTATTTTGACGCCATTGTATTTCAGTTGCTTACACTTATATTCATGCCACGTACTTGCGCCTAGGCCATATGGTGTCTGACGACCTGTAGCTTATGTGCATCCATATTATCACATTTTTCTCGCCTGTATGTATTATTGTCCTATATTTTCTGGCCTTTGCTTTTAAAGTTTCCCGCCCTTCTTATATACTAGGATCTCTCATTCACCGATACCCTTCCTTAGGCGGAGTAGCATGTCGTAGGCTACATATACATCGGCAGTACTCTCTGTACTTCATTAAACAGCTTCTGTTGCCGCTCGTCACAGAGCTTTGTCCTAGTGAATAAGCGCTTCGACCCATATTCACAAACAAAGACCTCTCCCTAGAAAAAGCTAAGATCAAGTGTTACCAATCGTCGTATTGAACACAGTTTTACTAAACGAGGCCCGCCAAGAAAAAAAAAAGACACTTACGAGATCATACAAAGACTAAGCTTCCGTTTGCCACCCTATAAACATAACCACCACCCACGACCCGCTTCCAGTTTTAAAGCACTGACGTATCGCAAGCCGTGAATCTCAAAACAGCAACGGCTCGCATATTATTTTACTGTGAAGTCAGTGGCATGGCACCTGCACGCGAACGAACGTTAATTATCTGCACACTGCTGATTTTTCGCTCTCAAGCGAAGGACGTTCTATTTTAAGGTCGTGGGTACGGCAGCAGCTGGCATATTTAATTGAATATGGACATGCAACATCGGCACCTCTCGTTCCTATACTCCGCGTTTCTATTTTTCCTGCCTTCGTTTTCGTTAATTATCGCTTTCGAGGTTTGCACGGCGAGGCATATTTGTATGAGGTCTATCTATAGGTAAGTATGAGGTATATGTATATATGCATATATAATCGCCACCATATAAGGTCAACAAACAATGAAGCTGAGTGAAGCATTGGGAGGAAAACTACCTGTAGTTGCAGTAGAAATACATAAAATAATAAAGGAAACGGAAATGAAGGTGCACGAAAAAACTTGTCACCGATGGGAGCAGAACCCATCACACCCGTATTACGGGGAGGTGGTGGGTTCCAAGGTGGAATTATTCAGTCTAATAATTTGTATGTATTTTTTACTTCGCTGACGAAGTAAAACGTGCCTACCTATTAATGATTGGGTTGCCACTGGGTCGTAGCCATGAACGGGCACGTAGTCTCGCCCGTTCGAAGAACGACGAAAAAAAATAATTCTACATACCTGGAAATCAAGACGACCTGAGGTAAATGTTGATCCACTTTTTCCTAGTACGTTGGTGACAGTGTCCACTGGAACAAGAGATTTTCCAATGCCATTAACGTGGCGCTGTTAGCGTTCGAGTCAGCGTGCACGTAGAATACTCATGGGCATGTATATTGGCGGCAAAATATGCACAACACCTGCCAACTGAAGTGAAATGTCGTTCGAGCAAATCTCTGGTTCCTCAAAGAGCCCTTCGAGAAGCTTCTTGCATGAATAGCAGTGGGTATCACACAAGGTGCTCTTGCTGTAGCTCAGGCGTACTCCGTTGGTCTTCTCAGCCCTCTTCATTATTACAGCGAGAGCTGTATATCAATAACCTTCCGTGGTTTTTTCGGCATGTGACAACAGAATCGCACTGGCGGCCGCATTTCGATGGGGGCGAAATGCGAAAACACCCGTGTACTTAGATTTAGGTGCACGTTAAAGAACCCCAGGTGGTCTAAATTTCCGGAGTCCTCCACTACGGCGTGCCTCATAATCAGGAAGTGGTTTTGGCACGTAAAACCCCATAATTTATTTTTTTTAACAGAATCGTACTTAGCGATTTCAAACAAACCAATACACAATGGGTTTCATTGTTTGATTTGTGTGTGATCACGTACGGGTGCAGTGCAGCGGCGCAGATGTCCAAATGCGGAACAGATGAGAACGCTCGCCGTGAAAAATAGCGTGACGTCAAGGTTATCGCAGTATATAAGCAGGAGAGGTATCGGCGCTAAAACAGCTGCGTTGTCAATGGGGCGGACACGTATAGTTCGTACTCCCGAAGAACAAGATGCGTACGAGGAGCGCCGGAGGGAACAGCAACGAAAATGTAAATGGCACCGGCGCGAAACGACCACCGACGAAGAACGTTCCCACGATGCCGATCGAAAACGAAAATCGCAAGCCCGGGCGACTACTCCACTCTGTAAAGATGGAATGGCGCCGAAAGCACCTTCCTTTTCGTTTGATAGCGGTGACTGTCGTCAGCTTTCGCTGCCATTCTATTTTCACAGAGTGGAATGGTTGTCATATTTAAGTGCGGTCTTCGAAATATTTGAGGCAGCATTTTTTTTTTATTCAGATACCCTAAAGGCCCTTACGGGCCTCACATAGGGTGGAGGGAGGGGAGGGGTTAACAACAGGGTATTTCAAACACAATTACGGGGGAAAGGCAATATAGAACACCGTGGTAAAGATCACCGAATACAACTACTAGAAGATATAAAAAAGAAAAAAAAGAAAGGAAGAAATGCATACATGATAAAAAAAACACTCGGTACAAAGCATGTAGATACACTTACAATGCGTCAAAGGCACAAAATTCTGTTTTTACTCAACATGCGTAAAACTGCGCTTCAAATGACTTACAAATGAGTTACGATCATGTATAGAAGCAATTTATTTTGGCAGCTTGTTCCAGTGGTAAATACCAAGAAAGAGCCGTGATTTTTGAAGGAGCTTCGTACGCGCAAACATGGGACGCACTTTGAAGGAATGACCAAGGCGGGGGAAAATCTTTCGTGGTGGTTTGATTTGGGAAGCTGTAAAAGATGACGGGGTATGATACGATCTGTGGAAGTGGGAAAGCAGGGCTAACAGTCGTCGTGTTTCTAGAGAGGGTAATTGGAGGGACTCTTTGATAGCCGTGATGCTGACGTTCTAGAGTAGGCTTTAGTGATGAAACGTGCTGCTTTATTTTCTAAAGATTCAAGCTTGTTTATTAGGTAAGTCTGATTTGGATTCCATATTATGGAAGCGAATTCAATCTTTGACCCAACTAGAGCTGTGTAAGCTAATAACTTAGTTGACTGATTTGCTAAATACAAATTTCATCTGATGAAACCAAGTGTTTGAGTTGCTTTCGAAATTATTTCATCAATGTGATCATTCCATGTAAGGATTGAAGTTTGAAGGCGAAATATTTGAGTGAAATAGTTTAGACGTACAGCATTTTAAAAATCTGCTGGTCAATGTGTAAGCGCTTCATAACTGGCGCTCATTGATAAAGAAGTGTCGTACCTTGAGAAGAACCTGATGAATGCTTTGTAATGGCTTGCTGTGGGCGCCTATCGGTTTCGTTGCGCATTTCGTTTTCTCCTACGTGGCACGCTCGTTTATGCGTCTGTCTGCGAGTTTATTTGAGCATACGGTGGTTTCCTGGATGTTTTTTTCTGAATAAAGCTCGTCAGTTGAAGTCTAGCGCTCTGTCCTGTCCCAACTTCTTTTCCCGTTAGTCTTGCTAGCGCTAGTAAATATGTCGCAGCAAATGCTTCCAACCACACTTGCGTGCCGTAAAACGGAAATGGTGTATACGGCAACACTAGCGAAGTACATTACAGCTTTAGCATTTTTTGTTGATCCTAAATTTTGTTTTCGTTAGTTCGCAGAGTGAATCCAGGTTCTCAAGAGTGTCACAATCGGCATATCGCACTACTCGCACTTTAGATCGTTGCCTTTTTGTGCATTTAATTATCCCCCTGGAGATTATACGCAGGCCCGCGCCTAATTTGTTGCGCACAGCCCGGCGGAAGCGTCGTACGCTACAGGAGGGTGAGGGCGCCCAGTTTTGGGAGGAGGAGTCTGCTGTCGGCACAACGGTTGTCAGCGTTCACGCGTTCTGCTCATCCCGCTGAGTCGTTGTTTGCGCTTCGTTCGGCCGCTGACCGCTGTCGCCAACGGGTCTCAGCTGACGAGACTGGTTACAGGTGAGGCTCTGCAGGACTGTGTTTCTCCCGAGCGCCAAACAATGTCCCTCTTCTTTTTATCCTTTTTTTTTATTGTTGCACGCACGCACGCGGGAGCTTCTGCCATGACAACAAACAAGGAATACATTTCCTGGCTACCGTTACTACCGGAATTCTCCGCATAAACTTGGAATGTCTTTTTTTTTATCAAGTATGAGTTGTTAAATGTAGGACGCTAGGTGGCAACGCTGGTAACGACTTATGCAATCGGCCTAGTTTCGTACTGCGGAACAATTAATTTTATCTAGCACGGAATCCTGTGCATTGCAGTAAAACCATGCTCCTTTAGACTGTCTTCTATGTTGCATATACAGGTAGAGGCGACACCCTCTTTTCTAGGCCGAGGTAGAGTGAACTTTTAAACATATTGCAAAAAAAATCGCATTTTCGCTCTTAACACGGCACATGTGGCACGATAGCTGGTGCAATATTATACTCGGTAAGTTTTGCAATGTTTCCTCGGGTATTGGATCGAATGAACTTTTAAAGACGTGTTCGAGCCACCTACCTTGGTAAATAGGAAAGCGTTGCTCCGTGTCCACTCTAGCACTGGTCGTCTTCCTTTGTGGAGGGTGGCGCTTCTCTATTGCAAACAAGTTGTTGTTCTTGTTGTCACGCATATGCACTACCTAAGCGATTTTCGCCTCTTGCAACAATCCCGCTGAAGGAACAGTTTGTGTTAATTCCTACAGGAATTCATTTTTAAAGTTGTCTTAATTTGTTACGCGAGGTGGTAGGGTCACTTATTCTGGGAACCCACTGTGACGAGTCGCTGTATCAAATAAAGGTGTATTCGTTCATTCATTCTGAATTTGAATGAAGAACCTAGTATATATAATTCCAAAAGTAAATGCATGTATGCCAGTGAACTATGTGTGACTCACCAAGCAAGTGATTGATTCCTTGAATGAAACTGAAACATCGCTATTATCAGCCCTTACACTAGGTGAGAGTTTCGTATTGGCATGACAATAAACAGACAGCGGGGGGCGAATGTAGTACAAGCTACTCTTTCCCTCGCAATCAGGAGGTGATACACGTTGGTGCACTAAACTCGTATACATCGATACACATCGCTTACGTTCCTAATATTACAACCCAACGCTGAATTAACACAGAATTCAGGGTAGCACTAGAAGTAACAGTTCTTACGGAAAGAAAAGAAAAAACATTGTGCTGGGAAAATAGCAAACAACATACAATTCAAATAATAATGCGTAATACAGCTAGTATCTAACCAAATATAATATACTGATGTATCTACATATTTCTCTACATGAGCTTTTAAAGCCAGTGTTTGTAGACACGTTAAAGGGACGCTAAAGGCAAATATTAAGTCAAGCAAAAGTGATAGAGTAGTGCTTGAGAATCCCTAAGGTGTCAATATTATCGCCAACAGGGCCTTAATAATCAAGAAACTGAGGTAAATGCAGGACATGATTAGAGATTCCCCCGGGACATTCAAGCTGTTGCCCGATGACGAAACCACACCTGAGTTAAATTCTGCCACTAGTACTCAATCACTCGTTGCAAATAGACATCATTCTATTGTGTTACAAGACAAAATAAAATGCTATTTATCCAGTTTTATTTCATTTTTAGGAAATATAACTCATTGAAATTACCCTTGACAAGATGTGGGCTGCTGAAAGGTTTCGTTTTCGCTCTACTCTGCGCAGCCCACGCTTCTGTGTTGCAGTAGTTTCGCTATCGCGTAGCGGCTTTTGCTGGATCGCGAAACTCGCACAAACTGCGCAAGTAGCAGAGAATTCACATTCTATGTAATGTCGTGGTATGCTCGAATGGTCAACGCGACTTGACCAAAAAGCTGCATTGGCGAATCCAGCGCTGTTTTGGCTAGGTGCCGCCGTCTGTCGGGTACCGTTTTACTTATCGACGGCAGCAAAGGGTGATGATGGCGTATGCAACGTCATCACTTCCCCAGTTAAGTGGCGGGAGATTTGAATTTCGAAAAAGTCATTCGGACCCTTCAAATGCAATTCTCTCGCAAAATAAGTCATTTCTTGGCACGAAGCAAGCGTTGCGAGATTTCTGGAATGGTATTTAAATAGGCCACGTCGCCTTATTATTTGCCTTCAGTGTCCCTTCAATGGCGCCCAGCACTGTGACTATCATCTAGAATCTCTCTCAAAGTATTGACTTTGCAGGATTTGCGTAGCATTAGTTGCAAACGGATGCAGTAAGTTTTTATCATAACTTCTCATTCAATAAACGTTTTCCTTTCTTCTGTTCATTTAAGAGAGGGAGAGAGTGAGAAAGGCAAAGGAAAGACAGGGAGGTTAACCAGAGATTATTTCCGGTTGGCTACCCTGTACTGGGAAAGGGGCAAAGGTATGCGATCGGTGAGAGACAGAAAAGAAAAAAAAAAGGAAAAAAAATTCCAACAACACACACACACACACATACACACACGTGTTCATTTGAGAGTAAATGCAAGAAAATCTATAACGAAAATGCAGGCAGGTTAAGCAGGCTGATCGTGCCCGGTTGGGTATCCTGCATTGGCGAAGGGCGAAAGGGAACTGAAAGATTGTAAGGATTAGACCAGTTTATACTTCGCACGGGCACACACACACAATGAATCGTTCATCGTTAAAATCGTCACAAGCGGTCACACAGGCCGGTGCATCTCAAGAAGCGCAATTGCGCTTTTGTGGCTCTGCACACAATAGGCGCACACAGCCATGGTACCAGGATTCTAATGAACTTTTTTTTCTATTGCACGCGTGCATTTGCGTCACTTATTAAACGTAGCTTTGTAGTAGTAGCATTTCATGTTTCATGCTTGATTCCACTGTGTAAGTACCAAAACACGATTTCAGTGCGGCATACTGCTACCTTCCAACCTGAACCTTATCGAATTTAAGCAACTTACATCATTGGCTGTTCCGTTTGATTTAGCACAGGCGATATAGCAAGTGTACGACTGGCTGTGACGGTCCTTGCACTGTAAAAATTTGGTGACCGCTCATAATCCATACTATAGTTTGGAGGGAATAGGTTCTGTGTGTCAAAAATGTTGTAATATTAAGCGCGAAGTATCTATTTGCTCATTATAAGGTTCTGCCAACAGAAAACAAAAGCTATTCAGACAGTTTTGCCGTACCGCATAGTGCTTACATTTTAGCGTGCTCATAAACCGGCGGGGCAACTTAATACTTTGCAGCAGTCAAAGCACGTGGGTGGAAGCTCCGCCTCAGAATGGAAAGTATCAGTTGCCATTTAATCCGTCATAGATTTCTTTCTCGCGGTCACTGAACACATGAAATGCACGCTCTGCACAAACCACCCAATTTTCAGGGAAGTGGCAGTTTCCGTTTAGGCGTGGCGCCCAATCTCGTCTTTCAGTTTTCTCGATTATGCCCCTACCCAGATATCATTCGCAAGAGATTCCTGCCAGGCCACTTTGCCTTACTTCTTCCCTATGACCAGCTCTGATAAAAATATGCCAGAGTTCTTCGATCGAAGCAGCCGGCACCAAAGGGACTGCAAATTCGAGCGTGTCATTGTAAACATCATATGCGGCTTGTGACCGCTGGATGTAAAAAGGCGCTAGAATGGCTGTTGCAGTTCGGTTATAAGTCAAAACACAGGAGGCAACTAGCAAGGATTCCATTGTTAAATTTGGCGCCCAGTGACAGGTATAGGTCAATATGCCAATATGTATACGCCGTACGTATGCCAATTATTTTCTCGGAAACGTTAAAGGGAATAGAGCACGAATAATAATTTGGTAATTGGAGGTACGTTGCGGGCATTTTCAATTTTAGAACCTCAATGACAACATTTGCCGTGTAATAGGGCCCCGTTTTATCGCGTCACAAGATTCCGAGCTGATATTGTTCGCACATGATACCACCAAGTATATTTACATTGAATGCTTATTGACGTTGTGGTATTTTCTAAGCAGCGCACAGAAAATTCTGTCCCCTTTCGAAGCTCGGAACGGTTTCTAAGCAGTTTGGTTTATACGACGATACTAGCGAATTTGGAGAGCATGGAGCCAATACATTTCATCAAAAACGTTTGTGTACCAAAAGTGTTGAGAAGCGTGCACGCTGAAATTCTTGTATTTTTTTTTCTTGGGCACCACTCTTACTTGCGGCATAAGAGGACGTTTCTTGCAAGCGCCTTCTTCAATCGCCATTTACTGAAGCGAATACAGACGTCTTGCCCCATAAAATTCCCTGGAGACTCGTGAACAGGCGCGCCTCATTCCCAAAGCATGCGTGCCACAGGGCGCCGTAATTGGTCGGGACAAACAATCGGCTGTGTAAAGCAACGGGTTCATTTCCTTCGCCCATTAGCGCGCTGGGGGCCTCTAGCTTTGAGTAATGCCTGCGTATTTGTTCTTAACCTATTGCACATCCTTTTCCCTCTTTGCGTCTTCGAAACCGTATTTGTTACTAGGTATGCTGTTTCGCTGTAGCTTCTTGCATGGTACTACAGAGTGGTACATTCCCCCACAACTGTTTCTCGTTCTTTCTTTCTCGGGCGGTTCGGCATGGACGTGCAACAATTCTCAGGGGTAAGGTCGCGACTAGAGGTTCCAATTTCCGGCGGGCCGTGTACACAAAGGTGATACGACCGCGACCTGAATCTTTCCCTCTTTCCCGTCCCTGAGGCTTTCCATGTACGTTTCTAGATTCCGCATGCAGCGGCGCATAGAGCGTCAATATCGCCAGCAGCGCGGAAATCGCGAGGTCTCAGGGTTCCAGGTCGATAACGGAATGGCTTCTAACCATTCAACAACATTCCACCGCCGGTTCACTGTGCCGTGTCTTGGAGTGTTAAAAGGCGCGGCGACTCTGCGATCGAAATGATGTATCTGAAGCAACAGTGACGGCAAACATCTTCTGAAAGCAGTCAAGAATGTTACTTCACAACCAAACACCAGGAAAACAATGTCTTCCTTTGTTCATGGTCGAAATCTAATCACCTTTTTTTTTTTCTCAGAAGGGGTAAACACTGACGTGATCAGCGTTCTCTTGGCCTAAAATGTCGGATTAAGCTGTACGATGTCGACTGAAATCCGCTTCACTCTCCCTGCTCTCACTTTTTATTTAGCAACGGCGTCTGGCGCTCATTACTTTCACGCAATCTGATTTCTCCAACTCGCACTTCGTTTAGCCGCAGCGGTGAGAAAGTTTCAGTGTTGATCACGCAAAATTTGTCACACGCCTTTTTCGAAGAATTCGAAAGAGAGGACAGGGAAAAATTACGAATTAAAATCTCCTCATTTCCCGTGTCCTCACGGGGAATGAGAAGATAGTCTCCAGAGATACTAGTCGTACGCCTCGAGATATATATATATATATATATATATATAAACATGTTGGCCCCAGCCCTAGATTATTACAGAGAAGCTGTAATACCCTAATTTTTGTTTTCTCTTTTTATCTGTTCTTCCCTTTTCGTCTCTCTCACTTTGTATATGGGTACCTCATTCGTCCGTCCGTCCGTCCGTCTGTCGCCTGTACTCCGGAAAACTACTCCGGCGCAACCACATGAGCATAGGCGAAAAGAAAGGGAAAGCGAGGCGCGCGATTGGCTGTGCCAGTAGTGGCGTCGCTGCTCTCCGTCGCAGCTTAGTGCACGCCCAGCAGTTTCTTTCCAGCTCCGGAATGGGTAAGCCACGCGTCATACGTACTCCTGAGGAGCAGGCAGCTTTCGACCAGTAACGCCGCGATCAGAACCGGGAACGAGCTCGTCTAGGCATGCCGATGATGCAGCCAGGCCACAAGGACAGGCTCGTGCAGCCGAGCGCAAGCAGCAACTACGCACCGAGGATCTGGCAGCCTACCAAGCTGTCGTTTAATGAACCACCGGGATGAAACCAGCGAGAAGCAACGGGGCCGCAAGTTTCAGTTTCGCTGGTTAGCCATCTGTACGCTGTGCTTGGGCGGTGAATTTTTTTAAAGGCTTGCGTGGGTGCTCGTGGTGCCCCCGCGGAATCGAATGCTCGAACCAATTAGACGGAGTGTGCGAAGCAGGAACGCTCAAATATCAGCAGGAAGGCTAATGTCAGTAGGAACGCTCAGACGTGTGTTGGCAAATGCGCATCTAGCACCCGTATTTCCTCCCCGTTGAGCTCTTGCCTAATATAGCGTAGGAGCATTCCATGTCGCGCTTTTTTTTCGCGAAATACGCACATGCAAGCACACATCTAGGCAAATAAAAACAGACACGTGCATATACGGGCGCCCCTGCTCCCCAAAGAGGAGGGGCGCGCGCCTTTGAGGTCTTGTCGAGGCGCACTCGTGTCAAACTCTGCAAGTGTAATTTAATTTTGTGCTCAAGAATCCTTTTGCATCAAATTGTAGCGCTCATTGGTGTGGCGGCTGCCAGCGCGATCTTTGTTTACTGCAAGCGAGTACGATGGAGACTTTCAACGCAGAATATGAAACGTTTCCTTCTGGTGTAGCGACTGCAATGTTGTGCATGGAAAAAACCGTGGTCACAGTAAAGAAAATCATATAGCCTGTAAAACACGTGAGCGGGATAGAACCAAAAGTAATTTTAGGTTTCCACGTTCACAATTCTGGCGCTTCTTGTGCTTGCTCATTTGCTTCACCAATGCATTACTGAGTGCCTGGAATAACTTGCGTGCAAAGGTTAACTCGTGCGAGTCTAGCACCGTATAGGGAAGTCATCCGCATGTATCCGTCAGTATAATCTTCCGGAAGAACCTAACGCTGCGAAACAATAAATCCGAGGACACCTAAGCACTTCTTATGCGTTCTAAAGGCGAAAGCATTAATGTCCGATTGAACGGCGCTGTGTGGTCCTTCGGACTTTGCACTGCAAGTAATGTACCATAGCGGTATGTGCTGCCTGAGCCAGCAAGCAGCAGCAGCGTGTGCTGCCAACGCCGCACGCCACCGACGCGGCTATGCCCTCACCCCTCACGCAACCCCTGCCTCGCTATCGTTGCAGCGGGCGCTTCCTTTCACCCGCTCTGCCGCTCTGCTCCGTCGAGGAGCGCTCTTGCCGATAGCGAGGGAGACGCAGCGAAGCCCTCGCCCTTTGCGCGACACTTGGCCCGCCAGCGCGGCAGCAGGTGTTCCCTTTCGCCTGCTTTCCCTCCGCCGAGGCGCAGCTCGTGACATGGCGTCGCAGCCAATGGGAACCCCGTCGAGACAAGATCGTGACGTGGTGTCGCAGCCAATGGCAATGCGAGTTTTGGTGCCGGTTCGCTGGTATAGAGGACAGACGCCGGCTTTTAAGCGCTGGGTCAGTTGAGACTTTCGCATCAATAACGCAAATGATCCCTTCAAGCTATCTGTTAACAATTTCGTTTTAAATTCAAGGCTTTCAATGATTCCATGTGATACAGCTATGGCTATACTGAGCTAGGCAATATGCCCTTATTCGTGTTTAAAAAGCTCGTTCAGTATGCGAAGCGAGCTGGCCTCATGAATACGCTTTGTAAAATAAAGAATGCATTACAAGAGCATCTGCTATATAACATGTTAGGTATTAAGCATCGCAGCAGCAACTTCTCGGAACCCCCTAACCTATTAAGGCGAGATATTTTAGTTGGAAGCAAATAAAACAGCAGAAGCTAAAATTTCAACAAAATGAGTGTCCATAACCTTGTAAATGCTGAGTTGGGACGCAAGTTAGTTTTACAAGTTCGCACTAGATCTACAGCGAGAATGCATTTTTCTAAAATAAAAGGAACCACAACGCTCAGACGTCTGCCTGCTACCGCTTTTGATCTGCGCCCAGAATAAACCTGGAAATAAATGTTCGGAAATTATGTCGTGGGCTCAAATTGTAAGGTATACATGCTGCTCACATCTGATCTGAAAAAGCAGGCGGCCCAGTGATTTATTTTTCTATCGTTTTTAGAGCGAAAGCTGTATATGGACTAACCTTCCGTAGTTTTTTCCGGCGTCCGGCTACAGAAACGGACTTAGCGATTTCCAACAAACCCATACGACTGCAGTGCGGCAGCGCAGATATCAAAATGCGGAACAGGTTAGAGCGCTCGCCGTGAACAATAGCGTCACGTCAAGCTTATCGCAGTATACGAGTAGGAGCGGTATCGGCGCTAAAAACTGCTGCGTTATCGATGGGGCGGACACGTATAGTTCGTACACCCGAAGAACAAGATGCATACGAGCAACGCCGGAGGGAGCAGCACCTATAATGTAAACGGGGCTGGCGCCAAACGACCACCGAGAAAAAACGTTCCCGCGATGTTGAACGATAACGACGTTCGAGAGCCCAGGCACCTCTGAACGAGCAACGACGCCAGACTCGCAACGCAAAAAATGACACCCATTCCACTCTGTGAAGATGGAATAGCAGCGAAAGCACTTTGCTTTTTGTTTGAAGCTTTGACTGCGTCAGCTTTCACTGCCATTCCATCTTCACAGAGTGGAATGTACGTCATTTTTATTGCGATAGCTGTTGCACATGACGTTCGAGGCACATTCATACCATCAGCATTGACGCCATTTTTCTCCGTTGGTTAGACGGCGTATGCGTGGGCTACACGTGGAAGGTTAAAAGGTCTCCTGAGACGTGCAGTGCGTTTAGATACAAAAACTGTGGAGCCAAGCGGACGCACCGCCAACGTTCCACTCAGTCGTCTCAGCATCGGATCGCAGCCAGGACAGCGAACTGCTTTACGCCGGTGGCATCAGCGTTGGCCGCACTGTGCTAGAGTTTCTTCTGAGCACCTCTGAGCCCCCCCCCCCTACCATGTCCGCGCTGGAGCGCGAAGTCGGTGGAAACCTAAAATTTACATATAAAGTCCTCCTCCTCCCCCTCCCCCTCATAAAAAAAAAACAGGTCACAAATCCACGCTATGAAGGTGGTTGAACAGCGAAGCTGTATACAACTAGAACGATTATCCATTGCGATCTAGCTTGAAATTATTCACCTGGCGACATTAACGTGCACTTTACCTAATTATTAGCCCAGGAATTTTTAACGGCGAGCAATTCGGCTTGCGACACTACTTCGTGCACTTCCCGGCAACTGCAGCTTATGCAACCGCAATCTTTACCGGGAAACACTTGCGGCAAACACTATGCGAGAAGGCGAGCTTTCTGGTTCTTTTTTTTTCTTTCCCCCGCACGGCCAGCACCACCGCTACCGCGGGTGCGTGGATGCTAGAGCCATCTGCTGGTGCTGCAAGGAACCCAGCGGCTCACTCAACATGACAGACCCATTGAGAGGTAGAGCTGTACAGCTTCGCTGTAAAAATGCGGTGCACTTGCCCTTCACCTCTTGAAAACAGCCGAGCCTCCTGGAGTCCTCTCGCAGCCTAATGACCTTGGTCTGCTACTGCAAATACTCAGCTTATTGGAAAAGAAAGGCGATTTGTTTCAAGCTAAAGTGTTGGCTATGGCTGAGAGTGATCTCAGTGCCACCCATATAGTTTTCTTCTAGACGTTCACGTTTCATTCATTTGATTCATTCCGCATTGGAATGGCCGACAGCCCTACTTGTGACACCTGCGGCTGCGAGGAGACGATTGAACACCTCCTTTGTGACTGTCCCCGTTACAAAGTGGGAAGAAAAGTGCTCGTGACCGCTCTCGCAAAACTGGACAATCGCCCCTTTACAGAGGAAAAAGCTCTAGGACATTGGTCCAGACGGGCTTCGGCACTCAAAGCCTTAAGGGCTTTGTTGAAGTTTTTAAGGACATGCGAATTGTGCGACCGCCTTTGAACGTTGTAGCGCGTAGTTTCGCGTTAGTGTGTAAATTTTCTTTTTTCCATTTTTTTCCTCTTCTTCTTCTTTCTCCTTTTATTCCCTTTACCCCTTTCCCCAACAGGGTAGCCAGCCGGAACTTACACTGGCTAACCTCCCTGTCTTTCCTCTCCTTTGTCTCCTCCTCCTTCACGTTTCATCCTGAAAGCAGTGACACAAAGACGGTTCTCTGCGGAGAAAACAGTTGTTGCAAACAAGCGAAATCACTGGACGTCAGGAAAATAACCAAACCATGTTTGTTTCACTTGCTCCTTTCCATTTTACTATATCATGTACGGCGTTAGTGCGATAAGTTATATTGTACTTAATCCACCGTTATTGATATATACCGTAGTTGTACGCGCGCCTAAGGGTTAGTAAGCTTTTGTGTGATCCATAAAAATTGTGTTTCAGTTCGACAGCGTACATATAACCTCGCAATTTTAGATTGTCACTGACTGCAGTGCTCTGCGTTCAACGAAGTCGTGACTCCGCCGTGGTTTATTCGGTGGCCTAAGCGGGACAGATAACCTACAAAGGTCGTCGATTTTCCCTCAGCCTCGTGCACTGCTGAGGTACGACTCCGCAGTGGCAGTATATAGCGACGCTTCTTGTCCCGCTAGTGTTTCGAGACTCCTGGCAGCTGCCCTGGTACTGGTTGTGCTGCACAGCAGACGTTGCCTCGCTTGTGGCGTTGAAACCGCGTATTCTTAGAACACAGCTGAAGGAGCTCGGGAGCAGCTGCAAAGGTTGCTGTCGCTTTAGATTTTTCGCGCTTCTGGTGATACTACCCATTTTAACGCGATGGCGTCAGGGAGCCCGTGTCACAGAAAATCATGCGTCGGCTTTCCGCGTCCGCTGAGCGTTGTCGAACATCGTTTTGGCAAAAAAATTTGCGAACCACGTATACCCAGGGTCTCCGTGTGACGCAAGAAATTGACTGAACTAATCGAATTTCTCAAACTGAAAAACATGGAAAAATCGTAAACGTTGACTTACCCACAACCTACACACACGATACCTCTGAGATTATAATTTTATTAAACGAGCAAACATAATTCTTATGTGAAAACTCAACCAAACCCTTTACTACCGTTTCTACAATGCATAGACCGGCGACGGGGTCCGCCATTTGCCCACGCCGGCACGTAAATATCTCGAAGTCCACGGAGCGGTGTGCCCGCTTCCTTGAAACACTTCCAGATGGCGCTCGCTTCCACCGCATCGCGGCCCATGCAAGAGGCCGCGTTTCTACCAGAAAGCCCGCCTTCGTGCGTAGCGTACGCCGCGAACGTTTCCCGGTAAACATTACGGTTACATACGCTGCAGTTGACGGTGAGCGTGAGAAGCAGTCAGGGATCTTTGAATGCTACCGCGTTCCATTCTTAAAAGCGAAGCCCTTACGCGTCCTCCAATTCTTTCTTTTTTGCTTGCACACAACGTTGTTTCCTTTTCTTTTATAGTTCTTACTTGCTTTGGTTTCCTTTCGTGTACATTGAACTGGGGTGGGGGCAGGGGAGGGGAGGCGTTCGTTAGCTTACCTTCCAGGGTAGACGTCAATAAATGAGACACAACAACCTGCATTTGAGGTGACCGGCGCACTACTCATGACAAACTGATCGTACGGGGCGCGAAGTTTAGGCATTAGTTTTTGGCAAGAGTTGGAGCTCAGAATACCGTCAAAATGCGGCGCGCACAGATCGTGAAAGCTTCCTTGTGAAGACAAAACGATGAATGCGCTATTATACATGCGCGTACCGACAGACTTCTGGGCGCGAACTCACATCGCATCGAACTTGCATCTTTGCATCGTGGTCTAAAAAAGATTGTGCGAAAAGAAAAAACACATTTACGACGGGAAATTGCAATTTCCTTGCATAGCAAACTTACGATAAAAAGAGATAAAAGAAACTCGGGTACGGCTGTTTCAACCGCATCAATTCGATCCCTGCTGTTCAAGATGAAAAATGAACGCTATATAATCATCGCCGTCTTGTCTTCATTTCTGCTATTCACTGAATAATGTGTATATTGTTCCCTATAACAATGATAATAAATGTGCAGGCTCGTGCTTTTATGTGTGTGCCTGCACCATCGGTCTTCCAGTAGCGATGCATAAAATGAAAAGTAAGATAGCGAAATCCCGTGCCACTCCCCAAGTAAATATCTAAATCTGGAGAATCGCGCTTTTCGTAGGCGCAGCACCAGCCTGGAAAAAAAGAAAAAAAGAAACAAGAAAGGCGTTTACGACTCTGAGAAACGCTAATGGAGACACTTCTTTCATGTTTCGTCTGCAGCGAAAAGCGGGTCACGCTTTCTGGAATTAAGTTTTGTGAATTCTGTCTTTCTTGGCTTACCTTGCGTGCAATGTACTCATAAACGCGATAGATCTTTGAAGAATTTCTGTAAACCTCTAGATGATACGAGAAAACAGCTGCGAATCGCTGACAATGACGCAGTAACGAGAACAGCTGTGAAAATATATTTACCCACGTTCTACATTGTTCTTTTTCTTCGCTTCTAGCTTAGAAGAAATATTAAATCATACATAGCTGTGTGAGGTTTGCGTGGTATAGCGGGATTTCTGAGGACCCTTGTTTACCCTCGTAAATAGGTTGTGAGGCTGACACCTCCAGTAGTACTGTTGTGTTCTGTTATCCTGGAAAGAAGCCGCAATTTACTGGTCACTCAAAACGGAATTTATAGTAATGCTATACAAAGGTAACGCCCATGTGTGCGCGATAAGACTATGCTTTCATTATGCGTGCAATTTTTATAACGAAGCTTCTAAGGGAAGTCAAGCGGACATGAATAAAGATTTTAAATATTGATTCAGCGCTTTAGAATGCATCCCGCCGAGACTACCAACACTGACATACTTTGAAAGCATTCTTTCAGCGTCCTTATCGTCTTTTTTTGTCTTAACACTACATTAAATTTATATGTACTGACCTCTAATGTAATACCACAACCTATCTATTTTTCTCTGTTGTGATATATTGGGTGCGGATTTCAGGAGTGACCAACCTGAAGACTACTGGGATGGCTCATCGACGATAAACACATTATATAAGTTGCTTCTTCAGTATATGTGCATAAATCTGTGATTTATGTTAATATTGAATTTCTTTCCGACATTATGCCGCGTGGTCATTTGGGCGACTAATAAAACAAATTTCACTATCGTGTTCCATAGAAGCTAACAAGATGGCACAGCATGGATATCCCATCGCTGTCTTGTTTTTCGATAAGGATGACTCAGGCTGGAATTTCGCTAACTCGACACGGGTGCTAAATATGATTATGAAGCCCTCCAAAACGAAATGAACGTTAACTTCTATACTGTGTTTCCAGCCATCACTTAGCATCATCGCACTTCAGTTACGGAAGGAACTACAATACCTTGTCTCTTGCATATCCTCGACCCTTTGCTGAGTGCTCCAGTGCTTAGATTCAGTTGAGTACACGTTAAAGAAGCCCGGGTGGTTAAAAATTATACGGAGCCCCCAACTACGGTGTGCCTCAATCATATGGTGATTTTGGCTTGTAAGAACCCAGAACTAAACATCGTGCTTGCAGTGTTACATAAGTAAACAGTTATAGAGCATGCATCGCAGATGAGACGCCTTTTTCAGTGTTAAGATTGTTATAGCATATAAAGTCTCGTTCCTTCCAGTCAATCTTACCTTAAAAGCTATGGGAGTTTTTTATACGACATTCTAATTTGTGCGAAGACCATCTTGGTTCGGATATTCTACCCGCGGTACAGAAGCTGATACATTGGTTTTTCATCATTTGTCAGCATTTGTGGCAATATATCTCCTAGCTTCCTTTTTCGGTGTAAACATTAAGCTTGCACCATCGTACATGTATTTTTGTCGCAGATACATATACCGTTTCTTGGTTTTCATTGTAGGTAAAGCGTGATAACGAAACTAAAACAGTGTCGCGCGTGTAGCAGCATGCGGTAATATCTTCCATCGGTTACTTGAGCATGCCATCAATTTCTTTGCACCAACGTCGAGAAGGAACACTGTAGCTGTTTGAGTAGCTTTAACAGTACCTTTAACGCGGAGACCTCCCGAGTCCTTCGCGCAAGACCATTTGCCATGACTATCATTCATTCAGCCTGGTGATCTTAAATATTCGAAAATGTGTGCTAGCTCAATTGCTTACTCGCCGTTAAGGAATCCATCAAATGCACTAAATTGTGGAAGAGAGTGCGTTACTGTGAACACTGCTCGGGAGAAAACAGAACGCACTAGAGCGCAAATAATTGGAGCAGCACGACCTGGAATGCTAGGTGGCTGTTTTCGAAGGAATGGTCCTCTCCGAGAGCAGCGCCATTGTCATGAATCGTACGCGGAACCTTCTCGCCATACGACCTAAGAAGTTGCCTCAAGACCTTCCAGCTGGGTCCGCAGATGTTGCAATTGTACGTGCTCCCGCAATTAATAGTTTGGACGCTTTTTCACAGCCTAGCGGTTCTAACTTCGCGCCTTCATGTCCTAAATGTTTGTTATTTGTCGTTTTGCCGAGAACCGGACACGTTTTTTCGATGTCGCGTGCATGTGCAATGAATGCCTAATGAAATCTTTTCGCCCAGCTCCGGATCAGTTAGACGCAGTAACGATGAGAGCACGTCGTTGAGTACTGGGGGTAGGGGGTAAAGCGTGCGTCAATGCGACGGGAACGTTGCGTTATAGAAGCCGGCTGTCGCCGGCGCTGTATGCGGGTTCGCCTTCACTGCGCGCATTTCCTCGTCTAAAATTACGATTCTGCGTCTCGTCGTGCTTCAGGAGCAGGACCCAGTCTTCGAAAGCGCATATAGTTTGAAGAGGATACGAAGAAACCATTTTGCGTCGTCTCGAGGCGTATTTTGTTTTTGTTACACAACAAGTGGGCCTGCGTGAAGGCGGCAAGCTCAAAACTTTTGCCGCTATACGTTAATATTCAAATTGCAGAGGTGACGTTTGCACGGCGCGAGAACCTGGCTGCCCAAGCGCCTGATCCTTACTCTGCGGCCTCAGAAACTGCATTTGAAGTTGATAATTGTTTTACCGACGGTTCGCAATTGGTTTTACCGGCTATATTGATATGCCGGGTGCTCATATGTTATTTTTAGCCTCAAAATAACGAATGCCCCACAGGCACCACGGAATTGTGTACGTCGCTCATCGTCCCCCCCCCCCCCCCCCCCCGCTCCTTTACGCTAACATATCTTCGAAGTGCGTTTTCAACTCGACGGCCTCAGTGTATTTGTCGTTTCGAATTGTTTGTAGCGACAATAGCCCCATCCGCAAACCGAAGGCGTTTGCAGTGAGAGGTCAACACATGTGGGGTTTGTATACCGAATTCGCCCTAGCGGGCAGTGCATTTTCCACCATTATGTCATCGTCTGTTTCTCCAAATCGCGATATTACCGCCAGCGTTTTTAAGCGCAAGTTTCGGTTATTAGGTTATTAGGTTAATATTAAATCTTTACAAGAATACTGGTCTGCCTGTTCGTGGTATAGCGGCGCCACAACTATGGACGCGTGGCTTCCCTCACACGTATGCTTACCAGATTAGATTTATTTTGTTAGCAACTGATTTTGATTTGTACTTGCATATACGATCGAATCAAGAGAGATGTCGCAGCAAAATGAGAAAAAAATAAGCTGCCACGTGCACAGGCATATTACGAAGCACTGAGGATTACAACAGTATTATAAGGTAGACCGTGTCAACGTGAAAACTTATTGATAATGACGCGTTCTGTAATTTTTAAGCAACGCGGCATTTTTATACGATTACAAGCCATCACGCCAAGGCATTTTATTTAGTCAATTATGAGGTATACGACCTAACAAGCCATTCGTTCAATGATAAACAAATTTCTTTATTTATCTGCTTGTTTTTTAGATGCTGAAGCATTTCTCCTAGAAAGAATAACTAATGAAGGGACCAAAATTCTAACGACATTCTGTTTTTCTTTTTTTCATTTAGCATAAATTGTTTCCCTTCTAGATACTTCACTACGAGTAGAGCCTTATCTAGGCTTACAAATTCAGTTTCATTCAATAGTTAATTGTTCGCACGAGTGTTTACCTTTCATCAATATTTCTCCACACTTATCAACATTTTTTCAACACTTATCTCCACATACTCCTGTATAATACAGTTTGACTTACGCGCTTCTATTCCTTCTATTAAATTGCCCAGACAAATTCGCGATTATACAAGTGCTGATTTTGACTCTATTAACCAAGCGTTAGAATTCTTTATCACTGACTATTTTCCTAACTTCCACTCAAGGGCCGTTGAAGAAAATTGGTGCTTATTTAAACAGGAACCACTTTCGCATCATTTATTGGTTCATTTCAATTAGACATATCACCTCTAACACACAGTCACCATAGATCAATGACGTCTTAAACGCGTGCTAAATAAAAAGAGACTTTTTCGGCGCACCTAGACAGCCAATATTGCGGAGCGTTGGCACGCCTATGTCAATGCTGACTGCGAATACAAGCAAGCTATCGCAGTTTCTAAGAGCAAATTTTATCACGTTACTCGGCCTTCAATTCTTCATGATAACCCGCGGAAATTTTGGACTATAGTCAGTGACAAGAAGCCATCTTCGATTGAATTGTGTGGTGAAAATGGTGTTACTATAACCCCCGATGACCGCTGCACAGTATTAAACAATGTATTAGTGTAATTCTTTTCTGCTACATCACGCTATGCTTATCCTGACATCCCGTTTGCTGATTATGTTCCCATGAACCCTGTTTGTTTTGATGTTGTTGGTATTGCTAGTTTGATTACAAAGATAAGCATATCTTCTTCTGCAGGGATTGATCATATCGATTCCAAGTTCTTTAAAAACACGGTGGCGCATTCTTCTTTAATACTGTCACACATTCTTGCTCAGTCACTAGAATCATCCACCTTGCCTAATGATTGGAAGGAAGGGAAGGCGATTCCGCGGCATAAATCAAGACCCACTAACGCTCCATTTAATTGTAGGCCCGTATTATGAACCAGCGTACCCTGTAGGCTAATGGAACATGTCATTTACTCGCATCTTATTACTTTTCTGGAATCAAACTTGTTCTTCACCAAGTGCCAACATGGCTTTAGGAAATTTTTTCATGTAACACTCAGTTCCTAGTTTTGACTAATGATTTATTTAGTACTGAAGACAAAGGACTCACAATTGATTGTATATTCTTGGATTTCGCAAAAGCTTTCGACTCTGTGTCTCACAAATTGTTTTTCCTTAAGTTGCGTCAACTTAATATCGATACTAATGTCTTGCGCTTCATAGAATGCTTCCTTCCTAACCGCTTCCAATATGTATCCGCTTACGGACATGTCTCTTCCACCGTTTTTGTGCGGTCTGGTGTACCTCAGGGGTCTGTTTTGGGTCCACTTCTCTTCCAAATTTTTTATTAATAACATCCCCAAGTTCGTGACTTCTATAAAATTTTTCGCCGAAGACTGCTTAGTTTACCGCGTCGTCACTAACGCCTCTGATCATGCTGCCCAGCAATCCAATCTTACAGCTATATCTTCTTGGTGCTCCAGTTCTTTAATGAACCTTAATATTACTAAATGTAAAAGCATGCGTGTCTCACGGACTTCCGCTTGCCCTCTTTCGCTCAACTATATCCTCAAGAACGCACTATTAGCCTGTGTAGCAGCTACAAATATCTTTGTATTCATATCACTAGCAATCTCTCATGAAACGTACATCTCGCATACATATTTATCGACGCTAACCGCATGCTCGGTTTCACACGTCGCAATTTTTCCAGTGCGACTGTTCACGTTAGGTCACAACTTTATAAAACATTGGCACGTCCCAAGCTCGAATATGCCTGCTCCATCTGGGACCCTGTTCAAGCTAATCTAACAAGTCTTGAATCACTTCAGAAGTGAAGTGCCCGCCCGTTTCATTCTATCAAACTGTGCACGTCACGCAAGTGTATTATCAATAACACTGAAGCCCCATTTGCCACACCTTGCAGTACGTCGTGAATATATGCACTTATGCCTCTTTCATAAGATTTGCTACACTAATCCTATTTTTAAAGATGAGTTGTTACTTCACCCATCCTACATTTCACCTTGCATTGACCACCAAATGAATGTGAGGGTACGACCGTGCTACTCCAACTCATTACTTTCAATCATTTATACCACGCGCTGCCGACGACTGGAACCAAATTCCCGCCTCCATCGCTGCCATCTGTGACACCACTAGTTTCAAGAAGATTGCCAACGACTACATATGTACTCGCCCCTGCTCTCTGTAATGCGCTCTGGCTTTGAGAGTATGTAAATAAATAAATAAATAAATAAATAAATAAATAAATAAATAAATAAATAAATACGGAACAAAGAATTAATTCCTCATTTCTCGGTTCTTGGTCTCAGGCTTTTATTAAGCTTATAGTCTTCTGGAAGCTTATATTCTGATACTGGAATGTATCTTAACGCCACGCATAATTTTCCACAGATTCAACTGTTGGCCCTTACAGTGCACTAAAGACCCGTTTGTCACATTATTTGAAAACAGCCGACGTTGTTGAGACCAAGTAAGCATGAAAGCGGCGGATGAGATTATAGCGTTTTAACTTTCATTACATGCGCTGCTTTCAGACAGCGCCAAGGCTGCGTCTTAAATAAATTGCCTACTTAGTAAATTCGTTACGAAGGATAAATTCATGGCATCAGAGGCAGTCCTGTATGAGCCCTAAGCAACCGGCGACAATGGAGAAAAAATATATTAGGTATTTTGGTTTCATTTTTATTAACTGATGAGACCCCTAAAAAAATCAGCCAACGAAAGGCTGTCTAGCCTGATCGTGAAAAATAAACCCAAGTAACTTATAAAAATAAGGTTGACAACAACAACAACAACACGAAAGTATAGAAATGTATAATGTATAGGGTCCAAACTTGTGAGCGCTTTCTTCTTGCATATGCAGCCACCATTCGCTTAGCTTTTATGAGTCGCTATGTGAGAAACAGGCTTAACGGCAAAATATCGTGCTTCAGAAAGCGTACTGGTAGTTCTCACAATATGTATCGTCAGTGTCGACAATGGCTATCAACAAAATTTATTCAAAAGCTATATGTAGTACGACGGCAGTTAAACGTAATGCGTTGCGTTACGCAAGCAACAGCCCTTTAAGAACAATCATGCAAGTATGCACTTATATTCAAGGCATACATATGCACCATGCAATAAATTGTTATGACGCGAACAAAATGAGCACGGTTTAAGTATGCACATACGAAAATGCCTAACTGAACAATAGCTTGCAGTACATGAAGGGAACCATATATAGAACACGCGACGAAACTCATGAAAGGCAATAACAGATCGCCTTTAAATGAGGCAATGCAGCGGCCTCCACGGCTTTAAACTTTGTGGAACCGCACTTTGGCTTGCGCAATAAAGTAATGCAACTACTAAAAAAAAGTGAATAGGCTTCAGAATAGCCGTGGAAATCTGATCCTGAAAGAGAAAGAATAGAAAGAGCACGTAGATTGCAAGGTTAGCAACAAAGCACTGCACGCTACCATTCGTTAGGCTGGAACGGGCAGTATGGAGCGCAGTGAAATATCCAGCAGGTTCAGAAGTTTAAATGCCATTTCATTGCGAGACATCGTTCAACGCCTGCTCGTTCCGATTCGGCGCCGGTGCAGACGCAAACAGAGTCAGGGCTCATATTCACTAAACTGTTTCGATACTGTTTCGAGCTGTTTCGATTAACTAGGCTGCCTTGCATTTTAGTTGGGCAGGCAGGAATATATGCCAAACAGGACTGCAGAAGAGAAGTTCTGTGAATTCATCCGCCGGCCGGGCTTTCTGTTCTTTCTTTAACAAGCTTTTCTAAAGGACATGACCGGCGTTGCTTTTGAACTCGATACTATTCTGGAAAGTATTGAGTCAGGTCAAGCATACGCCGGCATTGGTAACATTTATTCCCTACTAATCTCTTAAATCCCCCCTGTGGATAGCAAGCAAGGGGGCCAGGCGAGAGAGAGAGAGAGAGAGAGACTGTCCTGTCCGCAACACTATACCATTATCCTTTTGATAGCGCTCGATCTAGTTGTTGCAGTTCAGGCGGCGATGCATGTTCCACATTATGGTCTAATTTACGTCACGCACTTTTCTCGCTTGGTGCCGTCGCTTGTCGGTAAAACTCTGCGCAATATAAGTTATTCATGTTGCTCGAACATTGCTCAAACTGACACGAAGAGCAGCGTCTGCCATGTCATCTAACTTGTGCTTCCAAACCGGTCGTTCTCTTCTACTGTGACGATAGGTGCAATTCGGCTCCGAAACTCACCAGCCACCAATGTATTCAGCTAACATTTCTCACAGCATGCAGGGTCACATCGGGACTCGGTATTTTCTCGTAAAATTTGGTATAGTTCCTGAAAGTCTGAAATGCTTGGAAACTTTATTCTGTTTTGGGGTGAAGTGTAGGGGGCGCTGGTAGATATGTCTGGCGGTATAAGTCATGCCATGTAGCTACTAACCTGGCCCAGGCGCAGCTGATGCATAATCTGAAAAAGTGATTCATTCTTTATCGACTATGATTGTATGTACGCGGACTTTCGTTCAATCCTGGATTCTCCCTCATTAAACGGTAACTTTAGGTCGAACATGTTCTGCGCACTTAAACACAGCTGGCAGGAGCTGGCTGACCGAGATGCATATGGTAGCTCAAGGTGAAAAATGTCATGCGAGTACGTTTAAAGCTTCTCAGAAGTGTCATTGCCAATTGGCCTTCAGGTATTGTTCGGCTACGGAAAAAGTTGGCGCTAAAACTGTGGATAATGAAGCGACGAAATGGTGATGTGCTAATGAAAACAAGTTCAGGTAACCATTAGCACGATTGACAATGCAAAGCCTTACATGAACACGTGATAAATCACCCCAACATTCTTGTGCACACGTAGAAGAAAAGGGACATTGATAATACTGCTCTGAAATTAGGTGCGTAAATGGTGGTCTAATTGTATAATCGGTAAGGAAGAATATTGCCGGAAACTCCGCAATGATGTCTAATATAATTGTGCATTGTATTGCGCATTTTCTCGCAGCGCCAGCGACTGAAGATCCAAACAATACAGATTTAAGAAAAATAAGGGCTCGCGGTGATCAAGAGAGCCCTAATAACCATGTGGCCCGATCTCCACAAACACCCCTTATTCATATGCTCGCAGTTAAGCTAAGAAGTACACTAAATCTACTGAAAAGTACGCCAAAAAGTGATTCAACCAGACTTATTCACGTCGGTAGCAGACATCGCCAGCTTGCGCATGACCAGGTTTTCGTGACCTTGGAGGTACCAAGAAGGTTGACTTTTTCCGAATTCATTATTGCATGCGGGATCGCCTGGGTGTGAGCTGTTGTGACTTTCTCCTGCCGCCTCTTGCCATCGTAACCAACTTTCAAATTTTTTTTTGCCGTTGTGGTTTCTTTAGCCGCCGTCGCATCTTCATCGGCGCTGTAATCTTCCTCGCACCTTGTCGTCATCGAAACACATGCGATGCCGTCGCCACAGTCAGTATGGCCGGGTGTCCTTCGTGCGCCTTCCGTGGGCCCTATAACGTAAAACTACTGGAATATGCTTATATTCCCCTCTCCTGACGTCAAACTTGCGGAACCGCCGACGCAAGCATCGGGCGGTGACAGGCAGCGTTGCCTCAACAGCCCAATCAAACGCTCTCTTAGTTTATAGGAGGTCACTTTTCTTTGCTTTTAAAACCAACAGCATTGCCTACATTGAGGGGTTTTTCGTTCGTAATCGACTGCTGGGAGGCGAGGAGCACGCTCAAGTGGAGAGGGTTTCGATGCGACCGAGTCAGCGCACTGACTATAGAAAACCGAATAAGGAGGATGGTGCCGGCGTCTGCGATGGGTCCGCTTTCCCATACTTAGCTTACGGTGGCTGGTCGAAAATCACGACGGCGTGCAACGGAAGGTTAACAATGCCGGTGACACAGGTCCTCAGCAAGGAAGAGTTGGCAGAGCGAGGTCGTAAACGTGCCGAAAGTTCTCGAACATGTTACACGGCCACGCAAAAAGGTTTATTATACGCAAATAAACCCATGTTCTCCGGCAGGTGTGAGTAGCTAGTGCCTGAGCGTTCGGCAGGAGCCATCTTTTATTGCTTTCGGAACGGGGCAGCGTGCGGCTACTCAGAAGAAAATTCAGTTTTGCTCGGTATATTACTGTATCTTCAATGCGTACATGTCACTTTGTCACGGTGAGTATTCGCGGTTTCGTGACGTCGCATGACAGGCACATGAAGTGGGTGAAGCCCGAAAACTTTTGACAAAAAGGGTGGGGTAGTTCAAAAAAGTTCTTGACCAATCGCGGAAGGATGATTGCAGAAGTGGAATAGAAAAAACGGCCGTGGCTTAGCTTGGTTAAGCCTGGTGATTGCGAAGCAATAGTGTACACAGAGGAGTGTACACTATCCCTGTTCAGACAATTATCCCTATTCAGAGGAGTTCACCGTAGCGCCCCTGGTGAGAGGAGCGGGAGTTAGGCCGCCGTTGGTGGCTACCGCCTCGCCTCGCGACGGCGTGAGATGGGGCGCCGTTTTTACACAGCTGGTGTCACGTCATAGCGACCTTAGCGCCCCTGGTGAGAGGAGCCGGAGTTAGGCCGCCGTTGGTGGCTACCGCCTCGCCTCGCGACGGCGTGAGATGGGGCCCCGTTTTTACACAGCTCGTGTGACGTCACTCTAGGTCACGTGGTGTGACGTCACGCAGCGAGGTCGCGTTAAAGGTCAATGGTGCCTACCACCGCCTCGCCACGAAACGGGATGAAGTGCGACCTAAAGTAGTATTACTTCGCAATAAAAGTTTCGAATAGATTTAGGTTATAGCGGCCCATGTCGTGTTCCCTTCTGGGCAACCACCACACTTATAAACTGACAGCTAAGCGACAGCGTTAAGGGTCCTGTGCTGCCAAAAATCCGATGTTGGCGTCGGTCATGGCTCGGCGAGAAATCATACCGAACCACAACTATGGAGGCGCTTCGCGTGGCACAGATTCGTTACTGAATTATTTGAAATCCTCAAAGTAAAATACGTCCGAAAATGTATAAAGTACGACCTAAGCACAACCTACAGGCACTGTAGCGTAGGTTCATTTGAATACACCAGGAAACTGTTTCTGTTGCATGGAAACTCAAACAAAAACCCATTTTCTAGTGGCGCGGCCAGCTCGGTTCCTTGCAACAGCACCATCGCGCTCGGCTCCGCGCATCCGCAAGACAGCTGCGGTAGCCGTAAAAGTGACAACCACTCAGAGATCTTTGAAATCTATCGCGTTCCATTCTTAGAGGCGAAGCTTAAGCGTCCTCTAAATTTTGAGCAGCACATACAGCCTTCCTCTCTATGACAATTCTCCCTCTTCTTCTCGTAGCTACTCTTGACAATAATAATGAGACGACTAGCTATATCCTGTCGACTATCGTTCAATGGATACTGTAAGAAAAATTACAGATCTGATGAGACGACCAAATATTTATGTAGTTCTTTTGCCACCCAATCGACATATTCGCTGTTTCTTTGCTCTGCAATACGAAGCAGAATTGTCCGACCTGGGCGAGTCAGCTAAAAGGCTACTTAGCGACTACGTCACTGGGTAATTGAGGCTCCCCAAGTTCTGCATCACGACGAAGCGAAACTGAAACCGTTGCGGCTTGGCGGCCGCGCGGTATAAAGGCTGAGACAATTTTCTGGTCTCATATAGACGTGTTACGGCGCATCTCCCTTATTTTTTTTTTCTTTTCTACTGTCATTCCTGTGAGTCATTCGACCCTACCACTTGATTTCTTCTTTCGACCTTCTTGCGCAAGACTTGGCAACAGCTTCATACACGGCACTCATCCCGGGGGCGTTACGTCACCCCTACGAAGTTTATACGCAACAAATCCCTATTGGCGACGGCTGCTGTTACGCAGCCTTGTTTGCCTTTGTCAAACCGACCACGCAACTGCATCAAGGGGCCAGTAAAAGGTCATTAAGACACGGCTCCATTAACAAATTTCTACAGAACATTTATGTACTTTAGGCGCATTTTAAGCATTGTGATTTTCGATATGTTTACCCAATCAAAAATGCCATGTTATGCTAGGACGGGAAGAATAGAAAACGTCGCAGTGCTCATGAATACATCCGAATTTAACGAAAGCAACTAGAGCGGCGCCTGGTTCTTAATCTTCAGAGGATTAATTTTGAAACCGGGACGTAGATATCTCCACAAGCTTGATATCACACAACAAGCGACGGTGGCTTTAACGCCAATCAGCACAAGTTGAATGCCACTGGTATAACTGAAAGGTTGCCACCTGACTGCCCCATCTGCCAGTGTGGCATGCGATGGTAGTGGCCAACACGTCTACGCGTGACCAGATGCCTCTACGCGCTTCCTCAGGAGGTAGCTGATGCGCGACACCTGGTAGCGAAAATATTTAGACACATCAGGACGCCTCACGGTTAAAGTTGGGTACCCGAAACATGCGTCTGTTACAAAAGACTATTCACATACTATTTTCATTTACTTTTCATTTTTTTGCGGAAAAGCTGAGATTCCTGAATCTCAAAACCTCAGATGAAGTAGTGACAAGCTTCTGAGCGCTCACCGTTACTTACTGTGATAGCGGCCACGCCTACTGCGCGAAGTAGACACGACAAACAGAAATCGACACAAAAGGTGCTGACTCTCAAGACGGCTTATTCGAAAAACGGTGCGCAGCACATACAGGGTCTCCCACGTAAGTTCAACCAAACTTTAAAAATCTGAAGATGCCACTTAAATGGGAAGAACTGAGGTAATGTAGTTTCCCGTCGCTTGGAGCAGCTCAGATTATTCTTTGCATTCCGCCGAATTACATTATGGGACCGAACTATTGAATAAGCTTCTCAAATATTATATAGTTAAATGAAAAGTTTCGATGAGAAAATTGTAGAGCGACATGAAAAGCTCGATGCAGCTTTCAGTTGCTCAATACGTGCTACGTAAAAGTGTCTTTCTGAGCGTCAAAGAATGCCGCGAATAGACGCAAAATTACAGTGCGAATGGCCGCTCGAGGCACTTTGCGCGCATGGCATGACAAGAACTTTATTTGGGTACACAGAAACTAGGGCTAGAGGGCAAAAGCCCCCAGGCTAAGTCGGTGGCTCCGCCCACGTAGGCCCCGGTAGGCCAAAGGCTTTCCCGATGTCGTGAGCTCTCCAGACGGCCAGCAGTAGATCTTGGAGGACTTCGCTGGATACGCGCCGACACCAGTCCTCCTAATTGTTCATATCCGAAGCCCTTTGGTTGGGGCACAGCCAGAACGTATGATCAAATAGACACGGAGTGTGTCCACAACTTTTATATTTCGCGGGAGAATCCTGGTCAATTTTCTTAAGCACAAAAGGTGTGGGATAAGATGTAGTTTGAATCATTCTTAAAGTGACTGCCTGAGCTCGGTTGAGCTTCTGATGGGGTGGGGGGAGTAAAAAACCCCTGCCGTCCATATAGTGCGAGGTGATCTTGTGACAAGTAGTAAGTGGGTAAGCGTTCGTGGGCTTCTTTCACAGTCGAAAAAACACCTCATTGACTGTTTTCATCTAATTACTTGAGAAGTTGAATAATTAGCAATATTATTGTAATTAGGCGTGATGCAAGAAATAAGGAGTATCTCCAAGCGACGCCAAGCAACACTACCTTGGTTCTGTCTAGCTACGGGGCATTTGCATATTTTTAATGCTTTACTGAACTTACCTGGGACATGCTCTATATGTGCACGCATAATCACGCCAGAACAACACAATCTCGGCATTGCATCACGCAAAGATACATTAACAGCAAGTGATTCCTAAGCCTGCTGCTTAATGAACAAACCAAAAAGCTTCCTATGGCATGTCCTACATGCCGATAATTTCTTCTTGGGAAATTTAGCCCTTTTGTCGCTAAGGCTATCGACGGGGTGCTCACACAGGTATCACCCAGCTGCGCAATATTGTGCCCACTGTCATCAATAACGGATAAGGCCTATTTTCTACACTTTAGTGTGATAGCCTTTTTACAAACACCTTTCGATTTAGTCTCCCAGGAGGTGTCTGTAGGAGCGTGTAAGACAAACCACGCAACCCTAGACTAACAAGCCCTGACTACCAAAATGTCACGATGTTCTGCTCCGGCTTGACTATCGTTTGCGTCACGACGTCATGTGTAGTCTTACGTTTCCGTCTAAGTCAATATCAGAAAAGGGCACTCCGGAAACGGCAAGTAGGAAATGAGCTATTTCTTCTTGTCGTTGTTGTAACGTAACGTTCGTTTCGCGCTACCGCGAGGTCTGCAGTAACAAAGCATGATAGTAGACCAAGCGCTAATCGCCAGTGTGCAAAAATCGAATACTGTCCTGACTCTCAGCAGCCTTGCGCTATACAGTACAATGCCATCAACGCTTACATCAAACGCTACTCGATAGGCCTGCTTTTGCCAACCAACGGCAGCTTTCGTGACCATCGGAGAATTCCTCATTATAGGAGGTCCACGCAATGAAAATATTCCTGAAGAAGTCCCCGTCCGCCCGCAGTCCCCCGAGAAAGTAATCAACCCAATTTCGCGGAAAGAGAGAGAGAAAAGTATACAGAGAAGGGGCAGGGAGGTAAACAGAGGGGGGCGAAGGGTTACGGGCGATAAAAGAAAGAGAGTGGAAGGGGGAGATAGAGAGAAAGAAATGCGAGCACGAACAAAGCGCGTACACTAGAGCAGTAGGGGGCGGCATTCTTAAAGTGTATCGTGAAGCCCCGCAGACCGCAGGAACCTTAATAACGCTAGAAAGGCCTTCAACGCTGATGCTCTTTCGGAGCACTAACCTAAAGCTTCGAGTTCTGATAGTGGACAATTGTCCACCTGGTCCAGTACTCTGCACATCACTTGACTCTGGGCACTATATCGCGGGCAGACACAGATAATGTGTGCCAGCATCTCATCGCTGTTGCATGTGTCGCACGTGGGGCTGTTGGCCATTCAAATAAGGAAAGCATATGAGTTCGTAAAGGCAACGCCTAGCCATGGTCTGTTCACGGAAGAAGCTCCACTATGTGGAGCAACCTCAAGTTGCAGAAAACTTGACTGTGGGACGCGTGACCTAGGCCTGCCCAATTTCTGCCGAAGTCTATACATAAGGTTATAACGTGCGAGGCCTGCATACGGGCATTCATGTGCAAACAAATAGCTTTAGAATTCGAAACTGAATTTCTCCATTCATATAGCGCAATATTTCGCAAGAATATCATTTGCGGAGCACTGCTCACCCTCTGATGGTCATTCAAATTCAATGCTGTATCCAACTGCGTATTCTATTCACGCATATTTAAAGGCTGATTTTATATACCCAATGGACATGAAAGCATATGTTCGCAGCTGCCAACTGCTCAGTTAGTATAGGAAGGTGCTGAATGGCACTTCAGAATTGATGTGTTCCGAAATGCAATTTTTGTAAACCCTGATGAAGACCAGTTCACAGGTCAAAACTGTTGAAATTCGACACTTGCGATTACCGTATCACATCGCTCAAGTTTACTATATATATATATATATATATATATATATGTGTGTGTGTGTGTGTGTGTGTGTGTGTGTGTGTGTGTGTGTGTGTGTGTGTGTGTGTCTGTGTGTGTGTGTGTGTGTGTGTGTGTGTGTGTGTGTGTTTGTGTGAAGAAAGGAAACCGAGCCAGCCGGGGGTTGTATACGAACACCATTGAAGAAAGCAAGACTAAACATCAAAGAATAACTAAGTCCGGAGTCACGTGGGGCAACATGTAACCACGTATGATTAAAATAGTTGAATTCATGCTTTGTCAGTGTTATTGCTTGTTGGATCCCACATGAATACACGTGCCTTTCCAACATGAAAAGCTTCTGGAAATTCACGGGGGCGCTGGTCTGTGTTCCTCATAAGAACGTACTTGCGAAACATAGCGTAAGCGATAGTGAATTGATTACAGAGAAGCGTTTTGAACTGAGCCAATTAGTAGATTGCGTAAGTTTAAAACAATTAAGCAAAAGAAGGACAAAGCCCCGAAAAGAAGGACCAAGCCCCCAGTAGACAAACATTAAGTTGATCTATTCTCGCCCGAGAACTATTGGGCAAGCGCGTTAACGACAAGGCACAACGATAGACTCTGCAGGGCGACGTCTGAGGATAGACAATTGTAAGACGCGAGAATGGGAGCTATGCATAATTTCTAGCGAGTTGTAATGATCTTTTAAACGATTAGAAATTCTTACAATGAATAGTTTGATCAATGTATATCTTACCACAAGCCTGTACGTGTTGTAGTGAAGTCAGTATTGTTTCTGAAATTTCGTGCAAGTGCTGTGTGTGTGTTTTTCTTGTGCGCTTCGTAATAAATATATCCCGCCTGCTTTTTTATTCATTCTTTCACGAAATGATCTATAAACGGAAGTCGTGGGCAGAGAAGTTGCGGCCGGGGACAGTCAATGCATTCAACATGCGAGATTGGCGTGGATCCCTCTGTTATAGAGGCAGTCATGTAATCGATATCGACATTTTTACGACTGTATCATTTGTGCCATTGATGACCACCCGTGAGTAAGCTATACTGTCCACAAGTAAGTCAAGGATAAATAGGAGCCCTTTCTCTGTGAGGCACTGCATCACGGGCAACGCATCACAACAGTACAACCTCACAACGGTGGCCTTCCTCTCCTTGCATTCATCCTGCGCCACTGCTAAGTATATAATACAAAGCTGTGGTCTGCGGTTTACTGGTACTTCGCGTTGTTCGTATTCATGCGTGGACAGAAAAGATGCAGACACAAGGTTTTTCGCACAAGATTGTGTAGCCGAGACCATGGAATTGCGACGCGAAAGCTTCTCGACGTTCCCTTGTGGGAAGCACAGGAAAACGTGAATATAGAGAATGTACCGCGCATTCGATTGTGACTAACAATGATGACAATAACAAGCATTGAACCTCTCTTGAGGTGATTGAGAACTGCAGCAAAGCGATGGTGGGTGAATATATTGAACGAAATTTTTTTGCCCAGTTTATCGGGAATAAACGATCATATATAATGATGTGCACTTCGGATGTGTTCTATATAAAAGATGTCGCCTTGGGGCCCCGATGCCTGTAACGGACGGACTCAGTTTTCTATTTTGAAAAATGTTGTAATTTGCATTTCCTGGTGTTAATTCTAATCGAGCGCATATGAGCCTTACGACGTGTCACATTCAGTCTACAAGACAGAACGGTAACCAAGGAAATCATGTCAACAAAATTTACCGTCAATAAACATGCACGGCTCTCGCACCTAACCCCTTATTGCTGTAACTGGTGGCACGCTCCGTTTTCTTTATTTATAGCAAGTGAGGAGGGGACGATAAAGCGGACACGCTGAGAAACAAAGCCGAAACTAAAACAGAAAGTTAATTAAGGCCGCTATAGTCGCCACTAATTGGGGGAATCCGCACTGTAGATATCTATATGCTTCGTGCGCTGCTTGCCACGTTGTATTTTTTCCCCTTCCACTATTTTCTTGCTAGGGAGGACGGATGGAGCTGAAATTCATCCACGACGCCGAGCGTACTCAAGGAGGGCTTTACTGAAAAAAAAATCATAAGTGCACTTTCAACTTCTGAACGAAGGTCGGCTAACGCCCTAACGCCGTTCCAAAGGAGCCAAAAGTTGATACCAATAGCATTTCGACTCATTACGCTTCGTTTTTGTGTGCGTTCTTAGGAGTGCAGTGGCATGGGGCGCCATTTTGCAGCCTTGGTTCCGGCGGTGCGTACGCTTTTCGTGCTTTTCTTGGCATTGAGCGCAAAGCCCCATACTCAAATTCTCAATACTCACTACTCAAAGCCGAAAGCTGAAAGCTCAAAGCAGTATAAGTTGAGTGCTTTCGGAAAGTTACCTCACGTTAGTTATCCCGACATAAGTAAAATTTGATAAACTTTGAAATGCGATAACTCTTTACAGTGCGTTGCGCTGTGGCTGTGCGTTAGTATAATTTTAACACTGCGCGATTACCGATCTAACGTAACGCATTACAGCTAAGTCGGCAATCTCATTGGCTAAATGCGGGAATCGCGGTTTTCTTCATTACCTTCCCCGCTCGCCCCATTGAGACTTTCTATCTGCTCCTAAAAAAAAGAAAGCATTTCTAGCCAAGTTCAAAAGAACAACAAGGATCGATTTGCCTTCGCGCGGTTATTTGATCACACAAAGCGCACTTTTAACGCCGCTTTCCATGGAGCAGCAGCACCATTGCTCACACACGCGTAGTTTCTTTATTCTATATGAAGAAATCTGCACGTCCGCGGATAACACTGAAAAGGACTGCATAAAAGGCAAAGAAGAAGCCATGGATAATATAACCGCGCCTCTTGCAAGTAGGAAATCGAAGCCCACCACAGCCACGCACGTAACAGCAAGGGTATAATTAGTTCGCCTTCGGCGCGACTATGAGAAGGAAACCCTCGGATTACGAGAATACGTCGCGAAACCGTTGATCGCCCGCTTAAACCGCCGTCTTTCCTTCTCGGCTGCAGGCTTCATTTCTGAGCAGATCGCCCCCATTTAAGACACGTGCTGGCAACGTTTAATTGGCCCCGCTTCTAGCAGCGAGGGGCACGGGTCAATATTGGCGTCAAAGGCCGCGGCATAGTGCGGCCTTTGAGGGGGCTCTCGCTCGAAAGTGTAAGACGCGGCGCATTCGAAGCCTTCTTGGAAGCCTTCGTTATAAGTGTAATGAATTGCGCATAGTAATCAGGTGGTCACTTCAGTGTTAGCTTTCTGTTTCCGACTGCAGAGCGCTTCTAAAGAAAACGATCGAGCGCCGGAGACCAGCACTTAAGCGCGCTGTTTCGTGACGCTGCACCTGGTACGCTTCTGACGCACCCTATTCCAAAAACGGTTTCGATGTCGCTATCAGTATATTTATACGACAGACGCGAAGCGGTATTCATGTTTAGACGCGCCCTCTTGTGTTGCGTGGTGACAACCGTCTCTCTGGTGACTTTTGTTCGGATAAGCCGAGGTGTCGCACAAAGCGAGTTATGAACGTCCCAGTGGATGGTGTCAAGATGAGTTTAGCAGCATCCAGCTAACTTTACTTTATTACGATAAATCACGGACACTGAATGATTGTTTCTTTCACTTGCATTTTGTGCAGCTGCACAAATAAGAAAGCCCAAATCACTTCACCATGGTGCGCAGTATACACCTTCAAGCTCGTTTACAGCGCACTTATCTATTCAACAATCTGCAACCTATTGAACGCCGCAGAAACGACTTCGCTGGAGGGCCGTTTCCAGAAAGACTGTGAACGCGGGACATACGTTTAGCTAGGAAAACTGTACAATTATAATAAGGGCGAATAAATCACGCAGTACATTTTAACCTTTCCTCTACTATAGCGTTTAATGCTGTTACCGAACTGTAGCACTTTCATTCGAACAAGTTCATCACAGCGCTGGAAGAAGCAAGGAAAAAATAACAATAGAGGAAGATGAAGGGTTCCCTTCTGCTTGATATACAGCTATGTTTGCCAGCCAATGAGTCAGACCTTTCACCCAATAAAACTAGTGTTCTATCACCGCTCTTTCTTTGTTTTTTCAGTATCAATGTTCTTTGCGCCCACTTGTGTTTCTCCGTGTGTAGTGTTATAGCTGCACGCTTTACGCACGGTTATGAAATGCCGACAGCTTCCTTTTTAACCTTATCTTGGGACTCACTCAGCGGTCTGTTAGAACCTGGTGGAAGAAGGTTCGTTTAGGAATTCAGTAGCTTCATTTGTAAGCAGTAAGCATCATTCTGAATCGATAACAGCAGAAATTCTTTATTACATGAGCATCGGTCTCCTTAATTTAAATGAGCTCGGAATTGGATTTGTAAATTCACTTCATGCGGATGTCGAATCACGCGTAAGGTAAACTGGAACCTAGTCGGCAAAATACAAGACGACTTCATGAATAGAGCAACGGGGAATTAGGTACCCGAATTTATTCACCAAACTCACGCGCAGTCCAATCTGTGTGCGAATATTTGACAACGAAGGAGCATCAAGTATATGCACTTACCTGTGAATAGCATAGGTTCAATCAAAAACTTCTCTAATACAGTTGCGGAGTTCTTTGCTATACGGAACCACATTGTCGTTTGAAACCCTCGATGTGCTTAGTGATTACTTGGGATGTGGCGTCGCTCCCACCTCATTATTCTCCCATAACGCTATGCGAGCGGTCTGTATACATGCGCCCGAAGAGTCCAGGATCCTCAAAACCCAGACCTTTGAAGCAGGTATCCGGATTTGTTTGGGCGCCGCATGGTACCTCCACGCAGGTGTGCACCCGTCAATACATTACGAAGACCACGTGCTTTAGAATCTTTGAATCGACGTAGGCCCTTTGCGCTTACTGTAAAAAAAAAGAAAAAAAAACATACCGTTTTATTCCAGCACGCCTCGAAGTCAGGAGCGAGCGCGCGGATTGATTTTCCAGAGCCTCGCGGCTCCGGTGCGAACTATACTAGAATTGTTGGCCAATTCCAGCGAAAGCTTCGACTAACTGAATTACAGTTCGCAGAGCCACTCATATTGTCCGATGTTTTCCATATCGTACTAATGGCTGTGTAAAGTGAGTAGGCAATCCAATCTGGACGAAATCCTAACAAGGCACCTGCCTAGTCTCTTCATTGACTGCATTCCCTATAGGATACGAAACCGATGGCACGATGTCGCACAAATTCACTGTCAACAACAAAAGGGAAAGGGCTCGTAATGGTTCCTAAATAATGCATCGATATTAAATCCCTCGCGAAATTGCACAGAGCGAATGGGAGTCTACCAGCTGCGCGTAGAGAGATCGAGTGAATGCGCTTTTGAGGAAGTGAAAATGCGAAGACCATGTGTCAAACGTCCGAAGGATTTTTCTGCATTTGCAGTGCATGTCCACAGTATGGAAAAATATGCTGTCCAGTAAAATGCACCTATGGCCGTCGCTTTCTGATACGGCCAACTTAAGGAATACCCCCCCCCCCCCATCATATAGCTTATGTACTATAAATTTTAGATGTCCCTATGGCACATATTTTGTTATCATTTATTGCCCCTATCAGCTCATATTCAGCCTGCAGGCATTGGATTTCTGCAGTGAAATGAAAGCTTCGTAAGAAATGAAGAAGAAGATGAGCCTAAGAAGTAATGCCCGCTGTGTTTCGTAGACTCCGTATACCCACACAAAAAAAGCGGAGTCACTTAAAAAAAGAAGAAGACACTTCGTTAAACCACCTTTGAATCCAAAATCCCAATACGATCACAAGCACCCAAGAGCATGTTAGGCAAATGTACATGAAACGGTACGTGTGCCGAAAGGAACTGAAAGGGACGGCTAAGGAGCGAACTGCCCAAGAAGCAACTATTTGAAGGTACTGTCGAGAGCCCCGCAGCCTTTTGGGAAAGGCAGCTGCAAGGCTTCATACGAAAGTTCTCGAAAAGCACGTTCAGTGTAAAAAAGGTAACTGGCAGAAACAGCCAGCGCACAATGATTAGCAAGAGTAAACTACAGCCGTTTTAGAAGATGGCGTGAAGCAGCTATGCCCTAGCATGATTTGCTGTAAATGTGGATAGACCCAGTGCCTGAGATTTAACAATAAATTAGGCCCAGAAAAGAAAGAAGAAAAAAAAAACGGGCAATAGGAGCACCAAGGTCTCGTTGTGCGGGACTGATGGTAAGATTAGGAAGCGTTTATACGCGATTTACAGAATACGGCTAATTTAGTAAGCGTGGCATGAGTCGCAGAAGTGAATCAAGCAAAATGATCTCGCCGAATCTTCGTTAAAAGCACGGGCACTTAGAATTAATTCTTTCTTTACTCGCTATCTAATAATAGTGGCAATCTCCATTATCTGTCAACACTTTATCCCGTTTCACTTTGACAGTAAGGATTGCAAGGCTTCCAAGCTAACCTATACTTGCCGTTGATTACTCGCCGCCATACCCGTCAAGCAGACCACTCCACATTTGACCAACACAACGCGCTCACCTGCAGAGCGCGTTGTGCACCGCGAATGCCGTGCTATTTTCGGAAAAGCGTCGCATTTCTCACTGCACCATGGGCTGTGTTCTAAACGCCATAATAGCGTAACCTCAGAAAAAAAAACGATGTCTAGGATCTGCTCAACGAAGTGCTGCACGGTTGAAGTTATAATGCGAGGTCGTTCCCTGTAATGAAGCTCATATAACCAGGTTGTGAAAATTGCTGGCAGGCCCCGATAGCTTGGTGTTTCCAAAATAGCATGCCATGCGTCACTGAAGCGTGATGACGTAGGCACACTGAGGGCAAAACTAGCACCCTGTATGCCTGCTCAATCCCCAAGCCTGGATTTTTTATGTTCCTATTTTTTTTAATGCTCGCCTCTTGTGAGGGCAGCACCGGGCCTTATGTCTGTCCCTGACCATTATGGATGCCACGAAAAATTTTAATGGGCAACGTTAATATGACTTCACAAGTTTCGCGGGCAAATGCTCGCGCAGGACGTAAGAACGGCGCATTTACTAATAATGCGGCGCAACGAACACGGTATGCAAGGTCCAGAGACTCTCTCAAACACAGAATTGGGTTTTCTGTGGCTCTACATTGTGCGGACCACTCATTCGACAACAAAAATTAAACCAGCTAGCGGCCCCAGGTGGTTCCATTGGCAGAAGTGCAGTTTATTTACCAGGAATGACGACTGCACAAACTGCCGAAGCAAACAGATACTTAAAAATTAATTACACTTGGTCAATAAGTCAGTAAGCCACTTTATTACCAGGGAACTGTAAAGAAAACCGCTAGGATAAATTGAGACAAGGTTCGGTAATGAGATGCGGGCAATACACAAAAGGACTCAGGGGACAAGCTGTCAATGAAACAATACGTTTTGCGCAGCGAACGACTACGCAGTAATATTTACTGCATAATGTCGAAGATACCTTTAATAAAGTAGTTATCTTCCTCTCTCGGTGTCAAGCTTGCGCGTGGAAGTACTTTCGCTCATCCTGGAACTTCACATACGCAAGGTTCCATTTGCGTCACGTGGTAAGCGCAAGGCCCGTTTCCCTCTCTTTGGGCGCATGGAGCGGAGAGACCGTGCTCAGCAGGACGAGCGATCGTAGCCTGTTAGGCATGAGATGCCAGATGCCGCGGTGTTCGCTGGCGCCCCCACTCGGCCAGCGGGTGTTTCATTATAAAACGCCAATGTTTCTGCGCCGTCTGCATGGCGGGCGCTCATCTCACGTTAGCACGTCGCCGCCTCTGCCTTCTCTTCGCAGAAACCCGTCGAGCCGACCGAGCGACCTCATGATGGCAGGCAGCAAGCTAACGTTCCTGGTGTTCTTATTCGCGGTGGTTGTGCTGCCGGCGATCGTCCACTGCAGGTCCATCTTCAAGTGAGTTCAACTTTACACCGTTACAACTCGCTCAAACACTTATTGCAGCTTTATTCGGTGGCAGTGGCTTCTATGACCCTCTACTACTTTTCTTTACACGAACATAACCTAAGCTTCCGTGATAGCCAAAAACTTTTGAAGTTTTTTATGGGCCTGTAGACATCCTAAATTCATCATCATCATCATCATCATCATCATCATCATCATCATCATCATCATCATCATCATCATCATCATCATCATCATCATCATCATCATCATCATCATCATCAGCCTAGTTACGCCCACTGCAGGGCAAAGGCCTCTCCCATACTTCTCCAACTACCCCGGTCATGTACTAATTGTGGCCATGTTGTCCCTGCAAACGTCTTAATGTCATCCGCCCACCTAACTTTCTGCCGCCCCCTGCTACGCATCCCTTCCCTTGGAATCCAGTCCGTAACCCTTAGTGACCATCGGTTATCTTCCCTCCTCATTACATGTCCGGCCCATGCCCATTTCTTTTTCTTGATTTCAACTAAGATGTCGTTTACCCGCGTTTGTTGCCTCACCCAATCTGCTCTTTTCTTATCCCTTAACGTCACACCCATCATTCTTCTTTCCATAGCTCGTTGCGTCGTCCTCAATTTCAGCAGAACCCTTTTCGTAAGTCTCCAGGTTTCTGCCCCATATGTGAGTACTGGTAACACACAGCTGTTATACACTTTCCTTTTGAGGGATAGTGGCAACCTGCTGTTCATGATTTGAGAATGCCTGCCAAACGCACCCCAGCCCATTCTTATTCTTCTGGTTATTTCAGTCTCATGATCCGGATCCGTGGTCACTACCTGCCCTAAGTAGATGTAGTCCCTTACCCCTTCCAGTGCTTCGCTACCTATCGTAAACTGCTGTTCTCTTCCGAGCCTGTTAAACATTACTTTAGTTTTCTGCAGATTAATTTTCAGACCCACCCTTCTGCTTTGCCTCTCCAGGTCAGTGAGCATGCATTGCAATTGGTCTCCTGAGTTACTAAGCAAGGCAATATCATCAGCGAATCGCAAGTTGCTAAGGTATTCTCCATGAACTTTTATCCCCAATTCTTCCCACTCCAGGCCTCTGAATACCTCCTGTAAACATGCTGTGAATAGCACTGGAGATATCGTATCTCCCTGTCTGACGCCTTTCTTTATAGGGATTTTGTTGCTTTCTTTGTGGAGGACTACGGTGGCTGTGGAGCCGCTATAGATATCTTCCAGTATCTTTACATATGGCTCATCTACACCCTGATTCCGTAATGCCTCCATGACTGCTGAGGTTTCGACTGAATCAAACGCTTTCTCGTAATCAATGAAAGCTATATATAACGGTTGGTTATATTCTGCACATTTCTCTGTCACTTGATTGATAGTGTGAATATGGTCTATTGTTGAGTAGCCTTTACGGAATCCTGCCTGGTCCTTTGGTTGACAGAAGTCTAAGGTGTTCCTGATTCTATTTGCGATTACCTTAGTAAATACTTTGTAGGCAACGGACAGTAAGCTGATCGGTCTATAATTTTTCAAGTCTTTGGCGTCCCCTTTCTTATGGATTAGGATTATGTTAGCGTTCTTCCAAGATTCCGGTACGCTCGAGGTTATGAGGCATTGCGTAAATTCAATAATAAACAAATATGCAGAATTAAGTGAAGCAGCTTGAGTTAAGCAACACGATTTTGTCGTATACCAAGTATCGAAGTTATCTTGAGGCACGCGATGCAACAAACCTTATCTAAGTGAAGCCGATGAACAATTGTAAATTTTCAAAATGCCGTTCTGAAATGCACAGGGTTTATAGCGTCCTCTCCATATTTTTCTCTCTTGTCGAAGGAAAAAAAAACGTTCGCACGCTAAAGCTTCCTTCACTACTAGATTTTAATTTACAGTCGACGCTCATTATGCGAACATTTATTGCCCTGAATTTCTTGTTTACTGTATTTTCAACATCATATTATCGGGAAATTATGCCAACTGCAAGGTACAAACTTGCCCTGAAGGGACGGATCCTGTAGAGAAGCTAGATGGTCGAGCGCAACATTAGAAAGCAGCTCCGTTGACGCCGTGTTTTACCCATTCGCCAGTGTCATGTTCAACATCCTGCGCATAACGAGCTACGGAAAGAAGAATGATGGGTGTAATGTTAAGGGACAAGAAAACAGCAGATTGGGTGAGGGAACAAACGCGAGTTAATGACATCTTAGTTGAAATCAAGAAAAAGAAATGGGGCATGGGCAGGACATGTAATGAGGAGAGAAGATAACCGATGTTCATTAAGGGCTACGGACTGGATTCCAAGGGAAGGGAAGCGTAGCAGCGGACGGCAGAAAGTTATATGGGTGGATGAGATGAAGAAGTTCGCAGGGACGACATGGCCATAATTATTATATGACCGGGGTTGTTGGAGAAATATGGGAGAGGCCTTTGCCCTGCAGTGCGCGTAACCAAGCTGATGATGATGATGATGAGTTGCCAAAGCAAGTATGAAGATACACACTGCTGTCATATAAGCGCAGCCTTGCGGATGACCGATAGCCAGATAACTGCAGCTTTCCAACAACCTGTAAATGTAGATGTAAATAAAGGAACGCGCATATGCGCGTTCCTTAAATGTAGAGGCCGCTTTTGGCACAGATGTCCTCTCAGGCCGAAGAACAATGACACTTTAATCGCCTCGCTACTCACCTCGTTTCTTTAAGCAAGAATGTTAGCATCCGCGCGAAGAAAACATTACATTGTACTTGCGATGCTTCGTCTTAGGACCAATTATCAGCTCCATGTCAGGCTCCATGTTTCACAAGGCAAGAAAGAAAACATAACTATTCCTGATTACAATTCCTCAGGTTGGCTATATTACACAAAATATCTATTGACGTACTCCCTTCCCCCGTATACACCAATATATACAGTTATAAGTTGACTGAGTAGCAGACAACCGCAAAATGCCATGGTACTGAAAATAAGCGTCAATCGTTAATATCTGCATTGTTCTTTACAATCTCAAAAATGGACATGGTTTCCAGCTCATGTCGTAAGCCAGATATGATGACTGCCGCCTTCTCGTAACTGGGAGGAACGACACCATTAGGGAAGAGCGGGGGAACAAAGATACATAGTATGGGAGAGAACAAATGCAACCACACGTAAAGGTTACTGAAACGAGTTAATAAGATCACAACATGGAAGCAAGGCATTGCACATCAGGCGACGCTTTTGCCCTGCAGCGCCATCGCCAGCCGCTTTACGACCTTACTTTGTTTGACGATCTGCCTGCACTGTTCTGAAAGATAGGGTCTAGTAAACTGTGTTGGACGTAGTCGATATTATATTGCGCAGTCAGCGGCACATGGCATTGAAGGGAACATTTCTACTCCATTACTGTTACAAGTAGTCTTGCTTATAAAAGCAATGCAGTCTTCTGTGCGACCACGTCGAACGTCGCAGTCGTTATCCTGCAAAAATTACTATGTTACCCGTCGCTTGACTGCCGGCTTCACGAAACCTGCTCTGTCGCCGTTCAGGTCTACCAAATCGGATGGCCTTTACGCTGAAGCTGGGTATATGGCGGCGTTGTTTCAGGTGAACACTGCGCGGAGACAATGTTATTGTGGCGCTTCATCATTAGCATTTGCGGAAATTTTTGCCACCAGGAGCAACAAAAGCCCAGCTTTTTTATATCCACGTCTTGTCCAATATTCACGCTGATATGAGTGAATGTCAGTGTAGATAGACTTCTAGGAACATGACTGGCCCTATGCAGAATTCAGAAATTCATGTTCAAGAGCGACATCAACAACAAGAACAGCATCGACCGTTGTTTGGAGAATAGCGCATTCGATTTCTTTTACACGAGAAGCATGCAGCAACGAATTTAGAATTATACTCACTTCTGGCAAGGTGGTGAAAAAACAAAACCAAAATGTCTGGTGTCTGCCTGAATAAAAGGTTAACGTATCGAATCAAGATCGCTATGTCAATGTACCCAATCTGAGGCCTCCCTCTCAGCTATAGACCGTTGTCGATGTGCAATCAAGTAGAAGTTGCTTCAACATCTGATCTTTTGCCTAGAAATCGCTGCGTTAGTCCAGCTGATAGCCAGAGGTTGATTTCACTTTCTGAAGTATTCTGTCACGAGGCTTTCAAACAAAGTTCTGAGTATTCTCTGTAGTTTGGGTGCGTGTTACTAGTAATTGAATTGAATTTAAACTTTGAACCATATATAAATCTTATGTATATTTTTCAAGGAGGACATTGTTATATGGGGAGAATGCTCTTATTGAGAAATTGATGAACACGCAAGAAAAATAGGTCTCAATGCGTACAATTACAGCTAATCTAAATTATTATTCCTAATAGCCTTCCGTACAGAGTGATTCTTCCATGCACAGTGATTGAAAGGAGAGCTGTTATGAATTAATTTGTCACACCTTTTTAGTGCGTCTCAAGTAAAATCCGTAAGAGACTCATTTCTCCACGGTATCAGTACACTAACAAAACTTAAAGTGCACTGCGAGCTGCCTTAAACTTGTTGATTCAAACATGCAGCCTCATTTATATTTATTAGTGTTCGTGAACAGCATTTTTCTAACGCACGGAAGTAACAATGAATAACACGAAAGCGAAAGGATGAGCTCATTGAAATGCTCCTCAAACAGGGATTCAAATGCGGGATCTTATACTGCGGATGACCGCACTAAGGGATTTCCTAGACGGTATCTGCGCGTATTCAGCGCAGGGGTTGAGAGAGGCGGTATGTTACGTATGAGAATACAAATTTATAGGCAAGTTTAGGTATTAGCTTGTTTATTAACCAACTTAGGTGCTAACTAAAGGCTACGATATATGCTCGATATTTCACTGAAACTCCAGTCTTCTTTTCCGACATAGTCCGAGCCTGCCCATACGTAGGGCCATTTATTTTGTGAGAATTTTTCACGCAGTAGCGCTTTTTTCCCGTTGAAGTAAATTTTAGGAAAATATCATCAGTAAAACTTTGATAATTACCTGACTAATTGTTGATGATGGTCAATATATTATCTTCGCGCCTCGCAGTAATCCACCTGAAAGGGCAAAGCTGCATAAAACCCGGAGAAAATTTTTTTGTCATTATGAAATGGAGAGCTCGTGAAGTAATAGTGCCTTTTCACACCTAAAGACGTTGCCGGATCGGTACACAGTCCTAATGTCACAATATTCATAGTTATATGAAAAGAAAGCAAAAAAAAATTCATTAATGACTAATACAAGCGGCTCCTTAAGGCCACTCAAGGCCCTCGACTGAAACCTTAATTTGAAATCTCAAATTGGCTACAAGAGAGTATGACTGAAATGGAAATCATAGGAGTGCTCGAATAGCAAAATTTTTGGATTGACTCAGATACCGGTATACGCGAGAAAAATCACCTCGAAACCAGTGGGGAATATTTTTGTATTTGTAAACAATGGAAAATAATACGTTTTAGGTGGAGCCCATTCGTTCAAAAAATAATGGTCATTTACAATTGTTTGGCTCATGTGTGCAATAAGGTTCTCAATTGGATGTACAGACAACTGCGGAGGTTGTAAATGAGTAAAAACTGCTTTCAATTATCGGGGACACCACAACAGTGCCCTTAATTACAGGTGGGCGAATACAAACATCTTCTAATGCTAGCTGAGTACGAAGAGTAAATATCAGATATTGAATGAAATATCGAGTAGCCAAACACGGACACATATATTTACAACAGGAATATTTATTCGCTATGTTTAAGTACCACACCTGTACTAACTAATTCGAGAAAGAGCCTTACGATCAGCGAGAAAGGATCAGTTTTCAACGCAAGATCGTAGTTATCATCAAAAAAGCTACACGAGCAGCCTGTCATCAGCTTTAGAGCCTGGTTGCAATTAAACTTTCCAAAGAAACAATGGCTACTGTAAAACGAGTCTGCCAAACAATTCCAGCTAAATAGTTACCAAAAGAAGATAAGAAATTGAGATGAAAAGAAGCTGCTGGAGCGTTAATGTGACCTAGACCTATGTAAACGTGCCCGTTGCAACGACAACATCACAGGCTGTGGCGTACCACATAATGCTGCTTTATGAAAAGGCGGCGTAAAACACTAAATGGGAACCCGCGACAAGCAAGCATCACAGGTGCTCATGTAGGCTTCCACCGCGAAACCGAAAACAAAGGCGGCACTAACCATTTTCTATCTCCATTGCTTTGAAATTGTTTGACGTTGTCCAACATGTGACGATTTGAGACACTTTGCTAACAGGGGGAGAACCGCGACCATACTTTGACATTTGGTAATTATTGAATCGTTCTTTTCGAATACCAATAAGAATATTTCGTGTGTGTTATCCGATTCATATTCGAATCTTCGAAAATTCGCCGACATTTATTAACGATGAAAGAAGGGAACATCACGTCAGTCGATGCACATATAGCACATTCGTGGTCACGTGTGCACATATGTGAATTTTGTCGAGATAGAGAAATGTGATATTAAGGAACCGCGGATTATTCCAAATACTTGAAAACATGGTCATAGTGGCCAAATGATAATTCAAAACAACAAATTCCTATATAGGCTGACGAAAAGTGAGACGATAGTAATGAATCAAGAGAAATAATCATTTATATGAGGTTAACTGCCCCCTGTCGCTTGCTTAGGTACAGGTGGCTCTGCGAAGCAACCGAAACTCTTCTATACAGCGTAGATCACTCGGAACGTTCTTCACTACCACGTTAGTATTCCATGCGGATCCAATGTTTGATTGGAATGAATATTCCCCAATTTGGAATCGCGAATTCTCAGATCGTTTGCAAATCAAACAGCGGTGACTAATCGTAAAAGTCGAAATTTTTTATATTTGCACAGCCCCAGCACATTAGATTCTTTGGATTTGGCTAATTCCTCCCGCTGGTGCTTTCGGGTGTTTCTCGTGCCACCTATATCATTGTTGGAACGCTTGAAAAACCATTTTTGCGGAACCCGGCGCACCTTCACGTCGACGTATTGAAATGGCCTCAAATTACAGCCTACAACTGCCCGTCATTGCTTTCTTTTCTTTTTTTTTTTCGCTTGAACAGCTGCGCTGTTTAAGTAATACCACGTTTTTGTTTTGAAGCATCTGTAACGATTTAGTCACTTCCTTTCTTACCTTTATATATTTGAACGTCTCTATTCACCGTAATCCCGCGTTTCGTTTAAGCGCTCTTATAGGCTTCAGTTTTTCTCGTGGCGCAAAACGTGTGCCTGAGATGCGTCTGCATCGCTAAATGTAGTAATTCTATAGTTACGTAAACTATCTCTTTTGTATCGCCGGCTGCCCGTGGTGCGAGCACGAACGGGCCGATATGGCGCATGTGCTTTGGGAATGCCAACGCCACGTGGAACAAGGACAAGAAGGAAGGGGGAATACAACAGCAGAACCCTCTGAACCGGGGCGCCTCGCTGAGAGATGGCAAGCCGCCCTCCTCAGCGAGGCACCCGAAGACCAGGAGTGGGCCGTCCAGCGGGCCAGGGCCGTTGCCGAGGTTCTCGAAAGATTTTCCTCGGGAGATGGACCCCTGGCAGCCTATAGCCCCGGGCACCAACATCAATAACCGTTGGACAAATAAAGTTTATTCCTATCATATCCTATCTCTTTTGTAATACCCTCCGGTGAGAGGATCTTTATGGTACTAAAATGAAATGAAACAAACCAACAACGTCAATTCACATAGAGACAGCGTGAGGCAGCGTGACAGCGTTCCGTATCGCGGAACTGAAGCGGACATCCGTCTCCATAAACTCAACAATCAATCTGCTCGCAAGAATAAGCTCTCGCTTTCGTTTATTTAAATTATGGGGATCGCAGTAAAATTCCAAATTGTGTTATAGCATTGAATTGTCGGTTCGCAAGAGGTAGTAGCTGCAGTGGCTGAAACGCATCTAACAACGCGTGGTGTAAGCACCTTTCTACACGGTTTTTCTTCTAAACGTCCCTAACCTGAATTGGCCGCTACAGGCAAAGATAATTAGAACTAGATCCTGCCACCTCGTGCACTGCCACAGTGAGTAAGAGGTCTTAGATGCTCGGAGGGATAAACCAAGGACCTTCTTACGTGAGCAAACTTGCATGAGATGCGAGTACACCTGTAATTAGTAAGAGCCTGTCAAGCACATGCATGACTAATCACTTTGTACTTCCCTTCTGTAGGTCATTAGACGAACGAAAATCGACGTTTAAAAATTCCGGTGACCTTTCTCTCTCTATCTCTTCTTTTTTCTTTGCAATTTCCATTGCACTACGTTGAGTCTTCTTTCTGGCTTGATGAGCGTCCTGCGATCTGGTAAAAAAAATTACCTTCACGTGTCCCGGGCGTTCCAGTGTTCAGCTTCTTTCTAAGCAACGTAGAAGGGTGCGCGCAACGACGCAAAAAAAAAAAAAACAAATTGATCTTCTCTACCTTTGGTAAGACGAGGGAGTGTTCTCAATTAGTGAAGGCCTCCGGTATCCCCCCTATGGCATTACAATAGAAGCGCGACCTCCCACAGTGGCTACGCACTACATTTCGCAACAACAAAATAAAAGAGAGATAGAGAGAAAAAAAAAACACTTTCCTACAGCCGTTTCGCTACTCAGAAACAGCAGCTTAGAATACCTGCACCTGAGACATTAAGCACCTCTGCATCTTTTACGTGTCCCTGAGAGTAGGATCTTCCCCCACACAAAGTTCTAAGCTTTCTTTTTATTGTACTCGGCACATCATCTTGCGAATCTTTCATGTATGAACTGTGAGGGGAACATATCGGATTGAAGAACCTTGCCAAATGTGCACGTATTTAAATTTACCTCAATATATATATAAAAAAGAAAGAAAAGCGCCTTTGCTGAGGATTAACTCCGATCTCGTACAGACAATTGTTAGGCATGATCTGTTCAGGATATTACGCGAAAGGAGACACAACTTCTTTATTGTAGCTTTTCGCACGCTTTCCAGATTAAGATGTCCCGTCATTGCGTGCGAACGAAACGGTTGCTTTAACATATTGTTTGCAGAAAGCCGTCCTGTAGTTTGCGCCCATGAATGTACGTACTTATTTACAACTGTCTACATTTTCATAGCTCGGTACGTTAGATACACACACACAAGATGTGTTAGTTAAAAAGGGAAAGAAGGAAGCCCGAAATCACGTACATCACGAGCAATGTGTGAACTTTTGTTTATGTGTAGCACTTTCCACGTATATTGATGAAATATTTTAACATTTCGGTTTCTGCTTATACTCCGCTTCCAGAGAACAAATTAATAGTGCCCGCAAAACACGGACAAGAAACAGCACAAGGAACAGCACGAGCGCTCTTCTGAGACAGCACGACGATGCGAGCACGCCTCGAGAGTCCCTATAATTGCTATCGCAATAAAATATACATACATTCCTTTGCAGTAGAGAGAGAGAGAGAGAGAGAGAAGCCATAAGGGAAAGACAGGGAGGTTAACCAGGCTGAGCCCGGTAGGCTACGCTGCACTGGGGAAGCGGGAAAGATGGGAAAGGGGACGTCACGCATTGCGGAGTCACAATTTTTCTCAGAATCCCAGTACCTCTCAAATAAGGCAGCAGCGCATTTGCAAAGGATTGCGCTGATCTCCGTGAAAGATGGCGTCCAAGTGTTTTGCTTTCTGCGAGTGGGCGCACGTCCAGTTGGAGAGAATCACTGGTACGGAGAACAGCGCAGCTGTTCGCTGCTTGACATACAGGCTACAGTGATCGGTTATCCACGTGTTCACTTCGATGAGATGAGCCCGACGTTATGGCTCATGTGCTTGAACGGAAGTGCGCGCTTGGACCTACGTACGGGCAGTTCAGTATGTGGAGGGCACTTCTGTACCAGTGGTTGAGGACAACGAAGTGTATGCACGATTCACTTGGTGGCGTAGACAGACGTCTAGTGAAGTCTCCGTTGCGGTGGTGTTATCTTTAGTAGATTCAATGTCATTTTATATAGTTATTTTTTTCAGTATTATAATTTATTCCTTTTGATTGTGCTGCAAACACAAGAGGATAAGATAACCGACATAATTTACACGTCAATCTCTCCGCAGCAACGCATGAATAACAAGACAGGCCAGAACAGCCTTACTTGCTAGATGTGTTCAAAGCATTCTGCATGCCCGAGCAGCCAGATATGGTGAGGGTGTTTCTCGCGTCGACAGAATTCTCATAGCGAGTACCTTGTTTAATCTTACAAAATATGCGCTGCTGTCTGGTCTTGGCCTTGCAAAGTGTAGTCGTCAAAAGTCTCAACTCTAGCACCCTGCCAATATAGAACAGCTCGAGTGCTATAGACAAAGCCCGTAAACTTAATAAATATAGCTATAATAATAATAATAATAATAATAATAATAATAATAATAATAATAATAATAATAATAATAATAATAATAATAATAATAATAATAATAATAATAATAATAATAATAATAATAATAATAATCAGCCTGGTTACGCCCACTGCATAACCAGGCTGGTGATGATGATGCTATTTATATATATAATTATCATCATAAGTAAATGACAACGTATAATTATAATTATACGTTGCCACAAAGGTTCATGACAGTGTTAGTGCGTAGTCAGTGAGCGATCATCGCTCTGTGCATTGTTCTATGTGTTCGTTTGTGCAATCCAGAGGCTTCAAAACCAGTGGATTTGGTTGTTCATAATTAGGCATTACAACACGTACGCATATTACAAAAATGCTACAGTTTTACGTACCGAATCTACGTCATGTTTATGAGGCACGCTGTCGTGGGGGGAGGGGGGGGGAGCACTCCGGATTAAATTTGACGAGCTGGGGCTGTTTAACGTGGCCCTGTATCTACGTACACGGGCATTTATGAATTTGGCCCCCACGAATATGCGGCCGCCACGGCCGACATGGAACCGGTGACCACACGCGCAGCAACGTCGCCTTATATCTACTGGGCCACGGCACAGCAAGTATAGTTGAACAGGTAACATAGCAGTCATGCGATTACCGGCGTGTCACGCGCGCTATGGACAGCGAAGCGCAAGCACGGTAGTGTAGGCCACCTGGCGAAATGGTTAGGCCCCGTTTTATGCGACAGTGGTGCATGATCGAGCTCCTCCCCGTCGGGCGAAATAACCAGTTCGTGAGCAAGCGGTGCGAAGCCACCCGCGGCGCCGTCATGAGTCGTGGGTAAGGGCCCAGCTGTTGCGCTTTCGGGCAGGGCGCCAAAAGCAGGCGGCCGGGGGTCGTAAACTATTCGCATCGGCACACGCCCGTCGATGCCACTGCAAGGCTAAGTACGTGGCCATTAAGCCAGGCTGCTCTATTTCGCTTCATCGTGCGCCGCGCTCATCAGCTGAGCAGATGACTGCGCAGCGGCTCAGGGACCAACAGAGGTCTCGCCTGCCGCCGCCACCTTTCAGCAATAGTGGCGCCGGCACGGCCACTGTGACGCAAGTTACGACCTCATGAAAGAAAGGGGCGATGCATTTTTGAGATACGGCGCGACACCATCTCTCATTGGTGCGAGAGGCGGAATACGCTGGCAAGCTGTCACCTGAGGCGTCTGATTTTCATTGCGTGTAGAGGTGTTGTATAGAGATTACGATGAATCCGGCAGTATAATGGACTCTCATGTTCGAGTGCGTCACGGCTGAACTGCGGCGTCTGTATCCAGGCGTGTTCGTGTACCCATTTGGTGAAACTACGTGGCTTTTTCTGTCAGCCGTCTGTATGGAGCGTTCGGTTTCAAGGAGAATAAAGGAATTACGTTCAATCAGCTCCCAACATGCATGTTCAAGAACCAAGTACATATATTTTTACGTGCGTTTTTCTCTAAAAAGATTAACGCGGCCACCCGATGGAGGAGAACTCGCCACTTGGCTCGAGCCTGCCAGCACCTATGTGATCGCTTAGGGGTTTGATAGTATATGCTTTCTCTTTATTGCATCTGATTTATGTACCTAAGAACACTGAACGAAGAAACGAGACGCATCGAGCGGGGTTAATGAAATGTTTCTACTCCAAAGCTATTCCGTTCTTTGCATTGTGAAGTTCGAACTGTGCTATGCCCCCGTTGTCTCCGAGATTGGTAGGCCTCGAATGGTATTTGAGACGAAATGAATAGTATTGATCGAAAAAACATTCTGCCTTCATACCGCCCAGCTACTTTGCCTCCGCGCTGTCCCAAAGCTTTTACGATTTGAATTATCTGGTGCTATAAGCAGCAGACGAAGAACACAACGGCGTGTCGTCTCTTATAAGCAAACGGAACTCTTCAGGACAGTCTGTTAAAGCACCACGGCTTTTGTTGACGGTTAACGCAGCGCCTGGATTCCCGGCACAAGGGAAAGCGGGCGAATCTGGTTACGGGCTTGCATCAAACGGTTAGCCTGTTGTCGGCTGTGTGCATTTTCTTCATCAGCGAGTAGTAAATGGCACTCAGAAAAAAGCCGCAGACAACGGAGAACTTGATTGGTTCGTGATTAGATGATTGTAGAGCGCGGAAACGTTAAGCAGATGGGATTGAACAAGCGCTGACACACAGCCTCTGAATCTTTGCTGGCTCTGCTGTCTGAGAGCGGCTGGTACAAAGACTGATACAGCCAGATTTGAAAGGCTCTGCCAAGCAGATTGGTTGCATCAGAAACCGAACAGAAAAAAAAACATCACGGGATCAGCACCAACATGAAGCCCCTATGAATCTCACAGGCACCTGTTTCTACGACCACGCAATTTACGGAACGAGTTCGCAAGCAACGAGTTCGATGCTCCATCGGATGTGCATTACTGGCTGAGATTATTTACTTTCGCAGTAAGTGTGAATGTGCACTCATCTGGTGCTAATAAAGGTTAATAAATTGCTACCTCAGGTCGACCTCCCTGCGTTTCCTAAGTTCTCCTCTTTTTACCTCCACCCAAATAGACTGCACGCAGCGATATTATCCTCTTCTGACAAAGATTCATTTTTTTGCGCAGTATGAAAAAGAAATTGTCACACCCGGAAAATTCAAGCATTCTTGATATAGCTTGTACGCGAGCGACGATCACGGATGATCGCTTCCGATGCCTCCCTGAGCGATCACGGATGCGTTTGTTACCAAATGCATCCATCACAATGTATTTTGATAACAATATGCGCACTTTTTTCTCGCCACTAAAGAAACTGGCATAAGTAAAAACGTTTTATCGCTGGGAGGCACAAATTAGCGCTTACTCGCTTATCTAGTCAGAAGATTTGGCAGGTTTCTCCAAATGTATAGATTGTGAGTCCCAGTGGTCTAGTATACTCGCATGTATGGGCACAGCGCGTGCACCATAGTGAAGATTCCACACTTGTGGCTTCCAGTCTGTGCAGCAGCTTTCTCTAAAAGAGCTTTATTGCTCATCGGAGAGGTTTACTTTATCCAAGTTGCGATGGATACCTGATTCAGAGCTGGTCTGCGCCTCGCAATAAAGGTCCACAACATGGTGACGTGCAACCTCGACATGAGGTTTAAGTGTATTCCCATTAAAAAGTATGTTCGGAGCAAGCAAACTGAGCCGTTTCCCCGATCCGCATGCCTTTGTCTCATAGCGACGAGTTGAGGTTTGCAAGACAACTATGTAGTACTCGTTGTGATTCTGCACGGCGAGAATGGGAATCACATGCAAGCATTTTAATGTGATGTGTCCGCGCCACTCTTTATTTTTGCCTTATTTCTTAGCAACTGCCGACGTGTTTGATGCCTTCACGAGCACTAGAACGTTGAATGAAATTCTTCCCTTTGTTTTCACAGCTCATTCCCTCTCGTTCCTCAAAGAGGCTGCGCTGTTTTGATCACATTAGCTACCTAATGAAGTTTGGCACACCCAAGAAAGACCTCTATGAATAATTATCGGTCGTCTGGCGTAAATGACGACACTATATGACATACGAATGCTGGGCCTTTCTTTTTTCCTCCTTGACCAATAATTACTTCTTGGTTATTTGAGACATCATTCGTAAAGATACTGCGCCCAGCTCCAATTGTCATTTGAAAATTGCGGCGGCTGCGTGCGCTCTCAGTTTGTTCTCTTTAAGCGTGAATTCGTTTGGTGTTACCTTGAAGCGAAGCATTATTCTCCTCTCGCGGGGGCTAGGTATGATTAAGTAAGCAAGTAAGTTTCTCGCCAAATAGATGACTGAACGTTGACTGACAAAGTTGTGCCAGTAGGCGCAGCTCTGTGGTGCGTGGGCGAAGAATAAACGCAACATTGCCTCCTGTGGACATAATGTCCACTCACAAGTATCGCTCTCTCTCTCTCTCAAATATATATATATATATATATATATATATATATATATATATATATATATATATGTATATATATATATATAATTACTAGTATTAAAGATCTTCGGTTAGTATCGTATATCACTTTCGTCATAGTTACACAGAACGCTAACACCTGTATAGGCGACGAGGCCATGGCGCTTGCCATACAGCGGTCACCTCACCAACTGAATAAAGCTTTGCATGATATAGATACCACCATTGCCCTGCAGCTGCCTGTCTTGTGATCTGCGTACGTCCGCTGTCGGAAGTAGTTTGTGGGTCCCGGAGCAACACCTTTTACGTGCTGTGTGTGTGAGTGTGTTTTTTTTTTTATCTGTCACCCCACAGTCGTGACCGGCGCAGCGGCATCTCTGACCAGCGGCTGGCCGAACTCGAGACCCTGGCTGGGCTCAAGTCCCTGCGGCACCGGCTCAAGGGCATCACGTTCCCAGTTGCCTACGGACTCGTCGATCCCAACCAAATGTAAATGCCTGCATTGCTGCTTAACGTACATTTTATCTTCAACTCTATCTCTCTGTGTTTCCTGCTCTAGTTTGCCTTTCTTTCCTCACTTTGTTACGCTTCGGCGTTATATGACGAAACAAAAGAAGACACCGACCACAAAAGGTTTAGTAAAGTTCATGTTTTCGTTCCGCACGAGAGCCTTGTTCACAAATGAACTCATTTGTGAACAAGGCGCCCGCATGCTTGCCGATAGGTAACTTCACTAATTGCTTTGTGGTCGGTCACTTGCGTAATTTCCCCGTATTCTATTTCGATCCGACGTGATTCCGTGCCAGTCTCGATTTAATTCCTGTCTTTTGAGTTCAGAGGAACATTTACACTTTAACTTGTTCTTTGTTACCGAATAAATTATGTGCATTCTTCACCCTTTATTGACGAGTGCTGCCTACAGAGAAGATACCCGAAAAAAATTTTTCTTGCCGAGTTTCAGTGTTGAGTACGAAGTTCATGGCTAAATGTATTTGGCCAGCACTGAATGGCGGGCAGCAAGCGCCATTTGTTGCTTTAGAGCAGCAACACTGAACGAGGAAGAAGAAGTTTGGCACGCGACTCACTGTCTTGCGAAAATTGAAACCAAGCGATTTCCATGTTAGATTGATCGTTCTCCCTCCCAACCATAGCTTTCTTTTATTTCTTATCTTTTATTAACTATTATTGTTAATATTATTATTATCTTATACCCGGTTTTCATCTGATTATTTCCTTTTTCTCCAAACACAAAACGTTTACTTTTAAACTCACACGCCCAAATTGTTAACTCTCTTGTTATCATTATTATTTAGGCACCTTATTAAACCGCCCGATTCTTGGCCAATCCCCCACTGTGGGTATGTGTCACGGCCACTCAGGACAACAACAACAACAACAAGGTCAGAGGAAACAGGTCGATGCAAGATATCCAGATGGAGTGCTGTCACATGTGTGATGTGAAGCGAATGAAATGTACAGCTATGGTTCACATATGATGAGAGCTCTCTATACAAATTGAAAACTAAGCCTCAGGTGGCTTGGGAAGCCCCCTTCCAGTTTCCTGCCTGAGGTTTTCCCCATATTGCTGAAAAAATTTCCGCAATTTTTGTTTCTTGTTTTTGATTATGCGTATTCTTGATGTGTTTTGCACATTTAGATATAAAATAAACGTCTTTCCTTGGGTATTTATATGCCTCGTCGTTAAATGGTCGATGAACTGAGTGCGCTTACACGGATAAATGAGAATTAGAAGAATGCTTTTTGCGTAAAAACATTGCCTCAGAGAGCCTAGTTTACCCGCCACTGAAGATAGCCATCAGTGTTTAAGAAAGATGATCACCGTGGTGATATCCGGCTGTGCCGTAGGGCGCTTGATTTTAGAGAAGCGACGAGAATGCCTTGGCTGGGACTTTCCTTGTAAAACTTAAACATTCAGGCACGGCCACGGTGTTTAAAATAGGCACCGTTTGAAACTGTGAAAACAGGCTAGACACCTTTGTCGTGCTATACAGAACGCGAGAGCGTAGCACTGATCAACGCCGCAAACCGATTGGCCTTGTGCAACTTCATGAATGACATGTAAAGACAATACAGCGTCTGTGAGAAGTTTTGCGAAGATTTATCAGATGCCACCAGGCGCGTTCCCGAAGCCTTGGGATGATAAAGGTGGACAGGAGAATTTACATCCTACTCTGCCCGTTTTTGCATGTTCTCAGTACATCTGATTTCATCTACGCACTCCGCCCCTCAACCTATGTCACCAATCTAATATCCCTACTTTATACCATTGGTAATTTATTTTAAAACGAAATAATTCTTTTTTCAGCTGTGAACCTTCCTTAACGAGAAACCTATGTAGCCTTTTCGGTAGCTTCCTGCTGCTCTCTGTTGAAGGACACCTTTTGCCTTTATTAAGTGTTTCGGCACTTTGGGGTTTTCTAAAACCGTTCTGGTGTACAAACGTTTGGAAGTCTTTCCTGTTTCTCTCGAAGCTCAATATACGTGTTAACAGACGTAGAGCTGTCACTAAAGGTGATGTGAATAGGACTATGAACAGCTTAACTGCGCAAGCTCACGATGAAAGCAACTCACCACAAATATTGCATCCTAGGGCAAGTTAACTATTTTTTAGGAAGGCAAAGTAATTGTCCAGTGCTTGTTCATGGCTCTGAACGTACAGTAAGGTTCACACTCGAAAGAAACACTGATAATTAGTATCCTACCAAGGATTACAGCTAAAGGTGATATGAAGGCTTGCCGAACATCAAAAGACTTGCTGGATGCACTCTTTGGGCATACTTAGCATAGTTAGTGAGAGAGCGCACACGCACGCCACCACTAAATAGTCGTACCTAGAACGGTAATGAGCACCTTACTTATAAAAGAATGCAAAAGCATTATGTTTGCATGCCTGTGCGTGCCTGCTTAACGCATCATATCAGACACATTTTCCGATAAAGTTTAATAAAGCTGCCGTCCTATTCATTTGCTTACCAGTTGGGTCTTCTTTTCGAAGTTTGACCCTATTGTACAGTCGCGAGCGAAAGTATCAGGTCTGCCGACGCCATAAACATATTTTTTTTTTCTACCCAGCCCAGGCATGGGAGCTAAAATTGGTAGAGCCTGTGTGTGCCTGTTCGACCAACTACATGCATTAAGAAAAGTTCACGTTGCGAGGCTGTGCCACAAGAAATTTTAAATTCTTGACGATGCCTTCGAGTTTAGCTTTCGACTACAACGTATCTACGAAGTCGACATTTCCAAATTCTCTGAGTTTTCCGGGTTATGCCTCAATGCCGCTACTAAATTCCCTGAGTAACACAGAACTTTGTCTTGAGTCAAGACAACCCGCCGTGGTTGCTCAGTGGCTATGGCGTTGGGCTGCTGAACACAAGGTCGCGGTGTCGAATCCCGGCCATGGCGGCCGTATTTCGATGGGAGCGAAATGTGAAAACGCCCGCGTACTTAGATTTTGGTGCACGTTAAAGAACCCCAGGTGGTCGAAATTTCCGGAGTCCTCCACTACGGCGTGCCTCATAATCAGATAGTGGTTTTGGAACGTTAAACCCCATAATTTAATTTTTTTAGTCAAGACGAGCTCACACAATGTCGCGCGATGCTGTGATTCTCTATTAAGCATCGTTAAAAAAAACCACTTCATCCAGTTTGAACAGTAAGAAGTCGTGTTCATTTTATTTAAAAAGAAAACAGATGGGACCGGTTAGTCAAATGCACGGCGAATAAAATGTCTTCGAAAAAGAACAGCAAAACCGATCGCAAATCGTGTCGAACATTCTCAAATAAGAATGAAAGTGAGATGCATACAGAAGTAAATATTTTCGACTATGAAGTATTTCTATCAACGGATAGCAAGCCCATTGGTACGAGGCCCGAACTTTGTCACAAGCTAGATTCTCTCCCAACGGCTGGTAAGTCAACCTCAACTGTCCTGACATAGTCTCAGCCCGCACACAACACCTCAGTGTTGTGTCTCAGCGCATTTAGAGTTCATTTTGGTTTAAATGAGGGACAGCTGTACCTCGGCATCAGCCAACACTTCTTTTTGACCTCAAGCTCCTTCAAAGAAGCGACGACACTCTTCCTTTCCCGTTCATTTCTGAATGCGTAGGTTATTTCTGTTTTCTTCCTCCTTCCGCCGCACGTTCCCCCCACGCACCACTTGAAGCATCCTCTTGGTCAGTTGTACAGTCAAATTCCGATTTGTTGGATGGCCTAGAGGCCGCGAAAATGTCCGAAAAATGGAGCAGTTCGAAAAGATGAATGCATGCTATTACTGCCTTTAAATGCAAAAATCGCCAAAGGCACATGTTAAAAAGCTCTGAAGTCATACCAGTACACTTGTTAGGCATGTAACAGGATACGGCGGGTGCACGCGTGTATCATTCAGGAATACATACTGTGTCTCGTTAGACTTGCCTCTTCCTGCGCTTGTTATGCATCACCGCAATAGTTTTGCGTATGTTTCAGCGCCTAAACATTCCTGTACTAAGGCGAATCTGACTTTCGGAAACCGTCCTTACGCCACGCGTTGTGCTGTCCGAACTTTGAAGACAATCGCGAGTACCAACTACAAAGGCGGAATAGGTACCATTGTTGACAGCGACGAATTATTTCTATGCAAAACACGGCACAGAACAGCAATAAGCTGAACAGCAAACGTCGCAGCAGCTAGGCTTAGCGTTTCCGCAGTGGTGGCTATGGCTGCCAGCGGATCTGCGTACGAGAGCGCCGGTTAGAGGCGGCGAGGTAATCAAAATGGCGGGGGTGGTGACTTTGATTAATAACGTTTCGGACCTGCGGTGACGGCGAAAGAAAACGGAAAATTGGACGGCGCAGGGTTTTTGCGTCCGAAATTTCAGACTCTCTTACATATTGGCTCTATGGGGTACGTGGTGGTGCCGCGAAGCAGTCTGAATTATGTCTGAATTATCAGGCGTCCGGAAAGACGTCCGTTGACACGCATTACACTGGTAACTCTTCCAGCCGACGACGCGGTGTCAAATACGATTCGTTACGATTTCTCTCTGTTATTCGAGCCAGCAGTATCATGACTTTCGTTCCCTTTCAATAAAATTGCAGCTTTCTTTTTCCCTGATAGAAGCACAAGTTCCTTGAGTTCTCTCTGAGTATCTCCAGATGATTCAAAATCACTGAGAATTCCCGGCTTTCCCGGTTGGTTGCCCAGTGCGCAGCATATGTATACGGTATACATATGCTGCGCATTGGGAAACTGTAGTGGGGTCTTAAGCTTCGAGAGACAGAGAACTGTTGTTCACAAGTGACGTCAGCGCTCGTTCTTTTCTCCGTGGTATGCGCAGTGGCAAGAGGAAGCGTTCCTTCGACTCCCTGGAAGAGTCCCAGCAGGCGCAGCAGCCGTCCCAGCGCGGTGGCCAAGCGGGTGCCCCCGACTCTTCTTCCTCGTCGTCGCTCTACCAAAACATTGTAGACGACGCGGCACTCGAAGACTACCTGACCGGACTGCCCACGCCCGACGTGACGGCGCAAAGGGTCCGGTCGCCAGACCAGCTCATAAGGATATAGAGCGGCTTCCTCCTTTTCCCGATCTCGCCCTTCCTTTAAGACACCTACATCGACGCCTTTGTTCAATACTCGCTGTAAGACGAAAGTGCCCCCGATTCGTCTATGGCCCTCGTACGCTATTGGTTCAGGTGGTGGTGCTGGCGTTTACGCATCGCAGTGGCTATTAAGTGGAGCGTAGAATCTATGTAAAAAAAGAAGCAACGTACACTGCTGAAAAGCCAGAAGAAAAAAAGAACACTGAGTGGCTTTCTTATGTGAAAAAAAAAATAAGACGCCAGAAATGAACGATACAGCCTTACTCCGCAAGCATATGTTGTAGTTGTCGAAATACCGAATAAAAAATAAAAAACAATAAAAAAGACAGGACGAGTGTGGTTCTAGCGAGAGCCGGAGGTGACGATGACCAATGAAAATAAAATGGTTGAAAGGTGAGCATACAATGAAACCTGGATATCGCAAGCAATGAGGGACTGCCGCGCTCAACACTTTTCCTCAGACGAAACAGTCCACCACGCTTCTTATAGTGCTTTCTGCGCACGATGCACTAGCGGCGTCCCACGTTTCCTCTCTCTCTTTTTACCACTGCTGTGCTAAGGCTTCTCCTTTCTTTGTTTCCTTAACAATATGTTGGTTTGAAAGACATGTGTGACGCTTTATTGTGAGCGCCTTGGCAATTGTCGACGATGTGCCCAACACCGACTGTTTGGAGTGATGATGAATTGTTATGGCGCCAATGCAACGACAACCAACGCCATGCGAAGCGCACTAAATGTGCGTAAAGAAAAAGGTACAAAAGATATTTCTTAGGTTATGAATACGAAACTGGTAGAAGTGCTTTCAGATGAAGTTGAAAGGCTTGTGCACGCAGATTCCATAAAGAAATTCGGCTGCTAAGTTTTACGATTCTTGAGAACGGACAATGGGTTGAATGAAACGCAATTTCAAACGACTATTCATTCGTGATTTTTACGGCGTGGATACCACTTTGTCTCGTGGCTTTTGGAGAAAGAGGTTTAAGATGCCTTGGGACATGTTGAGGTTGCCGGAAAATATCACACGCATTTCTTATATTACACATATGGCATGGCAAACGCTCCAGGGTTGGTTGGCAACAAAGGCAGAGTCAGTTGTCATTGGCTTGTAACAGAATATAAATATTATGTTCACCAGCACACTAATCTTGGTAAATTGAACAGGCTAAGCATAGAGTCGCTAACCACAGTAATATATCGCTGACGCTTTCAATAAGTAAGCAAATGCTGGAGGCTTTGTCGTGAGGAACACCGGAGGTGTTTCTCATACGCCAGCAGGGTGAATAATTAGTGAATAGACGCGTAATTAGGCTTTCTAACGTCACGTATCTAATAAAGCAATAAGCTAAAACACTTGCCCCCGAGCGCAAATCACAACTTCTGCACAAGACCCCCATTTAACATGTATGAGACGGTGTGCAATGCACAAAAAAAATGTATACGCTCCTTTACTATTTTTTCAGTCACATTTTCTTCATCTTTGTTCACCGGAGTTAGAATTCTAAAGCGTTCAGTGTTGTCAGCTTCTAAACATTTCACGAGAGTTTCCCACAAAGCGTTCCCATCTGAAATCGTGCGGATGTGCGTTTTCCTTGTTATAGAATGCTCTCTTTACATTTTGAAGAATATTTATAATAACCCCCATACATGTTGTAGCACGTCTTCGGGTGAACATAACCGTTCCAGAACGTATAAGGTGCACAGATCGGTCAATCCTGGCTGCAAGGGGGCACACTCAAGGGATTCGGCTCAAACGTTGTCCAACCTCATTTATTAATACTCTGTCATGATGTTTCTTGAAAATAAATTTGCTTTGTGCACTTTGCAAGCGCCGTGGCAGGGGCCGGATGCGGTTGAGCACATACTTGCAGAAGATGGGAAATCATCAGTGCTCCTTCATTGAAAAAAAAAAAAAAACATCTGACACGAGGCCTGCGAATGCGGACGTAATCCTAATGAGAGGCATCCTATATAATGCGTGCAGGGATTACAACGAACGTAGCTAGCGCGGGCACATCGTCGGCAGGGGGCAAAACTGCAAATTACATCACTGCGTCTTCTTGCTTTCTTTACGATTGCTTCCAGTTAGCCCTCAACCATGGGCTCGTGCTTTCTTACCAGGGCGGCTACGCGCGATGAACAAAAAAAAAAGAAGCAAACAAATGGGGCACGCTTCTGAACGCTTACAAACCCGCTAAACTACGTTTGTCAGACTTTCGTCGGCTATGATTGAGTAATTTATGCCGCTGCGTTACACGTGAACGTTTCTGTCTCAGACGACTGTACACCTATACGTGCGATCAGTGGCTTGAACATATGCTTTCCATTAAACCTTCCCGCTGCGAATCCTCAGTCGACTGTCATTGGGTCTTTGGTGAGAGATGCTTATGATGATGTCATTGTGTTATGCTCTACATTTGATGTCTTGGTATTATATTTATTGAAGATGTGTTGCACAGATTGCGTGGATGTTGTGGAGCTGTTCATTTTGGAATTAGCCGGGAACACCCTTTTAGCAGCTACGAGTTTCAATTGGTCACGTCAGCGCGCGACGTCGGAGATGACGGTACGATATTCGCTGTCGCTAGAAAATTCATTTCACTTCGCCCAGCCAAGTGTTCTGTCCGATGTACTTATTCGCTTGACTCCCATTATGCTATTTATGAAATAAAAAGAATGATTTCATTGTAATATATACATTGATTTCCCCTTTCAGTATGGTTGTTTCTGTAGAGTGCCGCCCCCCTTTTCTGTCCTGCGCTGCATTTTGTACATATAGGCGCCTTTAGAAAGTTCTACTCAGTGTTTGTGCCGGTTAGGATCAGTGTTGCCAGAATAAAATGTACTGTTCGTCTGTTGAAGCAGAAGTCTCAGTCTATCTTTTCTTCTATGCCGCTGTTTCAACAATATTCCTAACTCAAAGAGAAACGACTCCACATTCACACACGCAACAGTGACTAAGTGAATTCACGGTAAAGTTGCAGACGGCAGATATTCCTAGACATCATGCTAATGCGCGTGATTGATTTACAGTCACGCTGTCAGAGTTGCTGGTTATGGTGTAAAGCAAGTCAACGGACCGCAGTTGCATCAATTTCAAAGCGAAACTGCCTTTAACCAAAGAAAGTTTCTTTAACTGAAGAAAGTATCGCTTTGAAATGATGGAGATGCAGCCTGTTGCCTTGGGTTTGCACCTTAACTGGCAACGCCGACAGCCGTGAACGTAAATCAATCACGCGCTTCAGTATGATACGCGGGATTCGCGGATACGGCACGGCTTCCTGGCTTTTGGATCGGTCATCTCGCCGGACGTATATGTGGATATATATATATAGAAATGTTCTTTCAAAGCACCCGTGAAGTGGCTTTCACAACCCTTGTACCCTGACCTCTTTGTTCCGCAAGAAAAAAAAATATCACTTGCTGCATAATACTCGACCAATTAATTTCGGCTGGCGGACATCTATAAGGAACACCAATTTCTTAAGCAGTGGTGAAATATACATTCACTAGATTCTTTGGCGGAAGACATATTTTATTTACCCATTCAGAATGTGGCATGGCGTGTACCCGTTCTTGCACAATTCTTCAGGATATGAGCATGTCTCACTGCAATTCCTACATGAACCTCCCCCTCTCTTCCCCTAACCAAGCTCGAATAAACCGAACTAAACCAGTCTCTATATACCACCAAATAGCTAACACCACTCAGTATAGCTTAGCTTCACATAGATTCCGCCATGTGCATTGGATCTGCATTTTTTGGCATGCATTATGTACGCATATATGAACTCCTGGCCGACAGCCAGGCTGGCGATTCCAGTAGGTGTGATGAAACCATTGAGCTCCTGTTGCGTGTATATCGTCGGTTACTATCTTGTCGTTATATTTAAAAAAATATTTCGTTGGTTTTCCGCTCCTTGTACAACCTTACAAAAATCTTCAATGCTATTTCAGCCGGAGTAAGTTGAATATATTTTGAAAGAGAATCGAACATCACGCACGACATTTACAAAGCTACATATGTCTTTTGTAAAATTTTTGTTTTGCTTTTTTTGCTTTCTTTACGGCCTGCTTGGCAGCCTTACCAAAATGGCTTTGTCGTCACAAAATTTAGCTGTCAAGATTTTGCTGTGAGGGCTTCCCTTCTCTTCAGCGTCAACTTAACGCAATGATTGCCATTCAGGGAAATTTCTTGCGTTATAATAAAGTTATTCCTAAAATTGAAAGAAAAGGAAACGAAAGACTTGGCGAAGCAATTGTAATACCAGTCAGAAAAATCGTCTGGACGTTTACTCGAAAACCGCGTGATAAAGGTAACAGAGTAAACAGTTTCTCACGGTCCTCTGGATTTGCATCTTACCATCACCTTCTGCCTGTCTGCCCCGAAAGTAACAGTACACTTAGGTGAAGAAACATTATAAAGCTTTCTCAACGGTTAGGATTCGGGAGATTTGCATACTCGGGGTGCTTACATATGAAAAAAAAAAGAAGAAACCCGGTATGCGTTTTTTTTTTTTTGCCACGGTTCCTTTTAGAAGCGCAGCGCGAATTCACAGGTTCTGTTTGATTTAAGCAGCTTGAATGTTCTTTTTTTTTCGCTACCGGAGCTCATCGATTTTCCTGTCGAGCTTTAAACGAATTGCTTCAAGGCTTACAAGCTGAATTTGGTCTTTCCATTTTCTGTGACGACGTTATATGGCAAGCTGGTGAATACGGCATTACAGCGACAAAAAACGCGTTCTTTCTGTTTCGTACCCTGCAGCTGTAACATATTTTGTATTTTCTGTGTAGACAAGCCTCAAACAGGAAGGGGCAACGCTTTTACGCAGAGCAACTACCATGAAAGGCATGTAAAAAAGTGGCAATTTTATGAGCCTTAGAATCAAAAGAACAAAAAAACACTTTCATGTGGGTTCATCAAGTCTCTCTTCTTTCTGCGACGTCATCCTGATACGCAGTGTGTGTGCCTGTGCCACAGACACACGCTGAGATAAGCGCTATGCTTTCATTTCCTTTGACCAGCTCTCACACAAGTCATGTGACCATTCTGGCTGTATATATTTTTATGACGGAACATTAAAGGGGATCATTCTTGCTCATGAGACGACGAGCGTCTGTCTGACTGTCTGACATGGTGTCAGAAGTGGCTATGTCAAAGCTGACTACGATGCAGCGCTGGTAGTGCTGCAACAGCCCGTCAACAAGCGAACGAGCGCCTGCTTCCACAAGAGCTAGTCCTCCCGGTGACAATCGTAACGCAACGCTTCAGCATGGCGGGGATCAAGCCTCATAGACCCTTCGACTTCTAGAACGCAGCGAACTGGCCCACCTGGACGAAATCGACGACTACATTTGCATCTTAACTACGTTTGAAACTAGACAAAGTACAAGTAAGGACTCTTCTCTATACAATGGGCAGAAAGTCACGGGAGATTCTTCGGTCGCTAAATGTCAAAGACGAGGAAATAGAGGACTTCAACCTCGTAAAGTCAAAATTTAAGGTCTATTTCGTCCATACCAAGAACACAATGTACGAGAGTGCTCGCTTTAATACACGCCGCCAACAACTGGGAGAAAGAGTAGACCAGTTTGCAACCGAGCTTAACAGGCTAGCAGACAGATGCGAGTTCAAAGAAATGGAGGAACGCCTAATAAGAGAAGGCTTCGTAGTAGCACTACGAGACCAGATTCTCTCGGAAGAACTGCAGATGGATCCCAATCTCACGCTGAGCACTGCTTTGGCGAAAGCCCGTACAAGCGAAGCGGTAAAGAAACAGCCAGTCGAGCTAAAAGAGTGCTTCTAGAGGCACACAGTGCTTCTAAAACGGGGAAGATGTGACGTGATCCAGACACGCACTGTGTGTGCCTGTGCCACAGACACACGCTGAGATAAGCGCTATGCTTTCAATTCATTTGACCTGTTCTCACACAAGTCATGTGGCCATTCTGGCGGTATATATTTTTATGTCGGAACATTCAAGGGGGGGGGGGGGTTATCATTCTTGGTCGTGAGACGACGAGCGTCTGTCTGTCGGACAAGAGTGACAACTCGGAAAAGAGTGGACAATGCTCACGAAACACTTGAAAGAAGAATAAGGCAATTGGTTGCTTGATTAAATAAGTTGTTTCTGGAAATAAGTATACAAATAAAGAAAAAAAATATACAAATAAGGTTGCAAACCGGGCGCTAATGGTATACTCGACAAGTTCTTTTACTTCTTCACTGAAGTGCCAACTGATACGTTTAAAGGTTCATTGAAGCTACGTTGCAGGCATAAACGCCTTCTAGTAGACATAAATATTTGTTATCGCCCCTGGCGCCAATTTATGCCAGCAGGGAAGTTCACTGCCTTCTTGCAACCTTCCGTAGTGCTTCCGGGACTCTCTGAAGCGACCAGTTGTATCTGCTATGCATGTGGGACAATAACAAAGCAGTGATCATACATGCGGTGGTGGTCGAATTATAGGACAGGGCTTGCAGTAAGGAACAAGCCATCATGCCGCTTTGTAGATGAACCGGTGGTTCTTCAGGGAGCTCCAAAAAAATTACATTCATCCTGTACAACCTGATCGCGAAAATGTTGATCGATCCAGAAACGGATATGCCATCACAACACAACACAGCACAACAATGTTACAACAAGAACATGCCTTGTTGTTGGACGAAAACCCACCTTCAACAACTTAGTAAAAACAATGCCGACCGCAGCCCCATCCCCCTTGTAGCTACGAAATCAAAAGCTGAAAGAAAATGCGAAGGTGGATATAAATGGCGCTTTAATTTAGCTATCTTACTTCCACGCACGTGCCACCTGTACGAATGCCACAATGCGCATATAAGTATTCAAATCGGCATAATGCGTCCAACATACAATTTACTATGCTGTTTTTATTGCACTGCCACAATTCAGTAGCTTCTTTCGTCTTCCTGAAAACGATTGAGATACGATATTTATCTCTCGCACTCGCTTGTAAGCCTGCCTGCCAATTTTACTGACTGCAAATATTACTGTATGCAGATGTCTTATCTACTCGCCACCAATTGACGTTGTTTTAGGGAAATTTACGATTTTCCGATTATAACTCATGTTATTTTTTGCTTGCGCTAGCAGAACGCATAATTTAGTTGCGCAGGCGTCCAGTCCCACTACTGGCTTCATGCAGCCAAAAACCTTCCATTGACACGACGGTACTACAGTACACGTCACCGGGTTGGCTTAGGCTTCGAATAACTTGATCGTGAGTGAGAAGGTGACGAGGACGTACAAGCGACGTACAAGCCATGTACGTGTGTAGTTCCGCTTTTTGTTGTTGGTAGTAATCAATATTGTCCTATTATTAACTGGCCACGTATACATACCTGCTGTGAAACGCAGAGCTTTTAGGCAGAGGTTACGCTCTCCGGAACTTGACGCAAAAACTGTGAGCGCAAAGGAGCTTCAAAACCGCAGCTGTTCTCTCTTAATTGAGGAAATTGGGTGCAGTAATTACCAGGAGCTGCATAAATCAGCTACAGGTTTTTAGTTACCAAGTGAGAGGTCGGTACAGTTCAACTTGACTTCATTCTTAAGAGGGCGCCATGCCGAAACGTCTACAGTTAAACACCTCCACAACGAAATGCGTTGTATAACGAAGGATTGATTATGTCGCGGCTGAATTCCTATCTTTTATGTGGATTGTATATGCCTTTAAGATAAATTTGCCTGTGCAAGGAAGTAGAAATTCCGGCCTCATTGGCGGCTGATTTGTTACTTTGAGACAAGCTCTTCGTGAAACAGCATACGAGGCAGCTGTAACGACGCCACATAGCTATACTGTGACTGTGCTGCCGCACTGCTCCAGCAATCGCCCAACTGGTATGGTGGTTTGTCATGTGTGTTCTCTAATCGTAACTGATGACCGACGGCGTCATCAAAGCAACCTAGGTCGGAAAGGACGCGAATTCCAGTGAAGACATCATTAAAGAAACCATCGAACCAAAATATCTGACCGCGAGCGATTCGATAGCAACAATCGATCGCCCCAATTTTTACCTTTCTTCGCTTACACTTTTAGCATCAAAGCGTGCCATGAACCTCCGTTAAATAAAGTCAGCTGCAATCGCATATTCCGCCAAACGAAGTGTGTACAAAAAATTAGGCACTCATTTCGACAAGTCGACAACGCAGTACATAAGAGCACGGTGTTAACAAACACATATTACCATAGGATTAAGGGGTATAGTGGTACCAAACAAAGCCGTGCCCTAGTCAGGAGTGACGAAACCATTCCATAATATAAGCAGCTCTACATGAGTTTTACTTTTTGTTGATACAGCCACCACTGACGTAAGTAGAGGAAGTACCAGAGTAGAAATTAGACGATCTACACGAGGAAGCTTCTGGAATCCAAGCATATACTCGGGAGATGATCCAAAGGCCAACCTTCAAACGCTTACTAATTGTCGCCTCACTTCCCTTTGGTGAATGTACAATTTAAACGATGCATATTTTCAAAGAATAATAATTAAAGGAAATGTTTCTTCTGCTTCGTTCTCCCAGAGAGTGCTTCCTTTCACTGGTGAAAGGAGAAATTTCAGTTGTTTAGTGACATTTATACCTGACTCCGTGACAAAACCCGAGTCGTCCTCCCCTTCTAGGTACTCTCAGTTCTCAAGCGCTGCACCCAGCGTAAGCGGGCAGCACAGGAGCAGTCCGTCTCCAAGAGCGCACCTTCTCGCGAAACGGAAAACGATGCGGGATTCGCTAACGCAAGGGAAAGACGCGGAATGCAAGACTACAGCTGCAGTCGGCCGAAGAGCACAAGTCGCACTCTCGGCCTGTCGACCCCCGATCTCATTAATTCAGCGACAAACCCTTCTCGGGCACTGCGACGGCTCGCCGAACCTCGTGACCCCATAGCTCGTGGTACGCGGAAGCGCGACAAAGAGAAACGCAAGAGGAGTAGAACTATCTCCAGACGGAAAACATAGGGAGAACGCAACCACTCCGGCTGCGATATACACACAGCCAGATCGCATAACCCTGTCGGCGGAGCAGGCACGCGACACGAGAAAAACCTCCGGCGAACGCCGGCAAATCGGATTTGCGCCGCCGAGCGTGCTGAATTCGCGAAAGCCAAGCGGGCGCTCTCATCACGAGCCGCAGGCAATGAGCATCTCCGTCGCCGCTCGCTGCGAAAGATGAAGAGAAACGCGACCTGTCACTCGATGTGCCCGAATCGCGTGGTACAGCATACAGTGAGTTCAAGCAAACACGCGAAGAATACACGGCGCGTTTCTGTGCAGAGTTTCATGCGCTCGCACAAATTAGCGCCGAGTAAAAAATGCGCACCAAAGAAATCATTCTGAGTGGGCGTATACCTTGAGCGTTTACTTCTGTTCTGGCGCATAGCAACGGACATACCGTTTACTGTTCGATCTTGCTGGCGGACAGGAAAGAAAAATCTGTCCGATTGGGAAAAAAAATTACTCGTGGCATCCTGGTGATGTCAGGTGGAAAACAGCATAAAATAAAGGGGCGTTATAACGTAAGCTGTTCCAAACTTTTCTATTCCTACTCTGCAGTCAGCCCTCTTGATTTGACAAAATCTTTTTGGGGCCACCCCCAAGTCGCCTGTCGGTCACTCGACGAACACTGCTATAGCCCCCCGTCTGATATGACGTGTACACACTGATTATGCATGTTTGAATAAAGCAAAAAAAAATCGCTGTTTCTGATTGGACGCCTCTTCGCCATTAGACTTCGGCTATTGGTCAAAAGCTTTAGGGCTGCACCCACTTCACCTGTGTGGCATGCGACGTCCCAAAACCGCGAAAACTCACAGCGTCGTACTGACGTGTACGCGTTAAAGATGCGTTAATATGCCGAACAAAAAAGATATTTCTTTTTCTGAATAGACGCAGGCTACCCCGTTCCCAAGAGATTTAAAAGATGGCCACCGCCGATCGCTCAGGCACTGACTACTCTCAGCTGCCGAAGAGCATGCGTACAATAAATATTGCGTACAATAAACCTTTTTCCGTGGCTGTGTAACGTTTTCGAGCACTTTCACCACGTTACGGCCTCACACTGCCTACTCTTCCTTGCTGAGGATCCGATTTAGCAGCATGCTCAACCTTCCATTGCATGCCGCTGCGATTGTCTAGCAGCCACCGCAAGCTAAGTAAGGGAAAGTGGACAAATCCGAAATGCCGACACCAACCTCTTCATCTGGTTATCGAATTTCATTGCGCTGGGTTGGCCCCATTGAAATCTTCTTCTCTTGACCATGCTCCTCGCCTCTTGCGAGCCAATTAGATAAGACCAGCCGTTCAGTGTAGGCAATGTTTTTCGCTTTTAAAGCAAACGAAAGTGGCCTCGTATGAATGAGGAGAACATTTGATTGGTCTCTTCAGACAATCCTGTGGGTCCTCGCCTGGTGCTTCTGTCCACGGTTACACAGATTCGACGTCAGAAGATTGGAATAAAACATATTGGAATAGCTTTACGTTATAGGGCAACAGGTTAGCAAGTTCGGTAACGAAGTCGATCATTTTTACCACTTCCAATTAATGCAGGTACCACACCAATGCGCGAAAATTCCAATTAGGGAGCTGTATTGTAACCTCTCGAAGATTCAAATTATCTCTTCTATGAATGGCACTTAAACTTTAAACTTTCTACCCGTTGAACAGTGCTAACATTGAACTCACTTCCAGCTAAGCGTATACTTGGGGCTTCGTTTGTGCAGTTACCTGGCGTGGAAAAGCCATATCGACACCATCCTCAGATCTGCTAACCGCTCCCTGGCCTCATCAAACGTATTCTTAAAGATGCTTCCACGCACATGAAGAAATTAGCCTATACTACATTATTTGGCCCAAAAGTTGAGTATGCGTGACTTCTTTGTGGCACTCAGTCCAAGAATACCTTATTTATGATAATAAAACCCTGAAAAATCGTCCTGCTATATTTATGTTTTCAGTTTATTCACGAAGCACCAGCGTTAAGCTGTTAACACCACGCCGAACTTGAAAACATATTACTTCGTGACACACTATCACGTTCTCACGCTCTTTCATAAACCTTATCGCCACCCATGCCTTCACGGCGATTTTTTTCATTCCGAGTCTGCTATACTGCCTTGTCGTGATCATCCTTCCAAAAGAAAATTTGGAGGACCTTTAAGCTTCAGCTTTAAGAGTGTAACGCGATAGCATTCAAAGATCCCTCACTGCCTCTCACGTTTCCCGGCAACTGAAGCGTATGTAACTCTAATGTTTACCAGGAAACGTTGGCCACGAACGCTATGCACGAATGCGGGCTCTGTGGTAGAAACGCGGCCTCTTGCGAGGGCCGCGATCCGGTGGAGGCGAGTGCCAGTTGGACACATTGCAAGGAAACGGGCGTGCCGCTCCGTGGCCCCCCAAGGCACCCGCGCACAGGCGCGGCAAATGACGGACGCCGCGGCCGGTCTGTAAATTGTATAAACACTGGAAAAGGATTTTTTTAGCTTCCACATAGCAGAATTATGTTTTCTCGTGAAGTCAAATTAGAATCCGAGAGATATCATGTGTGTAGGTTGTGTGCAAGTCAGAAGAATTTCTTGGCATTGAAGAATGCAAAATTTGTTTTCTTTTTCGTCGGAAATGAGGAAGTACTGAGTGGTACACGAATTCAATCTGTTCAAACAGTCTTGTTGACTAACGTTTACCCGCCCTGATATGTAGACTTCATTTAGCACCATTAGCCGTGACACATGATGAAAGCTCTGGTACAACTCTTTTTGAGCACAGCTTCTAGTGAGAAACAAAAATGACTGCGCAAATATTAAATAAAGCTAGAAGTATTAGACAGCACTTCACGCAAAGCTGATTTATTTCAGAAATACTGCCATCTGGGGCATGACACCTTAGGCAGGGGTCAGCGATACGACAAGAAAACAGACTGGCAAACGAATACGCGGAGTTACGGCATATTTGCCATTTGTGTACAACAGCTAAAAAAATACGTACTGCTTCAAATTGCTCACCTCGTTTTGTTTTGTTGGCTTTTGTATTTGTATATAACCAATTTGTATATTTTTTTTCGCTTTCGGAACAACTCTGCCACAGTTTCGCTTCAATAAGGTTCGTCACTGCAATAAGCATATCGCTCTTGGTAATACTTCTTGAAGAGAACAGAGATAATGATAGTCAGATCTATTCTAACTTATTATCAGCAGTCTGAATCCGTACAGATCAAAAATAACGCTGTCGCGTTAAAACAACTGGCACATCTCCACAAAGTCCTCAACTCCAGCAGCGCCAAGTGTGAAGGGTCATACGTAGGCGCACCGGTTTCCGAGATTCATGGCGCTACCGAGCGGGCAAGTGAACGCGTCGGCGAAGTACGAAGAGCTCTTGAGCGGTATGTTGCACAATGTGTCTCTGGGCATGACGCTGCCCCCGCACTGAATTAGGCAGAAGGCGATGAAGAAGAGCATGTCTTCCGAGTAGTCCTCGAGGCCTGGCAGCCGTCGATCCTGCAGGTACACCTCGGAGCGATAGGCCGACCACAACGCCACGTGACCGCCGTACAGCAAGAAGGCCTCCTCCATGTTTTCGACCGTGTCCACCTGGGATCACCGGCGTGAAAGGTCGAAATTCATAAGTGCAGCGGGAATTATTCAGTTTCTCGACGTACGAAACAACCAAATGCTAATCCCAGTAGAGAAAAGAATGTTGCACTCCTTCCTCGAATAACTTCTCGCATGATGGGGACGTGAAATGACACATCCCGATGCGATGGGTGATATATATATATATATATATACGAATGCTTCATCGGTTTGTATTTAATTGCTTACTTGCTGTTTAAAAAGAATATTTAGAGGTCAAAGGGCATTCTACCCTTTGTGCGGACACCGGGACTGGCTTTGTTTGTCCCCATAAAAGAAAAAGAAAGAAAAAGAAAGTGGGGAAGCGCGTACCACCAGCTAGGTATGGCAGGCGTAAACCAATCAAAATAAATGAATAGGGGAGGCGAATGCCATCCCAAAGAAAATTTGTAGAAAAGCCAATTAGGAAAAGAAAAAAAACGGAGGCAAGCCTGTAGAAGTTGAGAAGAATTGTCAAGAATGAAGAAGAAGAGAAGTAGCTAAGCGCAGAATGAAAATCATGCTCCTAACAAGAACCAACAAACCCCCCCCCCCCCCAACCACCCACCCACCGCTCCGGCTGCCATCCGCAGCACGGGCGAGTTTTATTGAGGACAGCAAAGGAGCATGCGCAAGCCTGCCCCACCGGGACTGGGGATAGTGACTACATCGAGCGATCGAGCTCTTGATTTTGTGTGAAAGATATTGCATTCACTACCGCAAAGCGTATTCTCGAGCCGGCATCTCGCTCGTTGAGTGGTTAGGAAATAATGTGTCCTAGTAGAACCGGTTCCTACCACTTCAACTCCCAGTGAATTCAACAGCATTGTTAGGTTAGCTGAATGAAAACTGTCTGCGTAGTGCGACGCAAGTGTCCGTTAGAGAGTTAAAAGTGGTCGTAATGTTTCCGTAGTGCCACATAAAGGCGTTTTTATGGACGTATAAGAGGAGCTCCTGAGCTTGCCTAATATGGGCTGATTTTCTGACTTACCATTCATCCGTTTACTGATCATAACACTCCATTCTTGTAACAGATTTGGCTAGAGAAACAGTTGGAAGTACATTCGAACACGTGTGCTTTGTGCTTAAGACACGACACGTTTACTTTGGACGACACTTCCACAAAAGACGGCTGAAAAGGCGCGTTCGGCCACCTTAACTACTTACACGGATGAACTACGGGTGTGTGTTCACGGTACCCACTTTAATTCAGTCGTCTAGCACATACTATACGGCATGGATTCCCTAATATATAGGAAGCGGAGGCAAACCTACGCCAACATCTTATTTCAAAATGAAGATATTTTCACTGATCCGCGAGCGTAAAGCAACTGTATCGACGAGGAAGACCTAAGTAGCAGCTGAAGTTACTCCTACTGGTCTGTGAGTGGAATGGTGAAAAAAACAAAAGCATTAGATGTACCCAACTCGTGAAACGGAATAAAACATGTGCTCCACGTTTGTGGCAAAAATCCGTTGTTCGTTTTGGTTGGAACACGTAATTCCTCTCTATTGACTCACATCTTCAAAAGATAAATAACAACAGGACACTGTGCCTAACATTGCCCCCTGAGTGAGCACCTATAATAAAGCATAATTTTAAGGACTAAATGCAGCAGCTTTCGTTAATCGCACTGCCCCTTTTACATCTGTGCAAGGAGCCAGAAGCTGAGAACGCGAAATATAAACGCAACCCTAAATTTACCGCTTTTCCACATATCCGCGATTCAAGCACCGACAGGGTTGTACTTATTTGTATGGGAATTACTCAGGAATCAACGCCTCTTGCGACACTTAATTTTGTTTAACGCCTAAACAACCAACTCCTAAATGCATACATAAGGCCACATTGGCGATGCCGGCGCTCGTCCTGCTCGGACGCGTGTTTCCGTAGCTCAGGGTTTACCCGTTTGTTGGTTCTTTTCCTCGCTACTGCAACCCTGATGTTTATGGACCTCTTTGGAAGTTCATAATCAATACTTGCGCCTATGTTAAAGGTTCGTCGGCATCTACACCCTCGTGCTGCGGAGTGATGCTGTGGTGCTCCGCGTCGGGATGCTGTCGTGGTCGTTCGACAGCACAGCGAGTGCTTCTTCCAAAAATACCTGAGTTACTAACACCAACCAAAAGTAGGCCACTACTGTGATAACAAAACTGCAAAATTTAAACGACTAAGAAGAAGTAAAAGTGAAATACATGAGCTGGGCCAAACGAAATATAGATTAAAAATGAGGACAGAAACAAATCCCCGCTGTACGTAGAGGCAGGCCGTTCGATGGGCGTACCTTGAAGATGGAGCGTTCGATGCACGTTCGTGCACTGTTGAGCTTCTCACGTTGCGTCGGGCTAAGGTCGTCACGCGTTTCGTAGAAGGCCTCGAAGAGCGCCTCGGAGACAAGCGATCCGATGGCTCCGTACCGGAGGCCCGAGCTGGTCTGTTCGTCGTAGATAGGCAGCGTGGCCGCAATGGGCGACACCACGACCGAACGGCACGCATGGTCGTAGAAACGGTAGTAGTTGACCCGGTCCAGCTTAGGCGCGTAGCAACCACCGATTCGTAACGTGCGCCTGAAATGTACGGTCTTGCTAAGCCAGTCTGCGGTGCAGTCCATACAGTGCCGCAGAGAAACTAACAAGTGCAATCGCTGTATCTCGTGGGCAGGAAGAGCTCTAGCCCTTTTGCTCAGGACGCCGGCCGCGACGCTCGGCCAGTACAGAATCTGCTGAGTGTGAGCTCACCAAAGTAGTCGCACAATAATGTTATACGGGCGAGGAGTTGCAGTGCCTTAAAACATAAATGGATAGCCCTATATAGGACACCCGCTGGGATGCGTTGTTGATGTCAACTGACAATAACACCACCCGGTGCAGGAGGCTGCAAAGCCAAAGGCTTGACTAAGCTAATTGCGATAGTAGCACACGATATCTGTCCTTGCAAGGGTTTTAGTAACGAAGGCGTGGGTGGGCCATTGCTCATAATGTTATTGAGTTAAACTTGTTCTGGTGCATAGAGCATAGGAAGCGAAGATTTTCTTTTTCTGTAGTTCTCCTGGACAGGACTTTAATCCGGCGATTACTAGTTCCAATTGCGCTTGACTAAACGACATGAAGTGCACAAGAAAGGTTCCTTTACATGCAGCGAGTTGCCAGAGCCGCTATTCATAACGACTTACAGTAAGAATGCTAGGACACTCTATGCCGGAAGCAGACGTGCTAGTTAGAAGAATGAACCTTCGCTAGATCACTATGATGTTACTATGGGCCTTCCAGTGAAATTAAGATTTATTAGTGATTAGCACGGACGATGCTCGATCTAACAACAGGAATAGTCATGTTGTTGACTGAGCTGGCATGTATTCATTGATCAATAACATAATCGAGCGTTAAGAATCCGTCAGGTTTCGCTATTTTGTGCTAAAAAGAAATAAAACTTAAGTTAGAGCGTTCGTGGCCCTTACTCAAAACAGTGAAGCAGAAAACCCTTTGATAGATTTGCCACCATAAAATTGTAATAGACCGAACACGACTCCTTTAAAGCAGACAGTGGAGATGGATTCAACAAGCTCAAAACCATCTTGTCTTGAAATTTTCTAAGTAATTGCAGGTATCTTCAATTGCTGATAACATATGGCAGTGCGTTACACAAATGCTGGTAACTGAAGTGATCGGAAAAATACTACTGTCCCCTACACTCTCAGTCAAGGGGTGGATGACGTATTACGTAAAAGCGATAAGTCTTCAGTTTCGCGTAAGCCAACGCATAGAAACAGGCCTTTAAGCGATAACACGCGTTGTATCATGGGACAGCTGTAAGGAGTAATCGCTGTAAGGAGAAAAAGCTGCATAAAAATAATCAATACCAAGGCGTCTAAGGGATGGAAGAACGAACTTCAATTCGGTAGACGCTGCCATTTTTTTTAAGAAGCAACACTAATGGAAATCAGCTCTCGTTGTGACATCTCGTAGCAGTCTGAGCGGTCTCAGTGATGTCCATTTAAATCGATGCTAACGCCGACAAATTTCAAAAAGCTGGTGCAGCTACGAGAGCAAGCTCAGTATTGACGGACACAGAAGTGCGATCTGAAGCGGCGAGCAGCTACGTGTTCTGTATCAGGCGGGCGAAAATGCGCGTGCTGCGTGATATCATAGCTACCATAGCCCAGTGAACCAGTGTCTACTCGGTAAATTTATTTTGTCCCCTTACTGTAAGCTTAGTATTTCGTTGACTTCGAACATCGCATTGTTGCCAGGCAGCAAGTGGCGAATCTCGGCAATCTAGCAGTGTGTGCTTGCTTAACCGCGGTGGATGTTACTACGCGAAGCGATTCTTTTAGAGCGAAGCTCTATATCTCTACCGTCCAAGGAAATTTTAGCGTCGTTGTTAGCGTGGTAAGCAAAAAAACTCCCCGTGCGTAGGCCGATCCCGAAGGTAGTGCAATAACTGCCCGACCAGCGGAGGAGGTGAAGCAGGTGTTTAGCATTCCCATTAGTGGGCCGATCCCGAAGATGGTGCAATGCCGGGGCCACCCACGGCAGAAGTGAAGCAGGCGTTAAGCATTCGCCAAACGAGGGCCGACCCCGAAGATAGTGCAATTCCGGGCCGACCCATGGCGGAAGTAAAGCAGGCACTAAGCACTCCCGATACGTGGGCCGATCCTGACTATAATGAAATGCCGGGCCGACCCGCAGCGGAGGTGCAGTTCGCCATTAAGGGGCCCATACACAACTTCGCTGGTCATCCTTCTTCGCAGAGTGAAAGGACACTCAACTTTCTTACGTGTTTTTTGTCTCGTTTCTGTTTACTTCAAATCAACTAATGCCTGTGATTCCTCTATTGCGTTGCGAGTGACAAATCATTGAATTTTTTATGTACGAATGTTGCTGAATGCCTGCATTTTGCGGCGTTTTATGTGGGCGCGTGCCAACATTTGAATCGAACGCGTACTAGAGTGCCAAAACTAACTAGTATGACGGTCAATAGCGGCACCTGCTTTCATACCACAGGCATTGCATGATGCATCGTAGGGCTAGATACAAGTGTTTCAGTGGATTTTTTGTATATCCGGTCAATTTTTTGCACAATATCGAAATTCCTTCTTTTCCGTCTCATCCAAAAATGCAAGAATAAATGAAAAACAAGAGACTCAACCTTTTATTAGGTACTCTAACCAGGAAACTCCATTAAGGGGAAACTACGGCAATTTTTCAATGCGCATTCATATTAATAAAATTGTGAATATACGTTCTTTCTGGCACTCTGTTTTTCTGTCCTCAAAGGTATGGTTGCAATCCTTTAACTTTCCTGAAAATGAATTTGAGAAATTGGTTGCCTTCCCGACTCATGATTTTTACTGGCTACCTTTGTTTGTGACGTCAGAGACTAGACCGCCACTGCCGCTGAAATCGTCACTGAAATCACCGCTGTCCACACTCTCAGGTAAAGTACACCCTTTGGTGTGTATCTCTGCCGCACGACAATAATCGCCATCTGTCTTGCTTGCGTTTACTTTCTTGAAAACGCCGCGCCCGCTACTTTCCTGTCGGGAATGCTATGTCATGCTGACAACGCTCATGCCGTTCGTTGCTGGGTTGTACCGGGCTCGCCGCGTTGAAGAAAGGAAATGCTGACAAGGCAGATGACGATTATCGTTGAGTGGAAAAAGGGTGTAATTTTGCTTAAGAGTCCAGTTCGGAAAATCTATAAAAGCTCCCTCTCGCGTCAGGAGACATCATCAGCTTCGCTTCTTCGGCTTTAGTACCATGTGTGCTGCGTGTGTACCAAGCGTTCTGCGTGCTTACGTTATGGTAGTAAAGGATCTGACACCACCGACTCATCGTGACGTCACAAGAAGCAGCGACTCGTTTTGGTTTTGGCATCTCGCTTCTTGGTTATTTGAAATTATTAATGAATTTCTAGGCAAATGAACTACCCTACCGGTGACAGTACTGTCAGGGTCATTTGAAAATCACAATATGCTCATATGGTTAAAAATATACCGGCATTGCTCTTTAAGCATTCCACGCCAAATAGCAATGCGCCAACGGGGGATACATCTCCTCAAGCGATCGCGTGCTTCGGTTCATGTCGTGCTGTTTCACGCATCCAAGCTGTGCTTTGACATAAGGCAACAGCATTTAAATAAATAAATAGGCCACCATGCACAGAGTAGGGACATCTGTTTCGATGAGCCAGGGCTCATACCTTTCATAGAAGACAAGGGTGAAAGTTTAGCGCGATCATGTGCTTTCAAAAGGATGGTTTTCAATTGGTTCCTTTGGGCGAGCGTACGTTGTTCACAGCGAGCAAGTCTCCCCTTATAGATACAGTTGTTTTGTAACAACCTACCCCCGCCCCCCCCCCCCCCCGCCTCCCTCTAGCACGCGGTGGCGAAAAACCTGCCTCATTGAACTATAAATTATGCCCTTTCTGCTTGCTAAATTATATGATATGATTATGAGGCACGGCATAGTGGGCGCATCCGGATTCGTCTCGACCACACCCGCATCACTTGTACGGTAGACGGGCGTTCTTGCATTTCGCCCCGAAGGAAATGCAGCCGCGGCGCGGCAGCGATTTCAGCCCTTGCACTTGGGCTTAGTAGCGAAATTCCAAAGGAACTACGCCACCACGGCAGGTACAAAGGAGCCAAAGCTAATTGTAGCGACCGCTACGGTTTGTACCATGCTTACGCTGGTCGCTCCGAGAAGCCTTTGTACCATGTGCACATACGTACTCACAGGCCAACACGTTTGTCTAATGATTACCTGCTATAATAAAGAAATAGAAAAGCAGGGTTCAAGTATTTCTGGCACTATGCGCTCGATTTCTTTCTACTAATTTTCTCCTTTATCACACAATAATACTTTTCCCAAATGTGCTCGCCTGAACGACATGATCTGCCGGTAGTTGGCGAGCACGGAGTCGCTCATTTTCGGCAATGCGTCCGCGGCGGCTTGTTCGAGTTCGGCGACACTCGCAAAACGGCCGTTGTCACCGAACAGGTGAGGCCGCGTGGTGAACTTGGAGAAGTCCCTCGCTGGCTGCGAGCCGTTGGCCGTGAATTGGGTCAGTGTGATGTTGAGAGGGTAGTCGATGTTCTTTGTGATGCGGCGGATGTCCTCCTGAGCCTGGGACCATCACGGACAATAATGTTTAAGTAGGACCGCATGACGCTGCTGTAAATATTTTTTTAATATTCTTTCGTACGCCCTTGGTCTGTGTGCAGCATCTATCATTCGATTGATGGCATGTTTGAGAGCACTAATCTCCCTGCGCTCAGTCGCCTAGTCACGTCGTACTATTTAAAATCGCGAGCGCTTTTTTTTTTTAATTTTGTGGGGCCTTTGAGGCGTTGTAAATAGATAAGTAAATAAATAAATAAATTGATTAATTAATTGAATAATTAAGTTTGGCTCAGAATTCGAGCCCCACTTGTCTCCAAAACGCCAAGTCAAGCTGAATCTAATGGCGCCGATGTGCCCCGAGAAACGTAGTGAAAATTTGGCACAGAAACTCGAAGTGCTGATGCGTCAATACGATGCAGTGAGACAGCAGCGGATCTGGCAAACTAAAGAGCACAGCCCGCCGCAAAACTGGAAACATTACTCGCAGCGCAAAACTCGAAGGACCGCTCGAACATAAATGCTTTCGCGTTTACAACTCATAAAAAGTGCTTAGCTGTCCTCGAAGTTTGTTACATTAGCGACCCCTAAATTTCCAGCAAAAAGTACTTTGTGTTGCATATGCATATATACATGTGTGCGTTTACATCCGGAGGACGATGACCCAGCGCTATCTCCCCATGCTCGCCAGGCAGTTGTCTTCGGTAAATCCTTTTCTTTAACGCATTGCTCTCATCATGCAAGAATATACGGAACTGCCATTTGAAATGTGGTAGAATGTTCGTTTTGATTTCATTCTCAGCTGTTTACGATAGTTTCACAGCAGGCTTCTTCTCCGTCACAATATTGAGCAGGCTGCTTCAGCCCCTCCGCTAACACACCCCTAATTCGATCCAGGTATAAACTAAGTGAATGTGTTAGTTCTCGATGAACATCCTGTGAACGAGCACCATTAATGTTTTCGAACGCCCTTAGTCGTACAAATAGCTGCTCTGTAAACACATCCCACTTTTTTTTTACTTAAAGATGCTGCCGCTTGAGTTCTGAGACAATGCATCGCGGGTACATTAGAAGTGCACAAAAGGGAACAAAGTAGAAAAATCTGTAGCATTAAAATCACAAAACACATGGGCTTCTTAAAATATAGAAAACAGCTAGAACAAGTTATCAAAGCACTAATATGTCATACGAAGCTTTTTAGGAAAAGCTTTGTTAGGTACTTTCTTCAAGTGCATGGATTACCAGAAACAGTTCAAGGACGCTCTCAGTGATGCTAAGTTTACTGGGTTTGTTCGGCGGATGAAACGGGCCGAAGGGCTGATAAAAACCTCCCGTGGTTGCTTAGTGGCTATGGTGTTGGGTTGCTAAGCAGGAGGTCCCGGGATCAAATTCTGGCCACGGCGACCGCATTTCGATGGGGGCGAAATGCGAAACTACCCGTGTAATTAGGTTTAGGTGCATGTTGAAGAACCCCTGGTGTTCCAAATTATTCCGGAGTCTCCCACTACGGCCTACCTTACAATGAAATCGTCTTTTGGCACGCAAAACCCATTATTTCGTTCTCAGCGCTGATGAACGAAAAGGGGGACATGATTGCAGCAGCGGAATGAATGAACTTGTGTAAGTTGATAAGGCGTTTAAATATGCGCCCGTGTGACATCTATTGAAGCGACAAAGTTTCAGCGCGAGGAGCAGGGCGACCAATTATATTGAATAGAGCTCATATATAAATGCGATGGATCTGGTGTTGGTGGGTCATTCTACACTTTGCCCGTTAACCTTCCCTTCACGTCTCTCTCTCTCTCTCTCTCTCTCTCTCTCTCTCTCTCTATCTCTCTCTCTATATATATATATATATATATATATATATATATATATATATATATATATATATATATATATATATATATATATATATATATATATTGCATGTAGCATTCGCTTACCGCCGATTTCACCATATGCTGCACCACAACGACTGTGGTTCAGAAGCAAACAAAATGTGGTCGCACCGAAGGAGAATGTACGTAAAGCGTGTTCAGGGTTTTCCTATGCCGCCTTTTCGTTTCCAGAATTGCCACACGAGTAATGAGGGCCAGTGAACTAGGCCAGCATTCGTGCTACAGAGCTTCTTTATCTGCTCTGTGGCAAAAGGCTCTCCTTACCTCCTGTGCGACATTGAGCTGCACGAAGGCGGCCGGCATGCACTGCCCTAGGAGTTTCTCCATAAGGACGAGACAGCGTGCCTCGACAATTCGATCAGGCGTGGATGACGGGGCGCTGCCGGCCATTGAGTCCGAGAGCTCGGCGCTGAACAGTGGTCCGAGGTTGAAAATCGTAATCCATGCCATGTACAGAACCATCGTGTCCTCACTGAACTTGGCAAGAGCCTTGTTAAGGGCCCGAAAGAAAGCCGGGTCTTTTAGGTCGAACCTGTTTGTATTAAAGTAATACGATCGGTTAACTTGCGTTCGCGTCCTTAGTGTCACTTGACGAAAGCCTTTTAACTTCAGCCTTCAGCCAGTTATAACTTCCCAAAACACGACTTTTCAAAGCAATACACAAGCTGCGCTAGGAGGTAGGGATAAAAGCTGAGCAGGGTAACTTAGCGCATCACGTGACATTGAGTCACACATTTGGCAAAATGCAACACCGTGTGCCTAATAAGCCGTATTGTTTGAAAGGTAGATTACAATATACGAGGAGTGACATCTAGCACCAATATGAATTTTTGAGCGTAAGTTAGGGCCAGAGCATGATAGCGAGATTGATATTATCCCATCTTTTCATTTATGTCCGAGTATAACAGCACGAGCGACAGGCATGAAGCCCCTGGGATTCTTGGAAATATGCCAACACTTAGAACACAAGCATGGATGCCTTTTGACGTTTTCCTAATTAGTTCCCCCTAAGTCATTAAAATAACCTGAAGAGAATTCGAAACGACTGAAGTGAAAAAGCTGTTCAGTATGATTGGCAAAAAGAAAAATGCTTAACCTTTCCCTGCAATGCGGGCTTAGATAACAATCCAGATCATATATTAATATATGCTTCATATTCTGCTCAAGCAATTGAGCTTATAAAACTTATACAAAGTTCGTGCAAGATTCCCCAATTATATGACATCCGCTCAAAACTACACTGATCAACATGTTAGACTAAGTACACAAATGGACAAGATGTTTTGTCCTCGCAAACTATCTTCCCAGATTACGTCAGGCAGTATTTATTTATATATCGGTGTTTAATCCTGTGAATATTTTTATGCATACCTTTAAACGGAAGTTTTATTGCAGGACCACCTATGTAAGAGCCCCAGTTCTTTTTACGTTAAGAGGGGGCTGTGGGCACCCCTCAATCTGCTCTTTGGCGCAGCCTTTACCCACAGCCTGCTTCTTTTTTTGAGGAAAATACAAAATAATATATATATATATATATATATATATATATATATATATATATATATATATATATATAAACGTTTATTGTATGCCTGGGAACCGGAAAATGGTTTTTCTCTGACATCACTCCACCAAATTTGATGAGGTTTGTTGTATATAAAACAAAAAGTTAGAACCTTGAGACTGTTGAAAGCGATTTTTTTTATTTAAGCCGCAGACTATGTAATCAAAGTGATGAAAATCACAATAACTTAAAAAGATGAATCAGCAAATTTTATAACTCCCTAACTCAATAATGGAAAGTGATATCACAGTTCTGTAAACTGCACAATGTATCTAAAGCGGATAAATATTATTTATTAATTTATGGATTAGGTGAAATTATTACTATGTTTAGAAGGGATTTGGAAAATTTCTGCTCACATATAGTCCTTTATTTCGAAGCAATGTGAATTACACAAATTTTGGACTCTTTAGAAGGTCGAGCTGAGGTAGTTTACAAAATTTCCATACGTGTTTGTGATGCACAGTTTGGAAGTTTGTGACACAAGGTTTGCAAACGGCGTGGTTCTACCTTTCTAACATACCAACTTCTGGCAATTTTTTTGAAACATTCCAAGTGATAAATCTATATTCTGCTTGCTGCAGTCACTTGAATATAGCTTTTAATTGTAAGTGCTACAAATTTTTCTTCAAGGGATAATTGCGATGCTGCCTGTTCCAATGCATGTAAAACACGGAAACCCTTTACTTAAACAAACCATTCTTTTATTTGGACAAATCTTGTTGCACGTGAGAGAAAAAGCTAAATTCTAATTGCTGTGAGACAGAGTTCGAATTGCGGCTTGGTATATCTTACAAAATTTTCTCAAATTGATATGTTGGAAAGAAAATAGATCCATACCGTTTACAAGTTTTTAATTCTGAAGCAAAATCAGACATCGCCATTCTGTACATTGCGAACTTTAGAACTTCCTGCAATTATTTAAAAGTTATGTGAATTCGTTGAAGACTTTACAAGTGCCTTGGAATAGAGATACTATTCTAATAATGGGGTATTTCAGAGGGGTGTATAGTAAATCAGTTCAGTTTGTTTTAGATGTATGAAGAGCTGCAGTTCTCACAAGCGTGATCACTTTTCATAGCTGAGTTACAATGTTTCAAACGTGAAAGTTTTTTATTAATGGGGTATTTACAACAATTTTTCATAAAATCTAACCGCCTAAATAAAAGATTACCTGTCTTCAGTCACTATATTTTAAAATTATTTTTATATGCCACTAACGTAAACAAATTTGATGCAGTGGTTGCCCAGAAAAACGATTTGTCAGTTTCCATGCATTCAGAAAGAAGACCCGTGATAAAGCATCTTTTTATGAGCAGTGTCTTTCGAGAACGCTACTGCACAGGACACCGCTAGTCGGTGGCCATACAGGAAAAGAAAGATGAAGAGAAGTAAGAAACGTTCAAGGCCGATTCTAGTTACATGTGGTCTCGTGTTACTGAAATGGAGTCGTCGTAACGATCTCACCTAAATTTATGTCAGCCCAGTACGGGAAGAAAGCATAACCACCTTTCCTTTCCAGATCAAATTCATCGAACAGTGCTGTCACGAATCCCAGCTTGGCGAAGCTGCACCTAACCAAATTTTTTTCATATAAGTATTCACATGATATGTAACATCTCTTGGAATCCATTTTACACAAAACCGCATTTTTTTTCCATTGCAAAATACTTATTCGAAGTCGACTTCGAAGACATATGGGGCCACGATGTAACACCAGCTCTTTATAAGCATCTTAGATCTTTCTGTAGTAATGTAAAACAAGTGAATCGATGTTAGGCTTCGAAATATGGCATCAGGAAGGAATGCATGTGATAAGCGCCGCTTCTTGGCGTTGCGAAACTCGTTTCTTGATCGCCCGGTCTAGATTGACGACGACATAGCTAAGAGAGCTAAGGCATTGTGGTTTTTGGTTGCTGTAGCCACAGCGAGAAGTTCAGCACCAACCCACCTCGCAACAACGACACAGGATAGAAGTCGCACGTTTATACTGTGAGCTTGATGTGACCGCAAGAGTTAAAGAGCAAGTAATATGGCTGATCAGAATGCACTCCGCGATCTCGTCTGCGTAACGGCATAGCCACTCAGCCATGAATGCGGGTGGCTTGAGCAGGCGTTACGGGCTGCGCATTGAGCGAATATGTAGCACACATGACTGACCTTGTGGCCGGCGATTGCACTTGCTCCAGAGCAACGCTGAGGAGCTTGGAGAAGACCCGTGCCCAGGCATCGAAGGGTCTCGCCGAGCTGGCATTTTCGAACTGGCTCCGGTTTAACGGTGGCCCGTTGTCTTCTCTGAAGAGTACGGTGAGCGCTCTGCTCACTTCGTCGTCGACGCTGGCGAAGGCTGTGAGCTCGGCTTCGCACGTGCCCCGCTGGTGGCTAAAGTGGCGGCACACGCGCCGCAACTTGTCGTCGTACGCGTGCGTAGCCTTCCACTCGCCTCTCGTGTGGATCCAGTCCGGAATGACATCTCTGAGTTGCACGGTGACGATGGCATCGGCGACCTTGCCAACAGTGAACACCGGGTCGAAGCCGACTTGGAAGTGGCTGTAGACTATTGCGTCGAAGAAGAAGCCGTCGCTGTTATTGAAAGCTGGTTTCTTCTCCGCAGGCTACAATGACGAGGAAAATGCGATAGTCTTGTTAGAATAAGTCCCGATTTATTAAGACCCTCAGTTGTAATGAAGTACGGCCCCGTGTCCATTGTATTCTTATTGTCCATATGGTAAAATAAACATTAAATTGCAGCAGATTAAGCGGGGTGAAATATCTATAGAGCGAAGCTTTGGGTAAGTGCATGAGGAGTCGAAACACGAATACACGCACGCACGCACGCACGCACTTTAGGCCGAGTTGCTTACTGTTAGCGAGTACAACATAATCTTCGAATGCATCACGGTTTCAGAGGCAGCATGCAGATAGGTACGTAGCGCCACTCAAAATCATTCTATGCCCAAGAAGCGCTTACTCCTTCACTATCGTGCAGCCGCGCATATGCGAAGGCAAGCTTTCTGGTTCTGTTTTGTTCCCGCACGCCGGCAGCGCCGCTGCCGCGGATGCGTGCAGGCGAGGGCCATCTGGTTATAGTGCAGGAAGCCCAGCGGGGCGCACGCGACGCCTACTCCGCTGTGATTGGATGGCCCATTCGGCAAGTGAAAAACCAAGCCGCAGCCACGGACACTAAATACGGCGAGGTTCTCAAAGAAAAAGCTTCGCTTTCATTATGGCGTGACTCCGGAATCATTCCAACGCCGGAGCTACTACTCCGTCACTCTCGTGTGAGTGGGCAAGGGCTGTCCGCCACGGCTACGGGAGGTGGCTCCTTCGTAACGCACCGCCGGTGCCTATGGTTTCAATAAGGGTGCATGCGTCCCCATTGCCGTCGTCTGGTTCTTATAGCAATGCCACTGTCTAGAGATGTTGCGGGAAGTCTCGCATGCCCTAGTGATTTATTCAGTCCGAACAGCATCAACACGGAAGGGTGGTTTTCGTTGTACTCTACCTGACCACAACTTTCTGTAGTAGCACATCATAACCTACGAATATGCGCTCGCACATGCGCAGCTTCTGCTATTCGTTACTACGCCAAGAAGTGCCGACATATTGCTGCCTGTTTACAGGACCGGGAAAGCCAGAAAACTAGGAAGAGCATTTGTTGAGAGAGAAATCTTGAACAAAAATAAAAATAACAAGTGGTACGATTTGTTCTATGGTACGTAACTTGCATTTGATTACATGCGCCGACTACACGAAGATGCACAGTAAAAAAGAGAAGAAATGTGTGCTTCTGCTCCGTATAAATTTCGCTGTGTTGCTACAGAATATTGTCACTGGGTATAGTCATGGTCGCCCGTATATTCAATGAAGAGCTTTAGCTAACCACTTCACCAGCCGCCATGGCTTAGCGGCTATGGTGTTGCGCGGCTAAGCAGAAGGTTGAGGGATCAAATCCCGGCTGCGGTGGCCACATATTGATGGGAGAAAAATGAGAAAACGCCCGTGTCCTGTGCATTCGCGGGACGTTAAAGATCCACTGGTGGTCAAAATCAATCATAGTTTGACATCTAATACTTAATCATAGTTTTGACACTTTATACCCCAGAATAATATAATATGTATAGAATTGAACAGGCTCTCAGGAACGGACGAAGCCTAAACACAGTGAAGAAGAAACTAGGAATAGGCAAGAATCAGATATGTGCGTTAAGGGACAAAGCCGGCAATATCGTTACTAATATGGATGAGATAGTTCAAGTGGCTGAGGAGTTCTATAGAGATTTATACAGTACCAGTGGCACCCACGACGATAGTGCAAGAGAGAATAGCCTAGAGGAATTAGAAATCCCACAGGTAATGCCAGAAGAAGTAAAGAAAGCCTTAGGAGCTATGCAAAGGGGGAAGGCAACTGGGGAGGATCAGGTAACAGCAGATTTGTTAAAGGATGGTGGTGAGATTGTTCTAGAGAAACTCGCCACCCTCTATACGCAATGCCTCATAACCTCGAGCGCACCGGAATCTTGGAAGAACGCTAACACAATCCTAATTCATAAGAAAGGGGACGCCAAAGACTTGAAAAAGTATAGACCGATCAGCTTATAGTCCGTTGCCTACAAAGTATTTACTAAGGTAATCGCAAATAGAATCAGGAACCAGGCAGGATTCCGTAAACGCTACTCAACAATAGACCATATTCACACTATCAATCAAGTGATAGAGAAATGTGCAGAATATAACCAACCCTTATATATAGCTTTCATTAATTACGAGAAAGCGCTTGATTCAGTCGAAACCTCAGCAGTCATGGAGGCATTACGGAATCAGGGTGTAGATGAGCCACATGTAAAAATACTGGAAGATATCTATAGCGGCTCCACAGCCACCGTAGTCCTCCCCAAAGAAAGCAACAAAATCCCAATAAAGAAAGGTGTCAGACAGGGAGATACGATCTCTCCAATGCTATTCACAGCATGTTTACAGGAGGTGTTCAGAGACCTGGAGTGGGAAGAATTGGGCATAAAAGTTGATGGAGAATACCTTAGCAACTTGCGATTCGCTGATGATATTGCCTTGCTTAGTAACTCAGGGGACCAATTGCAATGCATGCTCACTGACCTGGAGAGGCAAAGCAGAAGGGTGGGTCTGAAAATTAATCTGCAGAAAACTAAAGTAATGTTTAACAGTCTCGGAAGAGAACAGCCGTTTACGATAGGTAGCGAGGCAATGGAAGTGGCAAGGGAATACATCTACTTAGAGCAGGTAGTGACCACGGAACCGGATCATGAGACTGAAATAACCAGAAGAATAAGAATGGGCTGGGGTGCGTTTGGCAGGCATTCTCAAATCATGAACAGCAGGTTGCCATTATCCCTCAAAAGGAAAGTGCATAACAGCTGCGTGTTACCAGTACTCACATATGGGGCAGAAACCTGGAGGCGTACGAAAAGGGTTCTGCTGAAATTGAGGACGACCCAACGAGCTATGGAAAGAAGAATGATGGGTGTAACGTTAAGGGATAAGAAAAGAGCAGATAGGGTGAGGCAACAAATGCGGGCAAATGACATCTTAGTTGAAATCAAGAAAAAGAAATGGGCATGGGCAGGACATGTAATGAGGAGGGAAGATAACCGATGGTCATTAAGGGTTACGGACTGGATTCCAAGGGAAGGGAAGCGTAGCAGGGGGCGGCAGAAAGTTAGGTGGGCGGATGACATTAAGACGTTTGCAGGGACAACATGGCCACAATTAGTACATGACCGGGGTAGTTGGAGAAGTATGGGAGAGGCCTTTGCCCTGCAGTGGGCGTAACTAGGCTGATGATGATGATGATGATGATGATGATGGTGATGACTCCAGAATTCAATTCAGCTGACAGCTTACGATCCGCCGCGCTAAAACTTCTGTATCAACCATTCTCCTTCCAACTCTCCCACTTTCTCCAGGAGACTGCTGAATTCCCCACCATCTCTCCTAATTGTACGAGCAAGGCTATAAAATATATGGCGGTATCTATAAAAGTGGGAGCATTGTCTCCAAAAAAACTACCCAGCGTCACCATGACAAAAATTTAAAAAAAAAAAGCCACTTCATCCAGCACTCCCACATCGTAATTGGCTTTATGCAGTAACACCCTAACTCAAGCTCGTTGGTGCGTGCCTGAAGAATACGAGTAACAGCGCTGCACAACGAAATGTGGCTGAGAACGAAAGCCAGCCCTTCGTGTGTCTCAACCACGTAACGTGGTCCAGCGCTGTTACTCATTTTCTTCGCGCATTATGCGCTGCTAGATAGCCGAAGCCAGACGTAATCGAAGCCATTATTTCGTAGCCAGCGTAGGCTTAATTCAGTTCGCTTCAGATCGTCATGCGTTGAGGAGTGCGCATAAGGCAAAGACCTAATATTCGTTGCATATTGATCGGTTTTTTAAAGTCAGCTTTGCCGCTGTACAGCATCGTTATGCGAAGAAGCATTTTAGGCATGGAATGGAGCAATTGTAACATTAATTATACGCGTGCCCACGTGGCATCTGCGGTCACAGTATGACCATCGAGACGTCTAATAACCGTAGAGGCCGCCATTGGAAGCTGTTTCTCGCGTTCTGGCGGTCCGGACAGAAACAAGCGATTTTTGTTATTGCTGTTGTGGCTGTTGCCACTCCCTGGTGAATCTCCAAAACATGGTGTCAGACAGGCACGTAGAACGACGCTCCGGTTCTGCCGCGTATAGCCGCCGTATGGAGAACGAGGCCGTGCTTCTCTCTTTGTCCCCCAACGCGCGCTTGGCGCCACGAACGTTCTGGCCCCCAGCTTCATTGTTTTGTTAGTTGCATAATGTGCTGATCATCGGCCATATTGGATTATGTTGTGGCCATGGTTCACATCTATTGACCGCATTTTCCCATCTGTTGACCGCGCCCTTAATATGGATCAGCGCGTTCCCAAGCGTGGTGCATATGCGCTTTGTAATACCCTATGCTGGATCCTTATGCATACAAGATAATTTTGTCAAAAGATCGACTCCAACTTGCGCGCACAATATAGGACATGCCGAGCTTATCCTTATGCCTGCCACAGAACATGCAGGGCGTTTACATATGACCCCGAGGGAAACGAGTTGAGTGGGCTTTTTGGGCTGGAATAGGCCTGTCGAGTTCACGTAAAAAACTAGCCGGTCAGGCTGAACGAGCGTTGAGTCGCGCCGAGTCAACTGGATGGCATGGGGTACGTTGACTGAGCCCGACCTATTCGCAGCATGCATGTAAACGTGGACGGATGGGACCCGGCAGCGCCGAGACTTGTGCGGGATCACTTTGACGTAGCGATTTATGCGCCACCAGCGGCAATAGTAACAGGACCAGACAAAGACAAGCACTGGGCAGTGCAACCTCACCGTAACCATAAGACCCGTGAAATAGAGCTGTTGCAGGCGGCCGCGGGCGAGGGAAACCATGTCGAACGCGTTGATGTCTCGGCTCGACGCCGTGCGCTATCGTAGTCCAGACTCCTGAGAAGAGAGTTCATGTAAACGCGGTCGCGTCTGGCTCGATTGGCCTTGGTATTTACTCGACCCGCATCTATTGGTTTCATGTAAACGCCCTGATAGAGCGTTTCCCTCGCTCCGCTAAAGTGATTGAGCAGAGCGGGATGGTGCGGCCACATTGGTGCTTAGTCGTGTCGCAGTCACGCTGCCAGCGCGCTGCTCGCGTCTCGGGAAGACGCAGTTATCGAAATTTCAAAGTCCACAAAATTTCCTCCGATGCCGCAGCGCCTGACGTCTCAGCGGAGCGGAAGCGATGCTCTGTTAAAGCTTCCTCCTGTTACACTCATCATTCAAATGCGTGTCCCATACATCCATGCTTAAGGGCGCGGATATAGATCGGTTTTTCCACAGCCCGCCTGCAGCGGCAGGCGAAGTCGGGTGCATCACGCTGGCCACGCCTAGATCCTTGAAAACTTGCGCTCTGCGGTTTGGCGCGCTGAATGTGGCTCGCAGCAGCGCAGCGTTCAGGTGACGCTGCAGCTCGTGCGCCCAAGGCTGAGAAGAGCGAGCGCTTTTTCGCTTGGCGAAGGCGCTAGCGACGCAGGGCTCCAATCATTGCACCCAAACTGAAGGCCTGCAAGCAGCCGCCCAGCCAAGCCAACGCTCGAAGCTCTCTCCATGGTCTATCGGCTTTGGCGTGAGATAGGACGTGCTCTATTTCCACGCCAGCAAAGCCAGAGCGCGCCGGACCACGTAACTCTAGAGCGTCCAATCTTCTACGACGTAGCCTCACAGCGCCGCGCGTAGAGCACGACCGCGTTACGCGAGACTATGTCAGCACCCTAAGCGCGAGGGATCCTCCTAAGCATGGAAAGTGACTGCAACATAGTCACCTCTGCTTAGCCACGCCTTGCTCTGAGGATCATCAAAAGCTTAAAATTACGCACCAGAACGCAGCAAATGTACTCGCGACCGTCACCTGCGGCCAAGTCAGACCTCCCTTGGCCAAGAGGTTGCGAAACTGTCCGGTGTCATCGCGGTGCCGCTGCGCCACGGCCTCGCAGCTCTGGTACAGCAGCGCGGCCTTCTGGCGCAGCGTCTGAGGTGCCCCATCGGCGGCCACGACGACGGCACGCGCCGTGGCCGCCAGCGACGCCACGTACTGGTCTCGGTGCGCCTGCCTCACGGACACGTTGTGCTGCGAGTCCCAAGTGGAGCACACGAAGCGGTAGAAGTTGTCGCACGGATCGATCGCCGTGCTGATGCTGCTGCGGATGAGGCGGCTGAACTCGGCGCAGCCGCCGGTCTCGCAGATGGAGTAGAACTTGGTCGGTATCACCGGGAAGGGGAACATCACCTGGGAGACAGGTCCGTGGCGAAAATGCTCTCTGATAAAAGTTGCGTCGATTTCGCAGTAACTGCGCAGCCTGCATTCCTCCGGCCACGCTCGAACTGAATACAGGTGCTGCAGCTAAACCAAATTCCCGTTGTATATTTCAGCGTGCGTTCTGCTATTAGCAAGCAACGAAACCCGCGATGTCAATAGTAAGTAGCAGGAAATCATACCTTCGTCTTGACGGCGGTATAAGGAGCCTTTATTGGATCATTAATCTTACTTTCTGAGAAATCTGATTCGCTACAGCGCGCCAAGGCTCGCTGAAGACCTCGTTGCCGTTTCTTTTTTTTTTTTTTGCGCAGCCGTGAAGACATTGCATATAGAATTTTGCTGGGCTTGCGTACAAAAACAAAATACAAACAAAATTACACGGGCGCAACAATGAATATTTTATTAGAAAACTTGATGCCGTTTTGCGACATTGCCCCTCGACAAAACCAACGTTCATTAAGGTGTCGCATTTGTCAGGTTTGGTAAATATGAATACTTAACGAAGGCGACGTATATGAGTGCCATCTGCAGTGGAGCCCAAAATTAACATTTCACAATTTTTATTTTTGTTACATATTCATTGTTAAGGTAGGCGACAAATGCGTGAGTGCTCAGGCTGTGAAAACTCCTCCCCCCTCCCACTTCAATGGCAGAAATATGTTAAATTCCTGAATGAAAGCTTCCCCCATGCCTCGTTGTGATTATGATAGTATATTTGGTTGACTATCTTTTTACGCTCCCTCACTCCCTTTCTCCGCCGCCTTCAAGGTTGCTTACTATACATTTTCTACTTAAAATGGTTAATTTCAATGGTGGTCCCGTGCCACCAGTTCTTTCTTGCCTGCTTTTTTAGCTACGCTTATATATAATCCAATAGACGATGGCCTTCTTTCGCGAAGAGAAAAAGAGGGGGGGGGGGAGAGGTGTAACGCTCGTGAAAGAGAAAGAAGATACGCACAGGAGAAACCAAGAGAAGAAAACAGGAAGAAGAGGGCGCCAGATCAATTGGGTCTGATTAAATGGAATGTTACAATTCAGCGCAGTCACAGTTATGAATCATGTGGGCGTCATTCCCCATCGCCCCACATGAAGACGGTCGTCTACTGGTGAGGAACTACCAGAAAGATGGAGACATTGCCGTTGAGTTACCTGAAACGGTCAACACACCGGGCTCCTTGGCCGTCTCAGTTGATAGAGCCAATGCAGCACTTGAGAATCTCGAATATATAGGCTCAGTCAGAGTGAATATGCATGTGATTGTTTTTAAACGCTGGATTAGCCAAAGCATAGTTAAAAGCAAAACTGAAGCTCTGGGCCATCTAATAGAACACCATTTCAAAAACCAACAACAGCAAGTGCAGCGACGGTAAGAATTTCTGACTATGTTGTCATCAACGCTCCGATCAACAAAGAAGACGGTGCAAGAACTTACCAAGCCAGAACGATAGGTCGTTGTCATGGGCATCTCTAACGTGTATACATGGTGTCCCAGCTAATTTTATCCAGAGTTTTAAAATATGCGAATACCACGTAGCTATACAGAACCAAGGTATAGTTGCTTGCCGTCGCTTGGAGATACTCAAATTACTTGTTTTTTCATTCCGGCTGATTAAATAAATAATCTTAATTATTTATTCATATTCTCAAATATTAAAATAAGATGAAAAGTGTCAATGAGAAAATTGCGGTGTGACATACAAACTCCCGATTCAGCTTTCTGTTTCTGAATACGTGCTACATAAAAGTGTTTTTCCGAGTGTGAAGGATACATGGTTTATCATACATACATACATACATACATACATACATACATACATACATACATACATACATACATACATACATACATACATACATACATACATACATACATACATACATACATACATACATACATACATACATACATACATACATACATACATACATACATACATACATACATACATATACAGCAAACATGGTTTATCTTCGCGCCCATTATCTTGCGGCTTGAGCCGGTCATGGGCTACGGCGATTCGGCCCTCTCGGATCTCAGTGGAGGATCTCACGGGATAGTATGGCCTTGACGGCCCATGGACACAGGGACTCCGCCTTGCCCGATTCCGGACAACTGATTTACCGTACTCTGCGTCCCTGTGTTTCGAGCTGACGATTAATTGAGCCTCGCGCTGCGGTCTGCTAGCCTCCTGGTTAGCTTAGATGGAAGAGCGACTGTCCCGGAAAGGCGTTGGTCCCTGGTTCGGATCCCAGACAAGGACGAATTCGTCCTTATACTGCAAAGCTTTCTTTCTCACAAACCCGAGTAGGTTTCCTTTGTAGTTACGTGCTACTTTTGAGTGGATGACAATTTTTCCCCTTCATGATACTTCATCCAGCTTGCCGGTCTCCGTAAAAGTCATGTGCCGCCTTCTATATGTTTGATGCGCCCCACAGTGCTGTCGCAGTACAGTCAAACACGTTGTGGGGCTAGTTGCTGCATAGCTTTCAATAGGTGAAGCGCCAATAGATACGGCACACAAGAAGGAATTCAGACAGGAGGAGGCGCCTTGTCCTGTCTGTATTCCTTCTTATGTGCCGTCACTATTGGCGCTTCACCTATTGAAAGCAGTACAGTCATCTCCTGCATTCAACAACGCCGCAATAGAAACCTAAATTACACGAACCCTGTAGAGGAGGATCGTGAGTATGAGAAATAAGACGCCTCCGCCGAAGCCGTATGCCGGGTACTTCCAGGTGTCCCACGCACTGGGCTTGCGTCGGCCAGAAGCGGGCTTGGAAGGCTCAGGCTTGGCAGGCGGTGCCGCTTTAGCCGAGCTCACTGTAGCCGACCGTTGCTTGCAAGGCGCTGACGCCGCCCCTTCTCCGTTCTCCTTCTTGGTCGGTGCGTTCGCCGAAAGCCTCGTCGTGCTGTCGTGCCTAGAGGATTCGGGATGGCTGCGGGACTGGCGCGACTGGTCCGCGGTGTTGCCCCGCCCGGTTAAACCCGAGCCCGACTTCCTCGAGCCACGTCTCGAAGGAAACTTTCCTGTATCACGTGGAGTACAAGGATACGGGGAAAGAAAATCAACTTTACACTCTGCCAATATTCTGCCAGTGTCCTTGAAGCTGCGGAAAAGACAAGACTGCATGCAGCGTTCAATAATTCGCTCGGTAGTCTGCTCGAGGTTGAGCGTGTAATTCTTCAGCGTCAATCAACACATGGTGTGGGGGCCCGTGAATTCGTTTAAAAGCGCTTCCGATTGCATTTCGGCAAATATGGGGTAGCGAACATTCGCGAAAGAAAGTAGCGTAACAACAAAACTGTACAGATGTTGTGAACTGTTGAAGTGTAGCTTGCTTGATTGCCATCCCGCGTGCACCTGAATTTGTGAGTGCTCCGGATACTGCAACTTATCATACATCGAACAACGAACGACAAGGATCACTTTCAATTACTTCTGTAGACAATGTTAGAAAGAAACGCGCATACGCTGCTTCATTTATTAATCGCTTCTGCAATGACATCTCTCAGCCCTGCCATTCCATAAGCTGTATAGATGTCTCTTAACCGTCTCCTGAAAGTGATCGTTTTACGATAAGTGCGCTAACACTAAAAAAAAAAATAGCACCGAAACCAAGGTGTTCATTCTGTGGTAATCCAATGGAGCATCTAGTGATAGGTAGAGGACTTTTTCTACGCAAAGAGAAACAAACAAAAATTTCACGAGAAAATACACAGCTACGGAGAAAAATATGTTTGTTACGTGTTAAGCAAACTAACATTTAGGGTTTTTCCTTCAATATTCATACGTTATTGTTACATTTTTACACTGCACGAAGTTAAGTGCCTTGTGGTCAGACATCGCAACTCTCCTATACACGCAAGTTCAGAATCACGCATAGAGAGAGTCAAACTGTGGGAGCATAATCTGTGGTTTTGGCGCATCGCTGACGCATGGTATGGCTAGGCGGAGTGAAAGCGGCTTTATGGAGAGCGGATAAAGATTAATGCGTAGAGATATCAACGGGAGAAGTGTACGTGCGGAAGTGCTTTCGGTCTAAGCCGGACGGAAGGGAACTACAGCCGGGTACAACTTTAGAAGGCAGCGACAGTTGCCCCTCAAAGGCGTATGCACACGAGCTTCCATCAATGGGCGCGCTCACTAGACTGACGTCATGAGCCGGACGTAAGGTGACCTTGCCGATGGAGAAGATGGCACTCCGCGCTTAGATCTGGGCCGAGTCGTGTCAGCGGGACTGTTTCTTTAGTCGCGGAGACCATCAGCTGCCGCGCTTCGGTCATCTAGGCGCGGCCTTTCCTGCCTTATTAAGTTTTTGCCGACAACAGAGACGCTGAATGCAACTTTACCAAAAATGCACAAAAAAAAGCTACGGTTATGAAGTATGGTTTTGTGAGCTGCACTATATATTGCTCCTGCACTTGTCGGCGTGTGCTGCCTTGTGTGCTTAAAGATGGTGTCTACATACTGCCCTGCTTACGTGGGCTGCCTTGACGATAAGCCTTATACTTCTTATGATCAGCTCCTTCCGCTCCGAATGTTGCTACACTAACAATTATGTGTTTCTACGAAACAAAGCAACCTAGAGACTGGTGACGTTTTGTAGTATGAGCACGGTGGAGTGCTTACTCTACAAAGTAGAGTGGCGCCGCCCCTTCAGAAATTGTCATAAATAGTTCTCAAGGCCGATTTCGATATAGAGGAAGTATTTTAATCACGACATCATACACGTAGCTCTCCTCATTGTGACACCAGCCGTGAAAACTCAGTGCCTATTGCGCTGTGCGGCTGAGCTCGAGGTCACGCTTTCGATCCTAGACGCGGCGGCCGCATTCTAATGCGAGAGAACTGAGACGAACTTGAGTACCGTGAATTGGGCGCATCTTTACGAACCCCAGACTTCGAAAAGTTTTCGTACTCCCTCGCTATGGCGTTACCTCATAATCACACTGCAGGTTTGGTACGTAAGAACCACAGAACTTAGTTTTAATTTATTACAATCATAACGCAGTGGAAATACAAAGCTGCCTTAACCTAATACTAAAACTTAGGGAGCATCACAGAATTTCAGCTGTCGAGCAGCGCCTTGGCACTGCACGGGCAATGCCTGCGAAAGGTAAGTGCACTAGTCGCCAAGATACGCCTCGAGCTGTGAGCTAGTGTACTGGCTAGGCTTTGTGGTGGCACGGGCTAACATTCCTGGTATACTGGCCACCAGTGGCGTAGCCAGAAATTTCGTTCGGGGGTGCTCACGTTGCAGCTCGGCCTCCTCCTTAAGAGGAAGCTTTCACTCGGGCGCCCTCATTTAAATACATGTAGAAGGGGAATTCGTTTTTCCCCGCAACCACTGCACCAAATTTGACGAGGCTGTTGCATTTAAAATAAAAACGTAAGTTGTAGTGTCTTTTGGTTTCGAATCTTTCGTTTAGGTGGTCCACTCTTTATAAAAAATTGGCCAAAATCGCTGATTTTCAGAAAACAAAACTATCACGTTTTGAACTCTGTAACTCAACAATGAAAAATGATATCACAATTTTGTGAACTGCGTCTAATAGTACATCCACAGCTGACCAAATCAATCTGTTACACATTAATCTAAAAAAATTTAGTGTTATGGAAATACTGCTTTTTCAGGACCCTTGTACACAACGTAACCAATAAACGTAAGATATAAATTGACATAGCAAGTTTGTGTGCTCTGACTGTTATAATAGTTGCCGTTTACAGAACCGCGATATCTGTTCGTGATGCAAATCGATTATTTTGCAAACGTCGTGCTTGTGCTTTTTCGAACTTTCGAGTTTATCAATATATTTTAAACAAAATGCAGGCCCTAAATCGAAATTCCGCTTCCTACAAACACTAGAATTTAACTTTCTATCTCAAATGCAACAAATTTCATTAAGAGCGACTCAGAGATTACATCAGAAAACCGTTTCTGCGTTTTACATGTATTTGAATAGGCCGCGTCGGAGTTTGGCCCGAGCTAAAGCTTCCTCTTAAACAATTTGGCGAGGGATCAAACACAGGAATAATAACTGCATTGCCATTGCCAAGGTTGATACAAACGAATTCTTAAACGCTATGCACTGCCAAGACAAGTAAAATGGGTATTTTTTCATAAAATAATATACTCGCATATTCTGAAAATTGTGTTCAAAATAACTTATGTTAATGCTTCCGTGTTCTTTGTCTATAAAATAAGTAAAGATGTCACACGAACTTTAGAACTATATCAGTTCAAAACCAGGAAAGCAGTGCATGCCACTGATATGAAAAATGAAAGGCCATGAAATGAACAATTTGACACAAATATCTTAATGAAACATTGTCATTCAAGAACCGTGTTTGCACTCTTGTACATATGCAATAGCCAGTGAAAAATCTCAATGACGCTGTCATTTGTTCCAATGGATTACGCAGGAGCAGCTGTCACCGGTCGTGTATCGTGCGTAATCGCACTGAAATTATAGTCGCAACAGAGAGCACGTATATAAATAGCAGAAGTTCCGCAAGATCCGCGAGGGCGAGTCAAGTGAAAGTGAGCCAATGCGAATATATTACAAACGGGGTACTTCATTTAAAACTATTCTTCGTGAGCATTTAGACATTTGTCCCATTGACTAAGGAGTCGCGTGCTTCCCGTCTCGTAAAACTCCTTGGGTTGCTGCTTCAAAAAGTCTGTAACTGACTCTTTCACGTCATCGTCTGGCACGAATCTGGTTCTCTTGGGCCGGTTTTTTTGGTTGCCCCAACATGTGGATGTCGCAAGGCGACATGTCTAAGCTGTATGGCGGATGTTGCAGCGTTCGCCACTTGAACTTTGCCAGTTTTGTGTTAACCACATCAGCGACGTGGGACAGGCATTGTCGTGGAACAAGATGACCCCGTTCGTCAATTTTCCACGTAGTTTGTTCTTGATTGCGACACGGAGCCGTTCCGGCGTTTCACAATATCGGAAACAATTGATAGCCTCTCAAGATTTAGCAAATTCTTTCAGTAATGGCCCCCGATGATCGAAAAAAAAAAAGTCAACAACACCTTTTCGGCGGAAATGACGGCCTTTGCGTTCTTTAGGCGTGGTAAATTCTAATTGTTTCCACTGTAAGCTTTGCCGCTGTGTTTCAGGTTTGTAGTAATGGCACGTTAGTTCGTCCCCGACCACAACTGCAGACAAGAAGTCGTCACCCTTATCGTGATACCGGATCAGATGAGTCACGGCAGCGCCAAACTTCTCCGTTTTCTGGCGGTGGATCAAGATCTTGGGCCTCCATTGCGCACACAACAGCCGATAACCGAGGTGTTCATGAATTATGGCGTGAACTAAACCGTGACTGATGTTCACACGGTCTGCCAGTTTATCGATGCTTATCCTTTGTTCTTGTCTCATCTGCTCATCAACCTTTGAAATTGTGTGGGGGGTGATTGCACGATGGCTTCGGCCTGGTCTTGGAATGTCCTTGCAACTTTCCCGTCCTTCTTTGAACCGTTTGCTCCAACGCTTTACAGTGGCCAATGAAATACAATGTTCAAACGTATACGGCAAGCCACACGGCGCCAATTTTTTATTTTTGGAAACACATTCAGTTGTAGAAAACCTCACTACACCACGCTGTTCAACTTCTGAAGCGTCCATTACGTCACGCAAACATGTTCAACCCATTGTACGAGAGCATTAAATAACCTTTATCCTCACACTTGCGTGTCACTTTTGTAAATGACAGATAATTGTGTGCTACGCGCATGCCTCGCAGATAATTAACCGAACCGTTATTGCGCGGGGTGGGTAGCTCACTTTCACTTGACTCGCCCTCGTTCATTGGAAATGCGAAGATACAATGGAATATACAAATGCTTGATAGAGGGCAAGAAAATGTCACTGGAAAGAAAGTTTGCTGCACGTGTACACAAAACCACGCAACAAGATATTTAAATATACGTATAACTTTCCAATAAATCTACGTATCTAAGAAACATTCACTGTATATATTGTGTCAGACAAGGCAAATAAAGATGTTGCGCAATCATAGATTCACAGAATCCTAGATTCCACCCCCATTCCATCCACTCCCCCCGATGTATCACGCGTGACGGAAGGCGGCGCGCTTCCTTCCCGCTTTTCTCCCTTACGCACACAAGACTGAGCCACCATCGTCACCTCACCTATTCCACCCCCACCCCCCTACGCTTTCACTCGCACATACAGCATGCGGCGCGCGGTCGCGATGTTATCGCCCTTGGACTTCATACGAAACATGAGGCCAATAGCCGCAGCAGGAATGCGCCTGGAGTGTCCATATAATTTCTATCGCAATAATATAATAAGGGTATCCGGAAACTGAAGCGTCCCGTGGTCGATTACTTCCCGCAAAAAGCAGAAGTAACAAAATTGAACTTTCACCATACGACAATACGCTGTGCCGCAACAATGTTTTGTTTTTTTAATTTTTCTTCCGTGTGGCGGGGGTACCGAAATGAAAAAAAAAACGCGTAGGAAAGCATGTTGGCCACAATCGAATGCCTACTTTGGGCACCTAATGTGGCTACGGAAAGAATATCGAAGAAAACATGAGACGCTTGGTCCACCGAGAACCATGCGCATACTGCTTGGTATCCTGCACCGGCGAGACAGGACTTTCCGGAGAGGTTGCGCTCAAGTGAACACGGGGCAATCCGTCGAGTCCCCACAGTGGTGGCGGCGAGCGACCATTGTTTCTTTTTCTCGTCTGCTAGACAGAAAGCACCCAAAACTCTGCCAGGCCAAAATCCACTCAGCCAGAGCAAACCGAACGCGCACCGAAGGGCGCCGTGCGGTGGTCGAGGCAACACGAGAAAAACGTGTGCGCTCTTGCTAGCTCTGGCAGCCCGCGAGTAGGGTAGCGAAAAGAAAAGAAAATTGAAGAGGCTCAATGTGTCCTCACGAATAAAAGTAAAATTTAAAAAAAAATAAATAAGAACGTAGTTACCTTGGCTGGCTTTAGTGTCTCCACGTGGATGTTCTGGCGTAGGTGAAAAAGATGTTGATTTTTTATGTGACATGACGGCTCAAATAAACCACCACAACCTTTCGTCTCATCGGACCTCACTCCGTGCTTTGTCAACTTTTCTGCTAGTGTGTTGATTTGGCTTGTCTCGTTAATATGTTCCGATGTAAGACTTTAGAAAAGTCAACAGACTTTTGGCGTCAAATGTTTATAACAACATTAAACCCACAAAGTTCCGCAATTGAAAATATAAAGCACAACTTTGGAAATGTCAGTGCACTTTTCACATGAAGAGTTTATGAGATTTATACCCATAAAGTTTCGGAATTGACATCTACGCACTCCATAGCTTCCGCGGCCTAAGCGAGATGCCGCGGCGAGCCCGCTCGCCGTCAAAACGCCCTTCGCCGTGAAATGTCTTTTCGAGCGTGAAAAAGACATTCTAGATCAAATCCAGAATGGTTTCCGGCGCCGGGGGTTGCTTTGGTCGGCGTGCATGGACAGCACGAAAAAATTTTGGGGGAGGGGGCTGAAGCCCCATAAGGCCCCCCCCCCCCCCCCCTGGGTACGCCCCTGCTGGCCACCTAAGGTGTAAAGAGAAGCGTCACGCCTCTCTATTCCGCAAAGCACACAAATGGGGCGACGGATCACGGGCAAGGCGCAGAGACGACTCCAGCGTTGGTATCAACGAAATTATGTGTTATGTTTCAAGCTGGGTGATTCCACGAGATATCAACACGGGTCAAAAAATTCATATTTTAGATTTCATTGAATATTTTATATTTTATGCGCATATCACTCGGTAGCACTAAAGTGAACGTGGTTCCTTTTTTAAATGAATACTTTAGGAGGAAAAAAATGACCAGATTCTTCAGTGTGGAGGTGCCTGTGTTATGCTCAAGGCATTTTCACAAATTCACAACGATGTAAAATACAATATGTTACAGCTACAAGGAATACATTCTTGTGCGTAAAACCTAGACGTAAAGAAGGGTCAGCCAGCACTGTTTGAGCCTTCCGTGGAAAACGGAAGTGTTTTAGAAAAATTCCCTAATTTGGTACAATCTTCAAAAGTTGCTATATTTACGATTTTTTATCAACTAAACCAATCCATGTAGCCTCTTAAAATTCGCTGCACAGTGAGACCTTAACTTAGTCAATAATTGTGCTGAATATTCTTGCTGTATCACAAATTACCATTTCTAGAATTCGCCTCAAATTTGAAGTTTTGAGTCAAATGTAGGCTATTTAAAAATCAAAATAAAAAAAACCCCATCGTAAATTTTTCTCAAAATCTCGTAAACAACTGTTCACAGGTACGTGGAAAAGAATATTAAAAAACATGTTGCATTATTTTGTTTGTAATCACAATACAGCTGGTAGAAATGAGAGCTTTGCCAGAATGCAGCAAGGTGCTAAGAAAAAGGGACATCGGGGTAAAAAGAGCGTGCCTAAGGCTCTGACTTGCCTAAACTTGACCGTGATTGCGACGTAAAGGCAGTTTTGGTAAACTAGAATTATTTTTTCAACCACGCCGTTCTAAGGTGTCTGAATTTTCGACATAAATTCGTGGAGTTGTGCTTCTCCTCGGCCATCATTGGCGCCTATACTTAGTTCATGCTTTCAGATGCGGCGGCTGTAAAAATCGTCTCTTTTGATCGTGTTGGTAGAGTGTAGCAGAATAGGTAGTGAATCCACGGGAGGCGGTGGCAGAAGGATCAAGTGAAGTAAATACATTGAAATTTTTTGGCAGTGCGGCCGCCGCCTTAACCAGAATAAGCTATGAACACTCCCGTTGTTTCGGATGCGCTGCCGTCTGCCGTCTACTCAAGAGCTGCCTTCTGCTCGACAACTCCGATATTAGACACCGTGTTCCCTGTTTCGGAAGCAATGGTTTAGTTTATGGTTTTTCAGGTATAGTTGGCGTCCAAATTATTGCCCCAGCGATGGCGCTCTTTGGGTAACACAAGCTAATCTCGAACGTCATGCTCTTGCTGATTGCAACTGCCGGAAGCAATCGGGGAGCCAGTAATATGTCGTAGGTACCATCCCTTAAACACCACCTATAGGTGATGGCACAGTTATGTTACATATTATCAAAAAAGGAATTTGGATTAGCTACGGAATCAATCTAGTACACCTTAATTTTCGCCTCCACTTCGTTCAGGTAGGAGCTCTTATTTTTACGTCTGCTTGTATCAGGCGTGAACGACCTCGAAACAGACGACAGGCCAGTTTTGTGCTGAGGGTTCTGCGCACATCCCACAGTCGTCATTCATCATAGACAAGTGCTAACAGTGTTCGCAGTAGTTTTGAGGTGTGAGTAGAGGTGCGATGGCTCACTGTTACAGCGGTGACAGGGTCTTTTGTGCAGATTACTTGAAGGTGCACAAAAAGAAAATACCACTTCAAAGAAATTTCCGCAAGGTTGGAGACATTGGTGTATCTGCACTGCAGAAACTCTTGCCGCGAGCTGCCCGCCATGCACAGGATGACGACCAGTTATGCCAAAATTGCTTCCGGCGACTAAAAGAAATGCTCTATTTTTCCGATGCTTCCCCTGCTGAAACAGCTGATGAATTCTTACCGGAAGACGAACTGGGAGGTAGAAAGGAGTGTCTACATCCACTTGAAACTTTGCCTCACATCCATCAGCAGAAGTCGGATTCGCGACTAAGGAACTTTCGCCCGGTGCTAAAGCAAATTCAACTCGGTGGCACTGCAAGGTCGAAATCTCACTTCGTAGAGCGCAAGCGCCATTTGGACCCCTCAGGTACGAAATGCGGCGTGTGCACCGAATGGTTTACCAACTTTAAGAAAGCCTATGACATGTGCTCTTCGTATCAAGAGCGAATGCGCTTGTTGACTCTGCTGCCAAGCCAACTGGAGCGCCGAAAAGTTCAAGCTCTCATTCCAAATTTGCCAGCCTACATGATATACAAATCCCGACGTTGGCGTGAGAAACGTGGAATATGGTCAGCACCAGACGCACCTGAGAGATCACGGTTGAACCCATCAGACGTCCAGACCGCTGTGGACTATTATACCAAAGACGAATATGCATGTTCTCGGCAGAGTCCCAACAAAAAGGATGTAGTATCTGTTTCGATTAATGGGAACAAACAGTATGCTGCCAAGAGGTTCATGACCCGCTCGGTACGGGAGACATATCGTCTCTTTAAGGAAGCCAATCCAGATACACCTATTGGGCTCTCAAAGTTTTATTCTCTCCGGCCGAAATGGGTTCTTCTTGCTCCACAACAACAAGTGTGCCTTTGCATATATTGTGCCAATGCCACACAGTGTGTTTCCGCGCTAGAAGAGCTCACTGAAGGTGCCTACACAATTACCCACCTCAAAGAACTATGTCTTTGCACCTCGCCCACGACTGATTGTTTCCTGGGTGATTGTGATTATTGTGCAAATCAGGATGCTTTAACTACTACAACTTTGGGAATCCCTGAAGAGACAGAGGTAAACTATGCGGTATGGCAAAATGGCGACCTCGTCAAAAAGACAGCACAGGCTACTACCTTTCTGCGGGAGCTTGGAGTATGGCTTGTCAAGTGGATCAACCATGATTACATAAGGGGAATTCAAGCATCAGCAATACACGATGCCAAACGGAATCAACAGCACGGATCCCGTGTCTTTCACTTTGACTTTGCAGAGAATTGGACAGCTGTTGTACCGAACGAGGTACAATCATACCATTGGCACAAAAAACAGGTCTCGCTATTTACGTGTGTCGTCACGAGTAGAGGATCCACTCAGTGTTTTGCTGTCATCAGTGAAGACGTATGTCATGATGCTGCGCACGCTTGCTTTGCACTGGAAAAAATCTGTGAGTGCATGAAAGAAGAACTCCAGCTTAACGAACATGTTACATACGTGTCTGACGGCGCCAGTAGCCATTTCAAAAACAAGTATCAGCTTTACGAGCTGTCACAGAAGGAGCACGCGTCAACGAAGTGGCTTTTTTCGACCACAGGACATGGCAAAAACGCTTGCGATGGCGTTGGTGGCTTAGTAAAGCACCAAGCCTCGCTCTATAATCTCAGAGCAGACAACACTACCGTCATTAGGTCAGCCTCTGAAATGGTGGCGCAGATGACCGCAACGCTGAAAAACGTAAAACTGCTCTATGCAGATGCGGAGGAAGTAGGGAAGTTTCGGCGCCTCAAAAAGAACCAGTGGAAATCTTTGCCACGTGTTCCAGGCATACGATCTTGGCACATTTGGTTAAGCGAGCCTGACGCCAGCAATTGCGATCGCGTTGTATTAGTGTCTCGCACTGCTGCAGGTAATTGGAAAAGGATCACGCCTTTCTCAGCGTATACATCGGCTATGCTCGAAGTTCCTTGTGCCCTCTACCTGCCTCCATGTTAGAGCACTTCAATGAGGCATATGCGGATCATCAACAAGTGTACACCGACGGGTCAGTAAGTCAACAGGGAAGCAACTGTGCCACTGCGTATTGGATTCGCTTCATTAGAACTGCGTGATTTGGCCCTCTGAATCAGTTGGTCCCATAGAAAAATGTGGAAATAGCTGCTAGTACTGCAGCGTGTCGTAAACTGAAGACGTGTTCTCAGCACGCTATCATCGTTTAGCATTCGTCAGTGGCGCTTCAACAACTATCCCATGCATTGTATACCAGCAAGTTTGGCCGAGAGTTCTTCTGGTCCTGCCAATACTTCAATGAAGAAATAAATGCTCTACTTGAGGTTTGCACAGAAGGCAATTTCCTTATGAGTGCGTGAAACAGGTAATGTTTCCCAAAAGACCCAAGTATCTGAAAGAGAAAGTGTCGGGCTTCTTTCCAGCTTTTTTACGAAACTGAACTTTCCGACAAGTGGTGATCCTTAGGAACTGTGAACTTTTCATTATATAGTAATCTAACAGTTCCTTTTTTTTCTTTTTCTTCAGAGGCGGTAAAATAAGCAATCGCTGGCACTATATACCAGCTAACCCTGTCATAACCAGCACCATCGCTACTCTCACCACCACCTCTTAGGTTGTATAATGACGTTCATGTAATGACCAGTACGACATTTACAGAGGCATTTACCTGCTGTGCATTCTGTTACCTGTGTACATTCATACAGAGTTAACCGTTAATTCTGTAGCCCACAAATAAATACAAACCTACATTAACAGAAGGCACAAATTATCTACGCTGCAAGGTGCAGGCACTTGCTGTTAAATAAGATAAGCCACTTAATAGTTAAGTTGACGCTTTTTTATTCCCATACAAGCGGATATGCAGTGTACTAAACGCACTTTTATGCAGAAGTGTTAATTATGATGTCAAAACTGCCTTTACGTCGCAATCACGGTCAAGTTTAGGCAAGTCAGAGCCTTAGGCACGCTCTTTTTACCCCGATGTCCCTTTTTCTTGGCACCTTGCTGCTTTCTGGCAAAGCTCTCATTTCTACCAGCTGTATTGTGATTACAAACAAAATAATGCAACATGCTTTTTAATATTCTTTTCCACGTGCCTGTGAACAGTTGTTTACGAGATTGTGAGAAAAATTTACGATGGGGTTTTTTTTATTCTGATTTTTAGATAGCCTTCATTTTACTCAAAGCATCAAATTTCAGGCGAATTCTAGAATTGGTAATTTGTGATACAGCAAGAATATTCAGCACAATTATTGACTAAGTTAAGGTCTCACGGTCCAGCGAATTTCAAGAGGCTACATGGATTGGTTTAGTTGACAAAAAATCGTAAATGTAGCAACTTTCGAAGATTGTACCAAATTAGGGAATTTTTCTAAAACATCTTCCGTTTTCCACGGAAGGCTCAAACAGTGCTGGCTGACCCTTCTTTACGTCTAGGTTTTACACACAAGAATGTATTCCTTGTAGCTGTAACATATTGTATTTTACATCGTTGTGAATTTGTGAAAATGCCTTGGGCATAACATAGGCACCTCCACATTGAAGAATCTGGTCATTTTTTTCCTCCTAAAATATTCATTTAAAAAAGGAACCACGTTCACTTTAGTGCTACCGAGTGATATGCGCATAAAATATAAAATATTCAATGAAATCTAAAATATGAATTTTTTGACCCGTGTTGATCTCTCGTGGAATCGCCCAGCTACGTTCCCCGTGATGTACAGGAGGTGCGTACAGCACAGGGGTTGCGACACTAGGGCGGCTGTCGCTGGTTAGGGTGCGAAAGCTCCCGGGAAGTCCACTCAGCCAAACACGCTCTTCCGAGTTAGGTTCACATACAAAAAAAGAAAAGAAAGCGCCGTCTTGCTCAGAAGGATCCGGGACCACGTGGGCCCGCACGTCCGGAAGCCAAGAGAGCCGAAGGTGAATCCGCCGGGCGAAAGCGCCCGCGTACCTCGTAGGCTGAAGGAGGGAGATGCCGAAGAGAGAAAGCGAGATGAGCTGACTCCTCGGGCGCTGTTCCTACGCGCGGCGCATGGCATAACGGGAGCCGCGCCAGCGGAGGTAGGGTCCACGTCGCGCCGGTCGCAGCGGGCGCGGGAATGTACGTTACATGACATTAGGCTGGACCGGCGTGTCCATAGAGATCGCTTGGGTGAACGGCTAAAGTCACGTGTGAGCCAGATCCAAGTGATCCAGACAGAATGTAAGGGCGCGTGTCCTATATCGTCGTACTTGAAAAATTGGAGTACAACGCGCCATACTACTAGCAGCGGGCGAAATAGCCCCATTTCCTTCCGTATTCATTCCATGGGATTCCGAGGGCTGTCCGTCGCACGGCCACAGCGAACAGATCGGCAACAGGTTCGTACCTCTTTCATTATATGGCGATTATGTTGTTCGTGTTTTGTGCTTACGAGTCCATTTGCGTCAGCCTTCCATTACACATGTGTCACAAAACAGCCCCACATGTAATACTCCAAATGATCCGACGCCTCAGGATGACGCGTCGGATAGGACGCCACACGAAGTAGCAAATGACGGCATGTAGTCGTATAGGAGTCCAAAGTTGTAAAATAAACATTTACGAAGGGTTTCGCTTTTTTTTAAACTTAGCAATGCTGTATACATAAATAAATCACTGCTGTTTTTGCTTTTCTTGTTCTTTTTTTAAGCAAGGAAGCAACCGGGTGTCTTAATGACACTCTCTAGTATACGATGCTCATTTACAAATGTAGAAATGTTTGAAAGTAAGAGTTCTGTGTGCGATGAGAAAAACCTACATGTTATATTGGAAAAGGGAAACTGTGGTCCGTTAGAATAAATTAGACGTCAGAATTGGGATTCGGATTTCCGTGCAACCCAGGATAACATCTGTTTTGTATCAAGGTTTGCTACATTGCACATTTTCAAAGCATATTTCTTTTTTAATATGATCTACACGTTTGGAGTTACGCTGACTTATTGAAGTTCATCTTCCTATTTGTTCCGCATCTCGGATACTCACCCAGAGAATGCTGACTCTGTGTTGGACCGCTCTTCCTGCTTCCTGCACTGCTTGCAAAACTCCGATTTGAGGGATTCCACCGACTCCAGGGTTTTGAATTTTCTGCGGTATTCGCTGCGGAATGAAATGAAAATTCTGGTGAAAAAAAAGTTGGATTTCGACCTTGTGCTCTCTGCGCTGACAGACAACTCAACAATGCTAAATTCAATGACAGGACCCAAAGAAAATCAGTGGTCATAACAGACTCGAAGTAGAGGGATCCGCATTATATATGACCACCCGCGGAATCCGCACTTTGAGCTGGGGGCCGCACTTTTTCTTCTTTTTCACATTCCGCAACTATCCGAACACAGCCGATGCGGACGCTAATCGCACCCGCAACCACTTCGGCGGGTGACAACACGGGGCAGAACCCACAGGAGCCTGCCAAAGACCTTCTGCGCACATATTTGCAACCATGCGACCTCTATGTAATTAGCCAAGCCTCGCGCCCAGGGGCGTTAGCCATACTCGTTTAGCTGTATAGACATTGCTCCCATTCTTCGGAATTCTGTGTCGCGCAGCCTAGCACCAAACTGCGTGTCGAAGCTTTGCAACGCTACAAGTATCACAAGCGAGAGCCCTAGAGTCTTGGCGGTTGACGATTAACACAGCCGGAAAGCCTCCTCCTCCTCCTCTGGCGCGTACCGCTGCCGGCGGCGCCCTCTTTTTTCACTTCCAGCACGACGCAGGCGCTGGCGAGTCCCCATCGGTAAGGGCGGCGAGGGCCAATCAGCGAGCGTCTCTCCTTCCCCGACCTCCGGTGCCAGCCCGCGCACTACCCTTTGCTTCCGGCAAGATTGCCGTACAGTGGTGCCCAGAACGGTACTGCAAAACGATTACGCGTTTAAAAATTTCGAAACAAAGATTCGGCAATGCCAGCGATGTCACTAGGAAGCTGAGCCGGCCCTCGCCGGTTAGCTGCCACCAGACCATGAGGCGCGCCTCAAAATGACCAGGGGACCTATAACGTCAAACTATTCCAATCTGTTTTTATTCCAATATCACGACGTCAAATTTACGTAACCACTGACGCAAGCATTGGTGGTAACCCGCAGCGGTGTTTGAAACGCCCAATGAAACGCGCTCCTCGTTTATAGGAGGCCACTTTTTTTGCTTTCAGAGCGAATAGCATTGTCTACAATGAGCAAATTTTCTTGTCGGATTGGCTGACAAGAGGCGAGGAGCACGCTCAAGTGGAGAGGGTTCGATGAGGCCGAGCCATCACTGTGAAAGTAGAAAACCGGATAAGGAGGGTTGTCCCGGCGTCTGCGTTTGATCTGCTTCCTCCTGATTAGCTCGCGATGACTGGTCAAAAATCGCGGCGGCATGCAACAGAACATTAAAAATGTCGCCAGAACGGATCCTCAACGAAGAATAGTTGGCAAAGTGAGATTGTATACGTTCCGAAAGAGTTTAATAACGTTATACTGCCGCGGAAAATGGTGCATTACACGCAAATAAAACTATGCGCCCAGACCACTCTTAGAAGCTAGTGCTACAGCAATCGCCGGGTAGCCAACCTTTCGAAATCCTTTCCATCTTTTCGAAACGGGGCAGTTTCCGACTATTCAGAGAAAGGTTCAGTTTTGTTCGGCACATCACTTTGACGCGGTTAGTTTTTTCCGTTTTTTAACGTTTCGTGACAGGCGAAATGGGCGCAGCCCGAAAACATTAGATTAATGGCAGAGTATTACGGTGAAAAAGGCGTCGAATCCGAAATAATAATTTTTCATTCGTTCGGGCTAATTATGCTAATGAGTGGGCACACATCATATAAGATGGGGCGTTTTCGCTGTTTTCGTGACGTCGCGTGAGAGACAAGCGAAGTGGGGGTTGGTCCGAAAACTTTTTGACCAATCATGGACGACTGATTGAAGAAGTGGAATAGAAAAAAATTGGAATAGCATTAGGTTATAGCGCCCCAGTCGTGCTAGCTTTTAAATTATTCAGTGTTTCGCAAAGGAAGGAAAGAGCTACAGCACATGTATTACTATTCGTCCCAAAACTCAACGTCACAAAGCGCAGCATTCCTTTGATAATTAAATATTCAAAGCGGGTGAGAAACATGTTCGAGTTATTGTAAGGCTGGCGAAGGTGTACTCGCGATCAATATTTTCCAGGCCCACTTCAATCTTGACTCAGGTCCGCTTGCCGCGCAACGATCCGGCGCCAAAGTGACACACTGCAACAGGCCTCCTCTACGGCCGCAACATCGCCTTCGTGGTGCCGCCCCCTCTCTCTAATTGCCGCGGACTGGAGACACTGGGAATTGGCTCTGCGAATGCCCAGCCTATTCTCCCGTGAGAGAGGCTCTGGCAACCGTCCGCCGTTGTTAAAACCTCCCCTGCTCCGCGGCAGATCATATCCTGCACCCCTCAGTCTGCAATTTCCATAACAGGGTGCTTTTCCGTGCTCTCCCGACATTCGCTGATGACGCCTGCATTGGCGATCGCCTATAACCTGTTCTGTTTGCATAGGCGACGCTCCTGCTGCTGCCGCTGCTCGCTACGCCTTTTCTATCCACCTCTTTGCCAGTCCTCAATACAGCGCTGTTCAGGTGTCCTCCCCTGAGAGACCATTATCGCACAGTTACGCACCACCTACACCATCCCAAAGCAAGAATATATCTCGTTACGTGCTTCTTACCCGCTGTTTATCCATAGTCATCATTCCTGCTAAACTTACTCTTCAATTTTCTCTTCAACTTCTCAAAACAACTTTTGGTGACTGCTAAACGCACTGTGAACTTGAAGGACTCAGATCCAGCTACGGCCTCCTATAGTTCAACAGAGCCTGCGTATATGGTCGGTACTGCAATACGTGGTGCCCTACGCCATTGATTCACAAGCAGCCAACAAAACGTGTTTCTTTTAACGCTAGAGCGTTAGGGCCCCATGTCGCAGAAAATCCTTCATCGGCGACCCCTGTCCGGCGTCCAGCGTCGGACGTTGTTTCGGCAAAAAGAATTTCCAACCACGCATACCGAGGCCCTCCATGTAGGGCAAGGAAGGTACTGCACTAATTGAATTTTTCAAGCTAAAATAAGAAAAATGGTAAAGTACGACTTACACACAACCTGCATACATCATAGCGTCGGATTGCAAATTGAATATACGAGAAAAGATAACTCTGTTACGCAAAAACTCAAACAAACCCATTTTCCAGCGGCGCGCGAATATCTTGGAGGCCACTGAGCTGCGTTCCCGGTTCCTTGCAACATCTCCAGATGGTGCTCACATCCGCCGCATTGCGCCCCACGGAAGAGGCCTAGTTTCTACCAGAAAGACCACCTTCGTGCATAGAGTTCGCCGCCAGCGATTGCCGGTAAACATTACGGTTACATAGGCTGCAGTTGCCGAGAAGCGTGACCAGCAGTTGGGGATTTTCGAATGCTATCGTGTTCCACTCTTAAAGGCGAAACTTAGGCGGCGGGCAAATTTTTTTATTGCATTTGCTCAGTACGAAATGTAATAAACTGAAGAGAATGAATTGCCACATTTCATTGCATTAGTGGCCCCAGTTTTCTTGTCGGCAACCCACATTGCTTTGAACTTGCTTGCCCGTAAGGCTCAAATTCCCAAACACAATAACTATTTTTCTGTTGTATAATATTGCGTGTAATTTCTAGCAAAGCGTAGCACTAATCACTACTCTAGGTTATATTCTTGAACAGCTACTGAACAATGGGCATGTTAATCTGGGTTCTTGTTTTATTTAGGAAAATAAAAGAATTTCAGAAGAATAGAACGAAGTGACTTAAAACACGCAAGCCATACTAATCACTACAACTAATTTTATGTTGAAAGAAAAGCTGTGTTACGACGAAATTGAATAAAACGGACTTATGCAATTCACCAATCATTTGAAGCATTTAAAAAATAACACAGTAATCGCATGACAAGTGGGAAGGCGGAGACGCCAGGATGACCGCGGCATTCAACCTGACAAACGCGACGTGCGAAAAAAAGCATAAAGGTTCTGCGAACATAAAATACTCAGTGCGCAGCCCTGACTATCTTCTCATGAATAAATATCCGAGTGCTTCCACGCGTGAATGCGTTTATTTTCGAGACGCCCGTCTTGATCGCTAGTTAAGGATTGTGGTAACTGCGCATTCGTTGAAGATATTTCCTACTCATGTATGTTTCCTTGACTCCTTGAGAGCGCAATGTCAGCATTACTGTTGGAACTAATATTTGATAGAACGCGTTTATGTAATCTATCAAAGCCATATGGGTACGCAGACTAACTACATTTCGTAGACTTCTCAATTGCAGGATTTATGACATTAATACGATGCACACGTGAATGCACCTTTCCAAAGCAAGCCCGTCGTCGGGGTTGCTTGACGTGAAGTGTTTACCTCATTCTGCTCGAGATTACATTGCTGAATATTTCCTATAATATGGAAAGCAAGCTAATGGGCTCATGAATATCCAGTCCTTCAAAGTATCCCACCGAATGGGGTATTAATGTTACATTCAACCATTCGGTGCAGTGGATGTTGTTATGAAATGCGAGTAAACTGTCGCAAGCACTTAGAGTGCAAATATCCCCGCCATCATTTAGAAGATGGACAGCTATTTCATCATTGACTGCAACCTTTCCTCAAGGTCTATTTTGCAGAGGCTTCAGAACTCATACCATATTACGCACGGAGCGAAATTTTATTTTGTGCAGCTACCTCATATCGTGTACATCTAATACTGGACAGCTGAGTATACGGTTGTTTGTGACCTTAGTGAATAACACAATTGCTAATAACGTTGCCCACTTATCATTGCCGATATGTTTGTTCTAGTAGAAATCGGCTCTTTTTTCGGCTAATTCGTCCTCTACCGTTCTTTACCGCTTTCTGAAGCCTTCGAATGCTTACAATTTCAAATGTCATTTATGTTCCTCTTGTTATTCAGTTGTCACGCTTCAACGAATTTCACCTCATCGCCAAGTTCAACATTATCATCTCCGACATTTATTATGGCATAAGTATTGCCTGGGACACGTTGCCTCCTTTCAGTTATCATGCCTTACCTCCGACTCGTAGTATAATGTCTGAAACTATTTGCTAAGGAATAATTAATAACTTTTTGTTGTCTGTGAATTTTAAGCAATTTCACCTGCCTAGCGCCAAAGAGTGCGTCGCATGGCTACTCAACAATGAACTGACATAGATTTAAAATTCTTAGCCGAAGCAAACTTCAAGTAAAACAAGTGTACTGCGGATACGTGGACAAATGATTTCACATGTTTTGATTAGGTAGGCCTTGTGTTACCAGATTAATACAAACCAGATATACTCACATTCACTGGCTCCCCGATTTATCTTGGACGAGAAGCGTGACATTCGTGATGTTGGCTTGGTGGTTTCGCCTGCGGTTATTGTGCATTTAACTATATTTCACGACACTGGTATTAGCATATTATACTAAAACAACACGAGTATCATCTTTTTCCTCAGCGTTGTGCATAAGAGCTGTCAAGAGTAATCTCAATCTTTTCCTGGCTGTTAAGACAACGTGCGTGTTGTCCTGCAAAAAATTCTGTGAACGAAACCAAGCAGAGGTGCTGCAAGAGACTGAATTGCAGCATTGTAGAATATTATTGGCACATTGAAATCACATGGCAATTTACGAGTGATATTACTGCTGTTGTCTGGTAATGGACGGAAAGCAATATAGGGCGACAATTTGTTCATTAGTCTGTAGTTTCGTTAAAATATTAAGCTTTCTAAAACACTCATAATCATTTCACGAAATATGCAATCTCGGAATGTACATTTAATACATCACCCACTTGAAAACATAATTATTTATTTTTATTTCTGGCACAACGACTTGAAGGAATGAAATGTTGTGCATATTGGCGTAACACTTTCAGGCTGATATCTAAGAACTAATCATAACCAAAGCTTTCCTAGTGATACAACGTTGTATTTCAGTCTGCAAATGCTTCGGAAAAAAACACCCGAAGTTGTTAAACATCGTAACAGGGACATTTAGTTGCCTCTAATGTCAGAAACACATGCTCAGAGGTTCAGGTATCGGAAGCCTTGTTACGCACATACCACATGATCCGTAAATTCTAGCTTGTTTTATTTTCTGCTCTCCGGTTGCAGATAGCTTGTAGCAATCGTATCAAGATGGGGTCCTGTGACGTCCGTTGCTACCTACTTTCACACGTGAGCAAAAGTCTACACAAGAAACTTTACAAGTGGACGCCATACAACGTCCTCCATAGGACACTTTTTAGTTCACTTATGAAAGCGCGCACAACAAGAAAAAAACCTGTATACAAAAATTTAGAAGGCGATAGAACATCCAGTTGAAGTTAATGAAAACCACAGCTCTCCCGAGCGAGTTGGGGGGTGAGATCAGGGTGGAATGACTGCATACCGCACTATATTGCGGTACTCCTCAAGTGAGGGAAGCAGGAAGGACGTCGCACTCAACTTTATTTACTGCACTATCTTCCGAATTGGCCCATATTCTTGGACATATGATGACGAGTTAATATAATACCAGATAATTTCTGGGATTTTAACATGTCAATATTGCTATCCGATTATGAGGCACGCCGCCGTTATTGGCGAAAATCGGCCGTGACGTAATGAGTACAGTATCAGGTTCTTTGGATGGCGTTCGAATCAGACCATCGGACATTTGACTTATTTTAATGAAGAAACCCAATTTCGGCATAAGGGTAAAAGAATGAATGCGATAGAAACATGTTAGAATATTACACGAAGGAGGATTCGGTGGCAGAACCAATTGCAGCAAACTGGTTATGTAAACAAGCGTGGCGTGACGTGCCCAGACGCACATGGGAAGAAAGAAGTCGATGATTTCGAGCAGCACCTGCTAGAACTACGTGGTTTTGTCGGCGTTGTCACTTAGCCTCGGCCTGCTGTTTCAGCAGCGTCGCGTCTGGGAGCCTCTGGTGTTGAGCCGAACCATGTGCCGCAAACGCAGCAGCCCTGTGCTCGTGCGTCTGAATCTCCTTGCTTCAATGCGCTTAACGTTTCGCTACACATTCTGTCTCTCTGTCCTCGGCCAGCGTTCCGACAGCGACACACAAAGGGGCATGCGTGCGCAGTTCTAGGGACCCGGTGCTTCGCTGCGGAAACCACGCACCGGCAAGGTGCTATTCGAGCTATCCTACTATACGGCTACTGCGCGCGAAAAAACGGTGGCGCAATCCTGTAGGGTCTGCATGCATCTGCTTTGGGTGCGTTACAACTCGTTCCAACAAGCATGGATGTCAAACAGACAGACAGATAAAAACTCTATTGAGACAAAGAGCTATATTGTGGATGACTAATGTGAGGTTTTATAATAAAGCTTCTTCTGTGCACCAGTCTCTGAGATTGGAACACGCCTCGACGTCCTTCACCACCTGGCGTTCAAATTTTGACGCAAATGGAAAACGAACAGTTAATGTGAGTAATATTCTCCAGAAAAGCAATATCTACTAAAGAAATCGCTAGTTTTATATGTACTTACCCATGACGGCTAAAGATTGCGCGGATTGTATATAATTGATATTGCAATAATACGTGCCCACCGCCTCAACGCGTTCGCTTGCGCGTGGGAAATTCTTAAGGATGTTCTTTTCTTCCTACGGCGGCATGCCCCAACGACATAAAAGTTAAAACATCGGGCGCGCGCTGTTCTATTAGGGGTTCTTTGTTGGAATCCTGCCTTCGGACAATGCATGTATGTATGCTTGTATGTATGCGTGTGTGTGTATGTGTGTGTATTTGTTTGTAGGTGTGTTTGTTCGGATCATAACGGTGACCAGTGGTCCTAGGGGCACATAGCCAGTGCAACATACCACCGGCCCCCATTTTGAAGCTGCACGATCTGCGGGTTCGGCCCAAGATGGTAGGCGAGAAATACTCATGATACGTAAAGTGGTGGTAATTTGCTAAGAAAGACTTTGTTGTTAATACGTATAAGACCCACTCTTGTGTACACCAGGGTTGGTCCCATATATAAGTTTAAGACCCTCGTATCCACTGGTTCTAACTGCATTTGGAATTGGTAGCTGCGAACCATTATTAGCAGTGCCTTCCTTGTTTAGTCAGTAGTTTTACTGGCACAAACGTTACCAGTGGCAGTTACACCGAGGTAGTATATGGTGTGAAACCTAGGCAGTAACGAAGACGACATTCTTAACACTGCGAGTTTACCAAAAAAATTATTGAGTCGCTCATGCAGATACAATGACACCTATTTAGCACGAAAATGAACTCTTCAAATTAGAAGCGCGTCACCCAAAAGCGAAAATTTAGCATGCATAGATGCACGCTGCTGGTCACTATAATACATGTTTGATCTGAAATATCCATTGACAAAATCGACGAGCTAATTATGCTCTTTTATTGCACTGTTTTTCTCACAAGCCTTTTGTGAAAAAAATTATCCTTGTAATTTGAGCCTTTGTTCTCGCCTTCAGAACTCTATGCGGACCACGAGGCTCTTCAGAATAAAATAATCCATCTGTGGTCTTAAAAGGGATATTGCTGGAACCAAAGTTTCGACAATGTTACTTGTCTTCATGGACAAGTGTCCCAAAAGTAACATGTTAATTGTGGCTACTTTCTTGTTTGAAAAGTGCTCGATATAACCCAGTGTCTCGATTTTAAGTAGTCGTACTTATATCACACGAATCGCATTCTGAAGCCGTAAACCTGCTTCAAGAAGACACAATACGTGTGATTGATTGGTTAGGTGCTAATCAAATATATTTAAACAAAAATAACTACCATGATATGTTTTAGAAATCCTCATAAGACTGTTAGCCTAGACCTGCCCATTCAATTACATGGTTCTCAGTGTTTAAAGTGCTCTAGCATGTCTTTACCGCTATCGCCTTCTGTTAAGTACCTTGGTCTTCATTTTGACGATCGTATGTTGTGGGATGCTCACATTGACTACACAATGAAGCGTTTACGAATGGTAACAGCTCGGTAATACACGCTTAAATTTAACACGCCTGTCAAGATGCGAAGGTTACTTTTTAAGGTTCTAGGCCAGTGTGTGCTCAGATATGGTATTTCAGTTGCTGGTTCCTGCTCACAAACGAAAGTAGATCGAGTGGATAAGATATTGCATAGGATAGCTGCGAGCATACTGTACGGTACCGCTTATGCTTGTTCAGACAATGACGTAAGAAGTAATATTGCAGGTGTTGAGTCCTTTTCGGATCTATTTGTACAAGTGATACTTCTTTGTAATATTTTCTCGAGTCGTCACAAAATAAGACAGAGTAAACCTAAAACGCTAATAAAACCATACGTTTAGCAATTACCGTGTACACACACACACATATATATATATATATATATATATATATATATATATATATATATATATATATATATATATAGCCAAACAACACATTAAAGCATGGTTACTTTATCTTCAAAATACTTGACAGGTATTCTGTGCGTATGTCCATTTTAATACACAGTTCCTCAATTATTTTCACTATTGTATTGTAAACAAAAATACCGTGTTCTTCTTATACATGTATTTCTTTACCATTTTCCCGAAGAAATAGCGGGCAATTTTTTTTATCAAATTAGTTTTTTTTCTCATGTTACTAACACAGTAAAATAACCATGCTTAGTTTTTTTTCAACTTGCGATATGTATAATATACGTTGTACTTCTTTTGCTAGCAGGGAGATAGCAGCACTTCATGTGTGCCGTGACCCGCCCACAAGCGACTTGCGCTTATGCGGGCACGATATGTGTAATAAGTTTTGAGCTGCTGAAATAAAAGTGTATGTATGTATGTTCCTAGTGCCTATGCCATATTCCCCCACTGCCTTGTCTCCAGCCTGCTTCTTGCCTACCTTGGCATTAAAGTCGCCCATTAGTATAGTGTATTTAGTTTTCACTCTACCCACCGCCGATTCCACGTCTTCATAGAAGCTTTCGACTTCCTGGTCATCATGACTGGATGTAGGGGCGTAGACCTGTACAATCTTCATTTTGTACCTCTTATCAAGTTTCACAACAAGACCTGCCACCCTCTCGTTAATGCTATAGAATTCCTGTATGTTACCAGCTATATTCTTATTAACCAGGAATCCGACTCCTAGTTCTCTTCTATTCGCTAAGCCCCGGTAGCACAGGACGTGCCCGCTATTTAGCACTGTATATGCCTCTTTTGGCCTCCTAACTTCACTGAGCCCTATTATATCCCATTTACTGCCCTCTAATTCCTGCAACAGCACTGCTAGACTCGCCTCACTAGATAACGTTCTAGCGTTAAACGTTGCCAGGTTCATATTCCAATGGCGGCCTGTCCGGAGCCAGTGATTCTTAGCACCCTCTGCTGCGTCGCAGGTCTGACCGCCGCCGTGGTCAGTTGCTTCGCAGCTGCTGGGGACTGAGGGCCGGGGTTTGATTGTTGTGTTCATAGGAGGTTGTGGCCAAGTACTGCACCAGGGTGGCCAATCCTGCTCTGGTGAGGGAGTCCGTTACCGGTTCTGGTCACCGGGATCAGGCCACACTTCAGGCCTGTTTGTGCAATTTTATCAACACGCGGATTGTTTTTTTTTTTAATCCGGTGGAAAATTGCCGGCACCGGGATTCGAACCACGGACCTCTTGCACGCGAGGCGGGTGTTCTACCTCTACGCCACCGCGTTTCCGCATGTATGTATGTATGTATGTATGTATGTATGTATGTATGTATGTATGTATGTATGTATGTATGTATGTATGTATGTATGTATGTATGTATGTATGTATGTATGTATGTATAAAAGCCAATAAACAGACACCAAGGAAAGCGTAGTGAAAATTACTTTCACACATTAACTGAATTAATGAAGCGATAAATTAATAAAAATGTAAGTGGATGAAAAAACAACTGGGCGCAGGTGTGATAGGAACCCACGTCTTCCGCGATGCTCTTACCAGTTAAGCTACCGCGGTGCCGTTCTCGCATTCAATTTTCTGGGGTATTTATAGGACTGTTAGCCAGCACCGCGACTCACAAGTCTTGGCGGCGTATGTGGAACATCCTTTCTGCCACAGGCGTCAGGTGTACCTGAACTTGTTCCTTGCCTCCACCCGCTAAAATTGTATTTTAAATTTATTCTAAGTTAAAGCGTTCCTTTTCACTTCGCACGCCCAGAACGGCGCACGAATATACGCATGCGTTTCTCCCAATTTGAAGCTCCTGCCGCCACAAAATAGCGTCGAGGATAGTCGCATACACAGAGGCGGCACTCTCCGAGGCCAGCTGATTGGTGTCCACGGAGTGGAAGTCTCTATAGGCACCAATCGTGAACGGCGCGCACAACTCTCACAAGGTTCCTAATTATCTCATGTTTTTGTACGTAATCGACGTTAGTACACGTCCAGCGTCTCTAATTTTTGCGATTGCTTCAGCGCAAGTGCCAAGAAAGACCCCCGTTTTCAACGCCTAATACGCTTTATATGCCAAAAGGGATCGCCTTCGAAGTTCGACACTGAAAAGCACGCCGCAAAATGCAGTCATGCCTTCATTCGGGCCGATGCCCTTAGGGGGAGAAGTTATGTCTACTTAAGCTTATTCCCTGGTTGCCGTAAAATTTCTGGTCTGAATTTGCCTTATACAGCTGGCATTCTCAAACTACTGCACGACATGTGAAGAATTCGAGCATGAGCGCTTGAACATATATACTTCCAAGATTGCTTCATAGAATAATTTGTTTGGACATAGCTGCAACCCAAATGAAGGTGCGCACACGAACACGTGCCTAAACAAATTAAAACTTAAGAACACGTCGTTAGCTATAGTACATTCATACTCCAGTTCTTTGCATCTCCACGTACGTATACTACTGGTTAAACCCGCTCTCCTCGTAGAACATCACGGGCTGCATACGCTGAACGAGTCAAGTGCCGAATGGACTGTGTGTTGTTCTATTCCGGAGAAGCTACTCGTTGTATTGTCCGTATTAAAGTTAGTTTTTTCTTGTGGCTAAAGACTCTCTGCTATTACTTACAGCGTGCTAGTAAAGCCTGGAACTCAAGAACGGTGCAGCAATATATCCAGCGCACCGCTTACTGATGTGTTCGAAGTTAATGGAAAGACACCCGCGAAGCCATCGCTTTGAACTAGACATGGTCATCCTATAATTCGTTCCTAGTATAGAGTCGCGTCTAATGCACCGTACATGACTATGCGTCAGGCCGCCCTCTGGACTTTGACTGTCGTGCTGCAGATTATTTGGTCTCGCGGATTGAGTCATTCAACTTTAAGGCTATATATATATATATATATATATATATATATATATATATATGACCAATGCTATTGCCAAAACTAGTTGCGGTTTTGCTGCCACAGCGCGCACGTACTTTCTCGTGGGTACATCACGATAGTTGCAGTCACAGTAACGACCTGCGCGACAAATCTGCACAGCCTAGAGGAAGGTCTTTGCTGTAAGCACGTCACACCTAAGAAGAAAAAACAAACGATTTATCAGTTCTTAGAAGTCATGCCACTATTCTGCAGTAAACAAACATATCCTCTCTGAAAGTTAGCATCAAGGACATGTAATTTTGCAAGGTCTAGATACACAGAAGCTAATCAAAATGAAAAAAAATCCTTCGGATATGTGCGTCAATGACAACGTGGCAGCTACCATACAGCCCCAACCACCTGGTTCGTTGCGAATTCGCGCTTGTTAGTAGCTCGCCACCCTGTCATCAAGAAACACGTAGTAAAATTCGTTCTCGCTAAGTCTCGTCTGAAGGTGAGGTCAAAGCATTAGGTATGTTTTGCCGCAACTATTGAGATCGCTTGTTTGTTTTCACGCTGCTGGGACTGCAGTCATGGCGCCGTGCCTTAAAACAGGTTGGATTTGTACTAAACAGATGGCACCACGACATTTGCACTCTAGATGCGTTGACGATGTGGAACGCTATAAAAACCTAATTGCTCACTGCATAATTTGCAACCCCGCTCCAGCATAATACGTGATGACGGTAGCGAGTAGACGCCGAGCAGACGCTGTGCCACAGGTGAACATTTATGAAGGCGTTCGACCTTCCCACTTGCTAAGGAGGCTGCAAGGTAAACGCAGGGAAAGCGTGCAGGTGAAGCCAGGCCCCGCTGTCGCATATATGTAAACAAAGCTTATCGTTGGGGCGTAAAACCAATTTTTGCGTCCATTCCCCAACCATGGAGCACATACCGACAGGATGGCATGCAGACGCTGGGCAGACGACGCGGCGCGGATGAGCGCATCTCGAGGGCCAAGTGGGTGCGCACTGGCGCGCCTCTTGTATAAGTTCAAACCATCGTTACTCGCGAGACGCGGCATACCCAAGCTACGTGGGCGCGAGATTTCGCGCGCCCGCACACGTAGTACGTGTAGTTTGAGCCACGTGTGGTTTGGGGTTTGTGATGATTCGTCACAGACGCCGCGTGAGCGTTCCCACAGACGGCCTGGCCGTAACGCCACTACAGGGCTCCCGGGACGTTTCAGGACAACGCAGTCAACCTTCACACCCGCAGCTACCGTTTACTACCGGAGCCGCGCAAACTGCTGGCTGGCTTCCAACCTGAAGACGGTGAAATGTGACGCGAGAAGCAACAATTATGGATCACTGGCAAAAAGGAAAAGAAAGAAAGCAAAAATGAAGCAAGGAAGGAAAAGAAAAAAAAAAGAAGACGTGAAGAACTTGCGGAACATTCCAGTAAGATATACGAAAGGGAAGTTTTATTTATTAAAAAAAAACATTAATTGCGTTTTAAAGGAGTGCAGAAACCGAATAACCGCGTCCCCAGCAATTTTATATAAAACGATTTTCATATTTCGTATATGGCAATTTTTTTTCAATCCATATATTTCAAAATTCCCGCAAGCAGGCATGGACAAACTTGGAGTAACGTAAATCACGAGTGCTCGAGGTCATCGAGTTCTCGTGAACCACTAAAGCGTTGACGACCACCAACGCGTCCATCGTCCGCTTGTGCGCCCACGTTCGTCGACGCCGGATCTAGGCGGGACGAGCGCACGTGAGTCTTCCGGTCGTGTTTTGACAAACACACGCCCAGACGCTCTGAAGAAGCAAGGTATCTCCTGAATACGCAAGACATCTTTTGTAATGGAATAATACCCTTTTACCTATCAAAGCTAATCGGGGCTCTGACGAACGTTGCGTTGCATTTATATTTGTTTAGCGATCACGGAGTCATGCACTGGCCTTCACCACCGCACGAAAATTGTCCGCGAAACTGCCCTTAACATCTCATCAGCAAAACCTAATGCCGCTCCTTAGCATATCCTCTCTTTACCCAGCGGCTTGTTTTCACAACAGTCTACAAAAAGAAGTCGCTGCGCAACCGCCTTTATAACTCACAGTGAAGTTTCCGTAGTTCTTAGTGAGCTTAAAGCGCCTGGAAAGCCTTCCTCTGAAGCGTAAAGCCGGCAAATTTATTGTTCTATAAGCTGCGGATTTACCTGTGCGCAGGGTCTCGCCAGGGCTCCTCCACTTCTTTTTCTTATTCTTTCTCTGGTCTTCCGAACGTGCCAAGGTTGATTTTCCAACGTTATGCTAAATAATGGAAAAACGAGCATTCTTGCTCCTGCCTTGAAAACCCTGTCCTCGTTGCTGAGTGTGAGGCTAGAGCGCACTAGCTCGGATCGACCTTTCGGCCCGTTCCTGTAATTAAAGTCTCTGTCTCTGGCTCTTTCTCTCTCTGTGTCATATTTTGAGTATGTAGGTTTAAAAGCAGCTCGAGTTATCGTAAAATCAGGGAAAGTAAGTCTGAGATTGCTTTTAGGCGTAGATTTTAACAAATATTGTATGTCGAGATCACCTTTTTGTGCATTTATTGTATAACGTGTATAAGCACGCGTTTGTTTTAAATCAGCCACGCAACTCTTTTTTTTTTTTTTGTTCCAGCCTCTTCGCTTGATGTTCCTTTGTGTACTGTGTGTGCTGGCTTGCAACTTGATCGTGCGTCACATAATCAAGCGAATAACGTCATTATGTAGTGTACTATGAGGAGGTAGAAGCTGACGAACGCTTTCCCATAAACCTCCCTTGCGCGAGGTTAAGCCGCTGTCATCGCCGAACCACAGGCTCCAGTTCCCGTAGTCACTATCGGACGCTGGCTTCAATGCTACATTTATTCAATCATTCATTGATTTTGTTTGTTCTTTACAGCAGTCACATATTACGAAAAGGGTCGAGGAGAAAATGTGTTGCTACAGCTTGAGACAATATTTCGTCTATTCATGTCAATGGTGGCTGTACAACAAGCTTCTGGCTAAGATTTGGGGGCTGTGTCCACTTTCAGTTTCATTTGTTTATAACTTGTGGATTTTCAATTTAACAAATAAGTAACTCTCCGTATGCTTACCTTGTTGTTATTGTCTGCTGGCTTGATAGGGTTGTGACGTGCAGGTCTATTAATGAAGCAGGTGGTATGTAAGTTCAAAATAAGTACATCTTTTTTTTTTCTCGAAGCACTTCTTTGCCTAGTCGGAGCTAAGGAGAAACACAAGGCCATCCAAGATCATATACTTTGTCGACCATGCGCGCGCACTTCACCGCAGCCGCTCGCTGGCTGCGCGCGCATGCGCACGCTGTCCCACGCGCCAGCTCGGGCACCGTTACTGGCTCGGTGCCTCCTCTCCTTGCTCCATTCGTCGTAGCAGGTGTGAGCATCACAAATAAACGTGGCTCGGTCGCACTGGCAACCATGTTGAGCGTACACCCGTACTTGCAGATGCAAACAATAGAGAGTTTTAGAATAGGGACCCCAATAGTTTGGGGCCCCAAAGAGCTTTGCGGGTGTTAGCGTTGGGGCACGTAGGCGTGAAGAGTTTTAGAATAGGGTTTTACGTTTGCGGAACCAACTTTACTAGCCTTCACCAGCCAAGCTTAGCCGTGTTAGGCCTACGAGCCATAATATCCACAATCGAATTCAAAATCAGCGGCGTCTAATGAGTCAATCTTCATAAGACAAGCTAGTTGAAAGAAAGCGATAACCGCAGTCACTTCTCCTAGCTTGCGAACTACACGTGTTACCGCGAATCGAAACCAGTTTGGTGCAAGGTTAGAGCCGTCGCTTCGATGGGTGCCGCCACGTTTGCCGACGCAAAACTTTTGGGGCCGCTATTTGGGCTCCCGCTAAATCGGTGAAATAGCGTTCCCAACGCAAAACCCAAAGGCAGTTTGCGTCTTGCGCATGCGCAGTGGCTTCGACGCTATTTCTTTGGGGCCCCAAAACGTTTGGGGCCCCTATTCTAAAACTCTCTAATGAGCCTTCGGAAGCATCAAGTAGAAAAGGAACGGGAGATTGCAAAGGTTCTCGTAAGACTGCATGCGGCACGTACAGACGTGGCGAAGGGGGAGGCAAAGCGGCGGGCCGGTGAGCTACGCGCGGCAGCGGAGTGCGAGCAACAAGAGAAACCATGCGCGGTTGTAGAACAGTAGCGCGCCAAGCGGACAAAAGTGGCGCCGATTGGAGGACCGCCACTTGCGGGACGCACACGCATAGTTTCAGAAGCACCTTAGTGAAGACGAATTGGGGGCGGCATGTAGCGTCTGCGAACGCCTCTTCTTTCTACCGTGCGCCACCGTCCACCGTTTCACTTGGGGGACGTCACTTCGTTCAGGCGCGGGCAACAAATGCTTCGCACTGACTGCGGTATTCATCGCGGGATGTTTATGGCCTAATTTTCTTTTGAATGAAGCACGAGCACTACGAGCACGACTGCATATTAGTACAGTCTGCGTTAACTCACACCCAGCCAATTTCCCCGACAAGAACTGACAGTCAGTTAAATATCTTTGCGTGATTTAGATGAGAAATGATAGTGCGTTCTACAATTGATTGGTTGCGTCCATGACAGGTGACGTCATACGTTGTCAGACGTTCTTCACAACTCTACCTTAATCCACCTTGCTCTAATCTGTATTAAACTTAATTCACCTTAGTCCAGTTTTATATACCTTCATTCACTTCATTCCACCTCAATTAATCTTGGTTTAATAAGACTCATCCACTTGAATCCTCATTATTCCATCTTAATCCAACTTGCTCTAATTTGTACCAATCTTAATCCAGCTTATTCCACCTTAACACGCCTTAATCGACCTTATTCTGCTTTACTGCAATTTTTGATAACCTTGATGAACTCTGACCCACCTTAAGCTACTTGAATTCACCTCCTTTTTCATTTCTCCTTAATTCGCCTTACTCCACCTTAAGTCACCTTACTCTAACTTGCCCTACCGTTACCTCTGTATTACTACTTACGTCATGCAAGACGCTCATGTGGCCACTGATGATGACCATTTTTGCCCCTGTTTGCAGACGACGCCGGCTTTTCTGCCTCATGACACATATAATAGATTCCCATTAATAAAAAAAGTACTCCGTACACATGGTGAAACTGAAACATGCGGCCCCGGCGTTTATCACTAGGTTAATGCTGACGTTTCATTAAACGACGGCATGGTAGGTTGCCGGATCCTCGGTACGCAGTTGGTGCTTTCGCTCGGCTGCACGAGCCTGTTCTTGTGCTCGGGCTGCAGCATCGACATGGCGTAGACGAGCTCGTTCCCGGTTCTGATCTGGGCGTTGCTGATCGAAAGCAGCCTGCTCCTCAGGACTATTATAACGCGTGGCCTACTTAATTCGGAGATGGACAGAAACTGCTGCGCGCGCGCTCGGCTGCAACCGAGAGCAACGGCGTCGCTACTGGTGCAGCCAATCACGCTCCTCTCTTCCTCTCTTTTTTCTCGCGCATGCTCATGGGGCGGCGCCGGAGGAGTTTTCGGCGCACAGGCAACGGATGGACGCATCGGCTAGCCATATATAGCTTCGCTGTAAAAATTTCTCTTTGCGAACTAATCTGTGATCGAACGTGTCGTCGTTGTGGCCGTCGTTGGTTTCCTCTTTGTGCAGAAGCCGTCTACGATGTTGTCACATCCACGAGAAAGTTTCTTGCCACAAGTAGACTGGACTAGAATGTGGGAGTGGGTCCAGCGGACCCCTTGGGAAGCGCCGAAAGCGATGCGAAAAATTGCTGGCTCTCCCATGATCCAGAGTAAATGAAGCAGGAAATGGCTACGGGCAAAGCACATTGCTTGGAGATGATACTAGCCACAGTCTTAAAATAGGTGCAGTGAACGTCCGCAACGGCATACCCCACCACACCACATCGCACCATGCCATATTGTGCTCTGGTCCATATGAACGCTGCCCAGCTAGCATAAAACCAGCTGAAGGCGGCACGACTGAGCGCACTGCCCAGCCAGCTTCCAACTAGAAGAAAATTGTCTGACGTAGGGCCCACGCATCGTGGCGCTATCTCTGAAGGCTACGCAAAACCCACATCACGGAACTCGCGGACCGCTGGCGTTCAAAGGCCAACCCTGTCAAAGCGCAAAAAGATGAAAATGAAGTGTGCGGTGCCCTGTATCTACCTTTTGAAGGTCGCTATTGGAAATGTCAAAACTTCAGTGCACTAGAAGTTACAGTCTGAGGGATATTGTGAACAAACAATAGGAAGAACTCGGAAGCAATATTTTTTGTAGCTTGTTTCAGCAGTAACTAGCGTGTGCAAGGCGGTCCTGTACGAAGGGTTGGGGGCCATATACCGCATTTCCTTAATTTGACTGATTGCCCGGATGACCTCGTTTTGTTCTCAGAACTTGGCGGATGTCCTCGTCTGAGTGCCCGGATAACCGCGCTGGCTTTTGGCTCAAGGTGATTCGGAGGTGACTGGGAACGGGAGCTAAAAGCATTTTATGTTTAAGAACGCCTGCGCTGCCGTCACCTTACTCTGAAGTTCCGGCGGTTTTGGCAGCACCCATTGGCCGAGACAAGCTTACCGGCTGAGTAACTGTCATCTGCTCGACGGGCCGTCGTTGTTGCTTCGTTTGCATCGTTTCTGTCGCTCTTTCTATGTTTCATTGACTATAAGGTCGATGGGGAATAAAATTAATACTTCTGCCACCAAGTGTTAGAACTCTATGCAGCTGGGGTAACTTCTCCAACGCGAAAATCATCCGGCCGGCGCGCGGAGCAGCACATTCAGATGAAGGCGACGTTAGCGCCACCAACTTTCAATAAAAAAGGAAGCCTCAGTGAGGAGCTCGCGCTGGACTCACTCCCTCTATCTAGTACACTCTATCACAATGCTGCGTGCTGTTTGGATCGCACCGCTGGTACGATCTGTTGGGAACTCGGCGCTGACGCCCGTGGTTGTACCTGGGTCGCAAGCCCCAAGGGTAGCGTTGGCCTGGCGGCCTGGGGTACAACTGGAAGCATCCGAAGGTCCCGGCAAAGCATGAGTCGACTGGTAACAACGAAACAACTTGTTTATTTTAACATCGCAAAGAGTTGGCGGTCAGGTTTGACTGAAGTAGAGAGACGGGAGAGCACTTCACTCAACAGAAGAAATCGGAGCCCTCCTTTTGGCGTCCGGGGGCAGCTGTTTTTATACTCTCGCAGTTGAGGGCAAGAAGGAACCCCTCAAAAGACGAGCACGTGAATGTACAATGGGCTAATGGTGACGCACACTGTCGTAGCGCTGCCGTAGCACCATGTCGAGCACGATCTCGTAGCACCCTGTCGTAGCGCTGCCGTAGCACCATGTCGAGCACGATCTCGTAGCACCCTGTCGTAGCGCTGCCGGTCGGGCACAATGACTGTAATGAGAGGATGATCCCTGCTTTCGCATCGCCTGGTTCGGGCACAATGACTGGAATGAGAGGGTGATCCTTTGCGGTCGCATCGCCGCAGTCGCGCCTGGAAACACCTGCCGATGAGCGTTGCGGCGACGATGATCGGGCCAAAATGTCTGCCGCCCCGCCGCAGTCGCGCCGGCAAAACCACGTGTCGCAGGCGAAACGCAACAGACCGCCCCACCGGGGGAAGGAGATCCCGATGGACAGGGGACTGCATCCGCTGTCCGGAGGGATGTCGCTCGATGATGCTCATAACCGAAGTCGGGCGTCCCTCGACGTTTCTTGAGCGCAGCGCACAGAGAAGGCCTCGTTCTCTCGTTCAGGTTCGCACGGGACACTGCAAAGTGACTTCGGGAGAGTTCACATTTTTGTTCTCGTTCCCGGCAAGCGTTAGAACTACGCTGAAACTCAACCGCTCAGTCAGCAAGCACGGCACAACCCTCACTAAGCCCTGCCAGGCTCTTTCCCCTTTTTATACCACTGCCTAGTTCCTTACAGTAGTCTAGCATCACTCAGAACGCGTCCACAAATTGAAAAATTGCACTAGAAAGCATATCATCACTTTGAAACACTAAACAAAAGCAATATGTTAAAAAAAATCCTGCCTCAGGAAGAAAAACTTCAGTAACAAACAATTTTGAGGCTGATTCCTACGTTAGGGGCTTCGACTTAAGCCATCGGCGTTACCGTTGAGACTCCCCTTTTTGTAACGCACCTCAAAGGAATATTGTTGTAAAGCGAGGCTCCAGCGCAGGAGGCGGCCATTTTTGGGAGAGATGGTCTGCAGCCATTGGAGAGGGCAGTGATCCGTCTCAATGATAAACCTCGAGCCGGCTAGATAGCATGACAATTTCTGAACGGCCCACACGAGACACGCACACTCTTTCTCGGTGGCGCTATACGCCTGCTCACGACTGGACAGCTTACGACTAGCATACAGGACGGGGTGTTCTACTTCTCCATTTTCCCGTTGGCACAGTACAACGCCCATGCCTCGCTCACTAGCATCGCACTGAACAACGAACCCTTTTGTATAGTCTGGCGATCGTAGCACAGGCTGGTTTGTTAGGGCACTCTTTAGGGCGCTAAAAGCTCTGTCCTTTGTCTCGTCCCAGACGACTGTTTGAGGCTCTGTTTTTCTTAGAGCATCCAGAGTACCTAGGGATGTACCTCTGATAGTAGCCGGCGACACCCAAGAACGACCGAATATCGGTCTTGGTGCGCGGTTGCGGAAAGTCACGCACAGCGGCCACTTTTATTTCAGAGGGGCGGCGACGACCCTGACCAATCACGTGACCGAGGTAGACAACCTCGGCCTGTGCTAACTGGCACTTAGGAGCCTTGACTGTCAAGCCCGCTTCGCGCAGGCGGGTTAGCACTGCCCGCAAGTGTGCCATATGCTCAGACCAGGATGCGGAGAATATCGCTACGTCGTCTAGATACGGTAAAGCGAATTCTTGCTGTCCCCGCAACACTTTATCCATGAGACTTGAAAAACAGTATGGCGCGTTCTTCAAACCAAAACTCAACACTTTAGGACGGAATGTTCCCATTGGTGAAATGAACGCCGCATACCTACTAGCCTCTTCTGTAAGTGGAACCTGCCAATAACCCCTGACAAGATCTAGGGTGGAAATAAACTGAGCGCTACTAACTTTCTCAAGGCGCTCCTCGATGTTAGGGATCGGATAAATTTGATCCTTAGTGATGGAATTAAGCCTGCGGTAGTCGACGCAAGGACGAGGTTCCTTGCCCGGTACCTCAACTAAAATCAAAGGGGAGGTATAATCACTCTCACCTGCCTCAATAACACCGAGCTGTAGCATTTTCTTTACCTCAGCCTCCATAATATCGCTCTGGCGGGGTGACACCCGATACGCCTTGGATCGTACTGGCTCTGTGGAGGTAAGTTCTATATCATGAGTAAGTACAGAAGTCCTACCAGGCCTCTCAGAGAACAGACCTTGAAACTCTTGTAATAGCTGGTGTAGTTCGGTTTTCTGCTCGGGCGACAGCGGTGCTTTACTGATAAGGTCACTAATGACTTGACCGGTGTCTTCCCTGTTCGTCACTGAGCCTAGTCCCGGAAGCTCGACCGGAAGCTCTTCAGGAACGTTTACCATCATGCACACCACTGCTTCCCTTTGTCTATAAGGTTTGAGCAGATTACAGTGGTAAACTTGCTGTGCTTTCCGCTTTCCTGGCAGACTTACCACGTAGTTAACGTCCGACAGTTTCTGAACAATTCGTGCTGGGCCCTCCCACTGCACGTCTAGTTTGTTGTTTAGCGATGTGCGCAATATCATGACCTCATCGCCAACCTCAAAACGACGGGCCCTGGCTGTCCGATCATAATAAACCTTGGCCCTCTGCTGGGCCTTTGTCATTGCTTCACCTGACAACTCCTGTGCCCTTCTTAAGCGTTCGAGGAGCTTAAGCACGTACTCCACCACGACTGGGTCGTCGCCCCTACCTTCCCACGATTCTCGAAGCATGCGAAGCGGAGATCGAAGCGAGCGACCGTACACCAGTTCAGCTGGCGAAAACCCCGTAGCCGCATGCGGCGCGGTCCTTAAAGCAAACATCACCCCAGGCAGACACAGCTCCCAGTCAGTTCGATGTTCAAAACACAACGCTCTCAACACGCGCTTCATGACGGAGTGGAGCTTCTCAACGGAATTCGACTGTGGGTGGTACACTGAGCTGTGTAACAGCTTTACCCCACGCCTTTCGAGAAAAGTTGTCGTCAAAGCGCTAGTAAACACTGTGCCCTGATCTGATTGGATTTCCGCAGGGAAACCAACTCGCGCAAATATGGAGAGTAGTGCATTAACTATCTCAACTGAGCTGAGTTCTTTAAGCGGCACTGCTTCAGGGAACTTTGTCGCTGGGCAGATCACAGTCAAAATGTGTCTGTACCCCGTGGCTGTTACCGGCAGAGGTCCCACAGTATCAATAACGAGCCGTCTAAAAGGCTCCGTAATGATAGGTACCAATTTCAACGGCGCCCTCGATTTGTCCCCTGGTTTGCCCACCCGCTGACAAGTGTCACATGTCCTCACGAAATGGTCTGCGTCCCGAAAACACCCTGGCCAATAGTACTCTTGCAAGAGACGGTCCTTAGTTTTCTTAACTCCTAGGTGTCCGGACCACGAACCCCCGTGTGACAAGCGCAACAGATCCTGACGATAGCATTGAGGCACGATCAGCTGATCGAACTCCACTCCTCTGCGGTCTAGATACTTCCGGTACAGGACTCCACCTCTTTCCACAAAACGCGCAGTTTTCCTGGCGATACCTTCTTTGACATTGCAGCGCACGTTTTCCAGGCTGCCATCCTTTTTTTGCTCGGCTATCAAAGCCGTCCGGCTGACTTTTAGCAACCTATCAAGTCCGTCTGACGTAGGCGCGATGAGCAAATCAGTAGATAGCTCTTCTAACTTTCCCGCGTCGGGCGTTTCCTCTCCAGTATCTGGCGCCTTTAACGTTACAGACTCAAGTTTATTCAGTTCGGGCGTGCTCGGAATATCAGCTTGCTGCGCCTCTGACCCTTTTTCGTTGTTTGATAACGTCGGCCCCGCAACTACCGCCTTTGCAGCGAGCTCCCGAACCTTCGATCTGGTTAAGGCCTGAACACTAGCTTCACCAAACAAAAGCCCCTTCTCGCGCAGGAGGTGATCGGACCTGTTTGAAAATAGGTACGGGTACTGGGGGGGCAGCATAGATGACACTGCCGCCTCCGTCTCAAGCGCTCCGAAAGGTCCTTCAATAAGCACTTTTGCTACCGGCAGACACACGCTATGAGCTTCCACGGCTTGCTTGATCCATGCGCACTCGCCCGTGAACATATGGGGTTCTACGTAAGACGGGTGAACTACATCCATCGTAGCTGCGGAATCGCGAAGCACTCGGCACTCTTTCCCGTTCACGAGAAGGTCTCGCATGTAAGGCTCGAGAAGCTTCATGTTCTCGTCAGTGCTGCCTATTGAAAAAAACACAACTTTTGGTGTTGTTTCCGGACACTGCGCCGAAAAGTGACCCGGCTTCTGGCACGTATAACAAACGCGCGCTTGCCTCATCTCGAACCGCTTTCTGCGTTCGGCTTCGGCTGCTGCCGTCTCCTTAGGTTCGGTCGCACTGCTTCCACTCGCATCCGCACTACGCGTGTTCCCCTTTGCTCTCATGGGTGTGAACTTCGGCCTCTCAAACTTCGAGCCAAATTCACCCTTTTGACCGTCCTTAGCTCCGCGAGCCCGACGCGTCACAAACTCCTCGGCTAGCTCAGCGGCTTTAGCCACCGTACAAACGTCTGGCCTATCCAAGACCCAGTATCGCACGTTCTCCGGTAACCGACTATAAAACTGTTCTAGCCCGAAACACTGCAGAACTTTATCGTGGTCACCAAACGCTTTCTCTTCTTTGAGCCACTCCTGCATGTTCGACATAAGCCTATACGCAAACTCTGTATATGACTCACTTCTGCCTTTCTCATTTTCCCGAAACTTCCGACGGAACGCCTCCGGAGACAGCCGGTACTTTTTTAGCAGACTCGATTTTACTTTGTCGAAATCCTCTGCTTCCTCTCTATCCAAGCGAGCGACTACGTCGGCCGCCTCGCCGGGTAACAAAGTGAGCAAGCACTGTGGCCACGTTTCCCGAGAGAACCCCTGCTTCTCGCACGTTCGCTCAAAGTTAACCAGGAACAAACCAATGTCCTCTCCAAGCTTAAACGGCCGCATCAGGTCAGTCATTTTGAACAATACTCGTTCTCCTGCACCGTGTGCCTGACTTCCATTACGAGCGCGTTCCATCTCTACCTCGAGACGCTTCATTTCCAAAGCGTGTTCGCGCTCTTCTTTTTTCTCTTGTTGCTCTCGCTCTTTCTGTTCTTTACGTTCACGCTCTTCTTTTTCTTTCTGTTCTTTAAGTTCACGCTCTTCTTTTTCTTTCTGTTCTTTAAGTTCGCGCTCCTGTCTCTCTTTTTGCTCTTTAAGTTCGCGCTCCTGTCTTTTTGACCTCTCCTCAATAGTCTCAAGGCATTCCGACAGCTCGTCATCCTCAGCCTCTAACTCAAGAATAGCCTTTAGCAGTTCAGGTTTTCTTAGTTTGTCTGAGACATCCAGACCCAACTCTCTTGCAAGCTCCAACAATTTCGGTTTGCGCAACGACTTCAAATCCATGGCTGCTCTGAATGCTGCTTTCTCTACTGCTTACTATTGTCTTGCCGCAAACTAACCCGGCAGCAACGACAACCACAATTACCAGCTCTGTTTCTGACACTAACAAAAAGCCTGGCAAAGCTCAGAAGAAGAAAGTCCCGCACTCACCAAACCTCGCAGGCAGGAATTCCGCGCAGTCGTTCCGCTGCAGGCAACCAGTCGTCACACAGGGCTCGTTGCACTGCTCCCGGATCGTCGTTGAGCTGCTCAGCATACAGTCAACTGCATCTCTTCGCTGCTGGCCTCCGTTGTCGCGATCTCACCGCTGGCAGACAGTTGTTTGAAGTCGGAGGCGATCTCACCGCTGCCAACCAGATGTTTGGATCGCACCGCTGGTACGATCTGTTGGGAACTCGGCGCTGACGCCCGTGGTTGTACCTGGGTCGCAAGCCCCAAGGGTAGCGTTGGCCTGGCGGCCTGGGGTACAACTGGAAGCATCCGAAGGTCCCGGCAAAGCATGAGTCGACTGGTAACAACGAAACAACTTGTTTATTTTAACATCGCAAAGAGTTGGCGGTCAGGTTTGACTGAAGTAGAGAGACGGGAGAGCACTTCACTCAACAGAAGAAATCGGAGCCCTCCTTTTGGCGTCCGGGGGCAGCTGTTTTTATACTCTCGCAGTTGAGGGCAAGAAGGAACCCCTCAAAAGACGAGCACGTGAATGTACAATGGGCTAATGGTGACGCACACTGTCGTAGCGCTGCCGTAGCACCATGTCGAGCACGATCTCGTAGCACCCTGTCGTAGCGCTGCCGTAGCACCATGTCGAGCACGATCTCGTAGCACCCTGTCGTAGCGCTGCCGGTCGGGCACAATGACTGTAATGAGAGGATGATCCCTGCTTTCGCATCGCCTGGTTCGGGCACAATGACTGGAATGAGAGGGTGATCCTTTGCGGTCGCATCGCCGCAGTCGCGCCTGGAAACACCTGCCGATGAGCGTTGCGGCGACGATGATCGGGCCAAAATGTCTGCCGCCCCGCCGCAGTCGCGCCGGCAAAACCACGTGTCGCAGGCGAAACGCAACAGTGCGCTTCCACCAATGGGAGTTGAGAATTGGGTCACATCGCCCAAAGCTCCATTCCCTGCAACATTCCCAGACGGCGTCGCCATGGCGTCGCCTTCCGTGGATCGCGGAACCCACCGATTGCGCCCGCCGTATCGTGGACAATATTTCGCGGCGAGGGTACGCTTCGCCGTCCCCTTCGTGCGAATGCTAGAATGCACTGTACTCGCAGTCAACTGTCTGTGGCTATGAAGGGAAAGCTACGGGCGCGTGGCTGCTGCGCATGTGTTACCAAGCCGAGTAGTCAGGCAGCGTTTGACAGTGCTAGAGTGAACCAAACAGTGCTTTTGGTTCCTCGGAACAGACGCTGAATCGACGCAGCTCTACCGTGCGACGGTTTCGCGTTTTCCTAGCCGTGGAAGGGAAAAGCCGCAAAATAAGTACACCTACACATTCAGTGGTGTGGTTTATCATATTTATCTGTTGCTAATAAAGTGTTTATGTTTCGCTTTCCCCAGCCTAAACTTTAGGGATTAAAACGCGGGTCTCTTTTCAGAAGCGCTGTCACTTGTGCGCGCTTTGCCACCGTAGCTCTCCCTTCATATTCACAGACAGGTGTTCGCGAGTATCGAACCTGCTCACTGTGGCTATGCCCTCATGTCGGTGGCGGCATAGGCTAGTGGGGACGTTTTCCACCGCCTCGCGTTCTCGCTTCCGACAAAGGCGCTGTGTGGTTCAAGTGGACAGCGTGTGCGGAGCCGTGCAAGCTTACTAAGCTTCCTATCTTCACACAGGAAGAAAGGGGGTTAACCGAGGGGCCCAATTTTTTCAGTCATATAATAAGAAGCTTATGATATGACTATCTTCACACATTATCAGGAACGCTTTCGGCTTTCGGCTTCGGCGCATCCGAATCATAGACACGGAAATTCTCCCGAAGATTTATCTTCGAGCTGAACTTATACTCGATCTCACAAGCATTGCCTCCTTTAATACTCTTTTCCTTTCTCTTTTTCACTGGTGTAGGTTGCGAGCGCCACATGTCGACCAGCGGTTCCGCCAGCCACATCTCGCGTGGCTTCCGAAATCACCATCGCGCGTGCATGCCCATCTTGAAGACCATTATTATGGATTATAGCTCAGGGTATGTGTGAATTGGCATGACGGCAACAGACATTCTAGGGTCAGACAAGCAGCCCTTAAACAACGTATCCCAACGATCGTTACTGCCATGAATGAATGGATGGGTGCTATGAGCTTGCCATTTGAAACGCGTTGCGCCTCCAAGCCCTTGCTATAATATTGCCTAATGCCATATAGGGCGTTACGCAAAATTGCTACCTATATATACAGGGCATTAGGCATAGGGCAACCATGTTTAAAAAATGTGCATGCACAAATACACAAATCGAGCATCATCAAATCGGCAGCATCAGTCTTTCTAAACCACTACTGGGAACTTCGTTTTTGCCGGCCTCCGTTATTTGTGGTCTCCTTACTTTTCTTCCACCAAACCTCCATCGCCTCTACTCGGACATGTTTTCTTTCCCCCTGGTATTTCAGAACCTAAGGGCTTCAAGGAGGCCAGAGGAGTCCAAGCCGACAGTTGGGTAAATATCTTCACATTCTACTAAAACAAGTTTCATCGCCTCCCCAGCTTTATCAGTGATGATGATGATGATCTGTACAAATGGCACATATCCACCATGAGGGATCGGCCAAGAATCTGGCGGTTTGGAGAGAAGGGCAATAAAGAAAAATCTTCCCCGATTTTTTCTATATTGAACTTTGCCGCAGCAAGCAGGTGTCTCTTCTTCCTGGCGTTGTAACTACGTCTTTTGAGGCATCCTTAACACTCTTCGAAAAGTAAAGAGCTTCCCTTTGGGTTATCATAAATTTCTAAATTGTTTCTTTCCTTATTATATTTTTCTCCTCTTGGGTAATTACTCGTAACAGGGTTCTTTTCATTGCCGTCGCCCATGAGATTATCTCGCCCTCTGAGCGAAAGTGTCGGTCGGGGACGCCACCTGCCGCCTATGCTTGGTCGCAATTGAGGGAAGGGCCGTTGCACTGAGAGCACGAGAAATTAACACAGGCACCTGCTAAAGAAAGCAATGGCACAAGTAACTTGCAGCACTGCTGAAGGTACGTGGTGCACACAGGCAATGTCCTCGAGCAGCACAATATAGTTCCAGGGCTAATTGTCTCATTGCTGTAGGATTAGTTATATTTTGGTTTCGTGAATGAGCTGTTACAGGAACACATGACATGCTAGGCCCTTTGCACATGGATTTCTAATATCATTAAATACAGTGGTGACTACCGGCGCTAGCCGTTATAGCCGCTTTACTCGTGATTATGTTGCAACTTGGCAGAGCCCATACAGCCCAGACGCGCCTCTTCGATCCCAATTCGTGCTTGTAACCATCTCTCTGCCCTGGCAGCAAGAAATAAATAGTAAAATCCGTCGTCGCTTAGTCTCATCTCATGGTGACGGCAAAACATTAGGCGCGTTTTCTTGTTCCTAGTGAAATAAGCTGTTCGTTTTGATGCTGTTAAAACCACAGACGTTGCGCACAGTCGTAATAGTAGTTTCATTTCCAGTTAGAAGATGCTGCCACAGCATTAGATATGGTGATGCGTTTGCAATGCGCAACGCCATAAATTCTAATTGTTCATTGCAGCAAGGGGGCTATAACGTAAAGCTATTCCAAACTTTTCCAATTCTGCAATCAGCCCTCCGCGAATAGTCGAAATTTTTTGGACCACCCCCACTTCGCCTGTCTGTCACGTGATGTCACGAGAACCACGATATCTCTCCATCTGATATGACGTGTACACACTGATTATGCATTATTATTATTATTATTGTTTCTTTTGAACACATATACACAGTTAACAGGAAAGGGAAAGCGAGGAGCAGGCTGGCAACTACCATCGCAAGGGGCACAACGCCTGCCTACTCTTCTTAAGGGAGGTGACACCAACACAGAAATTGAAGATAGGAAGGAGGGGAGGAAAGAGGAAAGGTAGAGCAACAGTACAAATATAAAGACTAAAGTAGAACGCAGTAGAGATCACACAGGTCACGCTACTACAGAATGTTGAATAGAATAATTTCGACGCTACAAACGTGAAGCTTAGTTAGTTAGCTCAAGAAATGTAAGTAGGGCGCGATGGACCTGATCGCATTTGGACGCACAACCACTGAGGTATAAACATTCCTCGAGTGTCGTACACCGAAGGCCAAGGAGATGATAGTTTCTCACTAGCGACATACGCTGCGCACTTAAAGCCGGACACTCAAATATAAGGTGCTGAAGCATCTTGCAGCAGCCACCAGACGTACACGATGGACTTGCCACACGTCCTTGTCTGTATAAACGTTCGTGCACGTTCACGCTACCAACCCTCAGCTTGAGCAGTTGTGCTCTAGCGCGACGTGGCAAGCCTCGACCGCGAACACGGGGCGGGAACGTTCCATTTGCGACACGCTGGTCTGGATGCGGCTTGAGTAGGTCCGAACAAAAGAAAAAGAAGCAGTTATTTCTGATTCGACGCCTTTCGGCCATTTGCCCTCGGCTATTGGTCACAAGTTTTCGGACTGCACCCACTTCCCATGCCTGTCACACGACGTCACAAAACCGCGAGAACTCACCGTGTCAAAGGGATGTGCACGTGTTAAAGATGCATTAATATGCAGAACAAAACTGAATTTTTTTCCTGAAGAGCCGCAGTCTGCCCCGTTCCGAAAGGAATAAAAGATGGCTGCCCCCGATCGCTCAGGCACTGGCTTCTCGCGCCTACCGGAGAGCGTGGGTTTACTTGCGTACAATGAAACCTTTTGCGTGGCCGTGTAGCGTTTTCGAGCACTTTTGGCACGTTTGCGACCTCGCTCTACCAACTCTTCTTTGCTGAGGATACGTTTTAGCAGCATTCTTAACCTTCCGTTGCATGCGGTCACTATTTTCGATCAGCCACCGCAAGCTTTGTAAGAGAAAGCGGACCAATCGCAAACGCCAGCACTGCCCTCTTCATTCGGTTATCAATATTCAGTGCATTGGCTCGGCGCCATCGAATCCTTCTCCACTTGAGCGTGCTCTTCGCTTCTTGTCAGCCAATTAGATAAGAGATGTCGCTCAGTGCAGGCAATGTTATTTGTTTTTAAAGCAAACAAAAGTGACTTCCCATAAACGAGGAGAGCGTTTGCTTGGCCTCTTTAGGCAACCCTTCGCGTCAGCAACCGATGCATGCGTCGGTGGTAGCGCAAATTAGACCTCAGGACATGCGAATAAAATAATATAGGAACAGTTTTACGTTATAGGGTCAAAAGTTTACTATTCATTTCGAGTATGGCACTTGATGATGGTGGCGAGAAAATGCCAAATAGATGCCGAGCAGACGATGCGAAGCTGGTAAACTATTTATAAATCCATGGTTTCACATGGTGCGAATTTGACTGCGTTTTCGCACTTGCGAGTTCGCATTTGCGGTAAATAGGCCGTCGGACCCTTCGCGCGTGTGGTTTTTCGATGTTCGAAGTGCTGAAGATCTCTGCGAAAAGACACATGCGAGAAGAACGGGGAACCAATCACAACGTGAATCGTAGACACGTCCCTGTGGCCTTCCGTGTTAATTTTTGTTTTGATAATGTAACGCACTCAATCACAAAGAACTTTCCAGAAAACAGTTTCTAAGTTGCCTTACCTATTTCTTCCGGAGTTCAATTGAAGCCAAGAATAATGCAGTCCTCTGCTAGGTGCTCGCAAATGTTAAAATTGCAGCTGCCGCGTTTGGTGCAAATGAAAAGCGCTGCCAAGTTCGCACTACTTTGCTTTTCCTACTTTCCTATTTCCTATTGATTTTCCTACTTTGCTATATTGTACGGTACGTGATGATCACTGAAAGGGCGTCAGTTGAATCTTCTGATAAGATAAGGTACTTTCCGAAAGACGCAAGGTTAGCAGTGCTAAATGTGTTTGGCGGGGTAAAAAAAAAGGACCAGGTATACAAGCGCCAATATGAACGCTGTCATCAAGAGAACTGCGTTTCTCACAAATTCCAGCGAGCGCTCGCTGCATCGGCAGGTCTCCAACTTCCCAGAAACGCTGACGCGGCGTCCCCGAAGGGGCTTGCCCGTGGGGGCAGAGGTCGCGAACGGAAGAAAAAACTTGACCATTTTGACGAGCGTTCCGCGATAAGTAGCGCATGACTATTTCAAGAGGAGAGAAGTCCTCATGGTGCTAAAGCTGGCCTCTCAATTTGACGAGGATGGAACACGTTGCCTTCACTTTCACCAGCAACAATCTATCGAATGATCAGAGACATCGGTTTTAGTTTTAAGCAATGGTCCCGCAACGCCCTTGTTATTGAGGTAATAGCATGGTTCAGTGCCGTCACAAGTGTTTGGGGCAATTTCGATGCAGAGCAAAGGTAGGCCCATTCTCTACAATGATAAAATGTGGGTTAACGTAGAGCACATGATAGATAAAGTGTCGGTCGATGTGAATGTGAAAACTAAACAAGCAAAGAGGGCCGGAGCCTCAGTTGGCCTGCAGCACCAAAGTAAGAGGACTCGATTCATTGTGACGCGCTTAGAAAGCGAGGATGAGTTTGTGCACGGCGCTGGAGGAGTATTCCAAGCAAAATAAAGGCACAGAGGTCTACTAGAACGAAATAAACGGACCCCACTATGAAAAGTGGTTCCAAGACATTCTACTATCATGCCTTCGGCCGGGCAGCGCGACAGTCCTCGAGAATGCGCCGTACCACGCTGTAAGGCAAGAAGTTCCCTGGATGAGTAGCCTTTAAAAAATTCGCGATTCCGCCCGAAAGGGGAAGCACCGATTGCGATAGCAAATTAGTAGATAGTTGTACAAACTAAGGATAATAGTTCACCAGCCGTATGAACTTGTAACCATTCGCTTACTAAGTAAATTAACAATAATAGAATATGTAAGCATGACTCAACGACGACATAGAAACAGACACAAAGAGACAGCGCTGGCTTTGCGTGTCTGCTTCTTTCTACGTCCTTGTTCAGTCGCGGCCACCCATTACATCATGGATTCAAACCAACTAGCCAGTCAACGTATTTTGACAAAATTAACCAGCACGGTGTCACACGTGCGCAAGTAAACATGAACACATCTCGCTCGATGATAGCGGGAACTGTTTGTGAAATCGCTGGAATTAGGAATCGCGGCAGCAGCCGCGAGCCAATTGTGTCCTCCGTGCATCTGTCGCTTCAACACGAATGAAACGTCGCAAGCACAGCGCAAACGAAGCTACCGGCACTACGCGCACTCTGCAAACATCACAGATCGCTTTGAAGATGAGGCCCTCGCGAACGCGCACTTTGGCCACATCGCAGATCGGTTTCGGGACACACGAGCGCCAGCAACGCGTCCGCCAGTACGAACGACGAAACATTGGGGGCTAGCGACTTCTGTAACTATAGGCACCTCTCATGGAAGTTTGCGTTGTTTGCTAGCCACGCATTAAACTTTAGTACGCGATTCTAGTTTGAAAAAGAAAAACGCCAATATTTTTGTTTATTGTTCTTAAACTCGGTTGCACACACACTACGTGCCTACATTTTGGCAGCCACAAATTGTACCCTGTAAGCGAAAATCGGTCTTTTGGTCATCTTAATCAAAGGAGTTTCGGCAGCAGAACGATGGATGCTTAGTGACTTTAGTTAGAGCATGTTACGATGCGTGGTTCCCAACAGCTGTAATATATGTAAACTAAAGCCCCACTTTGTCGTGCTCTGCGGGAAGTTATTACCTTTATCGTTTTCCAAAATTCCTAAGATTAAATAACATCCTGTATGAAATGCGGGGAGAAAGTACCAACAAGGGAGGCGAGAAGACGCCGAAAGACGCTGAGCAGTCGAGGCGTGCCCGATGAGTATATCTTGGGGGGCTTTCGCTTTTCCTATTGTCTAACAAGCCATACAGCTTACACAGTGCTGCAAAGTAGGGAGCGTATTTTGTGACGATCTCTCGGCGATACTATTGCCTTCGCCTGACGTACGGCCCAACAAGCCAATCAGCTCATCCGATTTCGCTAAACCCGTCAATCAGCACGCGCCTGACACGGGTACTATGGCCGCCTAGACGACACTATCGCCGAAAGCGATCGTCGCAGAATACGTATCCTGGGTCCTTTGATACTTTTCATTACAAGTGTTCAAGGACCCTGGTAGCGCTGAGAAAAAGTAAAGAATATTGCCCCAGAATAAAACTTACCTTTGTTGTACGAGGTGCGGGCTGGTTACGGGGCGTTCATCGCCGATAACCGACGCGCGTTTCTCATCGTGAGGCGTCGTTGTGGCTTGCAGGTTCACCAAATCTTCGCTTACCCGTTAGCCACGTTAGACCGGCAATTTTTTGTTTATTTATTGTGATGTTTTCTTTTCCTTTTTATTTCTGCAGACAGCGTTACGCATCTGGGGCCCTACGTTAGAGACACTTTTATCGTTCAGTTTTCTCGCTTATCGTAACCTTTTAACGCGATAGCGTTAAGGAGCTCGTGTCGCAGAAAAGCCGGTGTCGTCGGCGTCGGTGTCGGCGTCCGCGGCGTTGGCCGTGAGCGATAAATCACGGCAGGCACTTCATAAATAAAAAGCAACTTCCAAGATGGGCTGGGTGGGAATCGAACCAGGGTCTCCTGAGTGCGAGACGGAGACGCTACCACTCAGCCACGAGTTCGATGCTTCCAAGCGGTACAAACGCGCCTCTAGTGAATGCGGTGTTGCCTTCGAAACGAGCCGTGGAAAGTTATACTGCGGTGTATATCGGTAATTATGAACATGTAACTTACAGAAGTCGCAATTACACGAATAGCGAAGCTGCATTTCTTCTGGGCTTTCCGCACACGCAGAGCCATCTTGCGGCAAACATAGAAGACCCCCTCCTCTCCATGTACGGTGCTGCCCGACAGATGGCGCGCCACACGCGCATTGGAGCTGTACGAGGACCGGTGCGAGGCGGGTCGCGGCATGGACTCTCTCTCCCCTGACAACGCTTCGCCTTGCTCCCTCTGCAGAATCATGCGGCCTTCCTTTCTTTAGATCACTATCTGTCTATCTTTCGGCCCGTGCCGATCACGACGTTTGGCTGGCGTGCATCATTTCCCCCTCCGAGATACCGAGTTCTTTGGTTCGTTCCGCTTGCTCAGGCGCACGTTTCGTTGCTGCGCCGAAAGCTGCGTTGCTCGACCATATGGCTCGACGCTCACCGCGTCCGATGCGGGGCGCCTCGTAAGTGATGGCTGCCCTGTAGCCCATTGTCTTACACCCCTTGGCGGGTCGACAGGAACGCTGTCGCGTTCCACTCTTGAAGGCGAAGCTTAAGCGTCCTCCAATTTTTGCGAAATATTGATGCCATTCAAGGTGATAATTATGATGTCACGACTGTGTTTCCGTTTGTGAAAGAAAAAGAGTGGAACTTTGCTTTTGATGCTCCGCATATGCGATCGCAGACGAAGGCAACACCGACGATGCCCCCACCGACGCAGCCACTTCGTCCAGAAATAAACATAGAATGGACTCGGTTGTTGTATGCCCATTGCGCCACAGTATATTGTCCTGCATATCTTTAAAAAAAGTAATAAAGCTTAAATACTTTAGAAAAATTCAGTGCCCTTCCACTCTGTGAAGGATGACCAGCGAAACTGTGTATGTGAGCCCCTTCATGGCGAACTGTAACTCCGCCTTGGGTCGGCCCGGCATTTCACTATCTTTGGGATCGGCCCATGTATGATGAGTACTTAGCGCGTGCTTCACATCCGCCCTGGTCAGCCCTACTTTACACCATCTTTGGGATCGGCCCACGTATGGGGAGTGCTTAACGCCTGCTGCACTTCCGCCGCGGGTCGGCCCGGCATTTCACTGTCTTCAAGATAGGTCCTCGTATGAAAAATTGTTGCTCTATGTCCACGCAGATGACATCCACCAGCAGAACCTAGTAATAAACAGCTTAGCTGTAAAACTATACAGAAGAAGCAGCCAAACGTTAAGGCTGCGAGGCACACCAAAGCTTGCATTTTAGGTCTACTGCCGCCGTGTGACGGGATTAGACGAAGTATTGTCTCGTGCCATCAAGTAACAGATTTTATCCTTGTTTGCTTTAGTGTAATAACTGCATACCGATGACCATTCCATTATATGCAGGTGTTGCGAAGAAGAAATGAATGAATGAATGAATGAATGAATGAATGAATGAATGAATACATGATTGAATGTCACTTGAAGCCAGCAGCCGCTGGCGACCAGGGGAACTCTTGCTTGGGGTTATGCGAAGGAAGCGGCAGAACCTCAGGAGTAAGAAGTTAATGACAAAGCGTGTGTAACTTATAGATAGCTTGCACCTGACGTCGCGGATGCAGCTTCTCAACCTGTTGGTTCACCAACATGGCGCTTAGAATGAGGTCAGTGCACACCATCTATAGCTGCTTCACAACAGTCTAGTATTTCACACTAAATATTGCTTTTGGCGGGCGTTGCCACGTCATATGTTGAGCACGTTAAATTTTTCTGTGCTACATCGATAAGGTGTGCCTTTGCTACGAGCGCGTACGGTGGTGTGTGCCCTATTGGGGCGACGAAGAGTTATTGGGAGGAGCTGCGAAACGAGGCGCTGGAATTCACAACAAAGAAGCAACGCCACGAGATTACTTCGGATTTTCGCCTCACTATATTAGGAAAATTCCCGTATTCAATTTATTTTTGCACGCATGCACTGTATTGTGTCGGTTATTGCGAGCGACCCATAATATCTGCGCGCTGACAAATCCCTCTTGCATTGTTTCACGCCCGTTTTCTCTTAACTGCCTGTCCTTCATATGCTGAAACTAATCTTGTGGATTTAATGAGAAATATCTTCACTACATAAACCTGCGCTGAGGTTCGCTAAGGTCTCCTCAGGGATGCTCACGAGGTCGTGTTTGCTCTTTTGGTTCTTTTTACCATGCATGCCTAAGTTTCTGCGAGCGGAGCCGAATACGGGCGGACCCGGTGGTTGGGCCGTAACGTCCCTGGAAAAACATGTTTCATTCTTTTGCCTAGGGACCTTATTGTGCCTTATAGAGGCGCCCGACATCGCGTAAGGAATTCGTGCGCCTTGAAGACTCACTGCTGACCCTGGAAGCAGTGACAAACATTTGCTGATGTCCTACAAACAGCATGCATGGAGTGGTCAGATTTTCGCGCTTACTCCTCCCGCCTCCTCCACCCCTTGCCCTCATCTTGGCACGACTGGTCAATCTACATACTTCGGCTAATACAGAGGACTTACGGATAAACGTTTCCAGTGAATTGTAGCGAGTGTCTGTAATTGCCGTCCTTATCTTCAAATATCAGTTCTCAGAGAGGGGGTAGGTGAGCGAAGGAAGATCTCTTTCTTCACGAGCTGAACAAGGACAAAAGAGAGGCACATCTGACACACATAACGCTTAACACTGTGTGTGTCAGATTGTTCACACACATCGTATTCTGGTAGCAATGCCAGAATGCGCTGTGTGTGTCAGATGTGTCTTTCTGTTGACCTTGTTCAGCTTTCGCTACAGCAAAAGGAGATATGCCGTACCAACAAGCCCCTATAGCTATCCTTATCGAGCGAAGGAACGCCGGGTAGCAATACCAGAATGCAATTCAGCCTCAATATTAGAACCGCGTATTTGAATTTGTATCGAGTGGAAAAAACTTTATTTTGCTTGTTTTTCAGTAAGTACATTCTCTGTGAGCTTACGGTAGATCAACAGCACGAACAAGTGACCCTATTTTTGGGGGGAGTTATCTATCAATCGCCTTGAGTATGCAGGTGCAATGAAGCCAGCACGGCCACACAAGACACTCAGGGTGCGGAGGCCATCTCTGTGCAGGAAAGAAAACCACTCCACCTTTGTCGTTGAGCCTTCCTCCACCAGGCGGCAAGAGCATGCAGCTAGCGCCCGGAGAATGGAATGCACTTTTCGAACAGAAACGCTCTCGCGCGCGTAGAGAGAGAGTGTGATGACCGTGCTGGAACGCTAACACAGTGCTAACTTATATATACTTGGCGTTGGAAAGAACGGTTCTCCGGACTTATTCCTGCGTTCCTGGTGTGACGTACCCTCCTTGTGCCTCCTCCTTCAATAGACTCAGGCGAGTGACTTTTGTATTATTCCTCAGGTTTGAATCAACGGTGCCCTTCTGATCTTACTGAATTGGGTCTCCCGAAGAAGTTTCCCGTTACTTTAATTGAAGAGTCAGCTGCATGATGAAGGCTGATTAGGTATATTCTCCTTGGTATTCGTGCACTTGTAGGCGACATAACTGCGCGATTTGGTGAGACATCTGTCATAAAAAATGTTCGCAAACGAAAGCAGGGCGCGCAAAATAAGAAGCCAGAAATAAATACAAAGGAGACGCTTGAAAAGCGCGAGGGCTCATTAGACCCGCGTCCCCTCTCATGTTCTATATCCGCGACTCTTGACCTTGCATTCTTTTTTTTTCCGCCATCTACTCCTTCTCTTTCTTTCATAAGTTTTTCTTTGCACCTGCACGCGCTTTCGCCGGCACTCCTCGCCCCATGTCTGGCCCTCCAGACGCGCACACGCAGACACACAATTTGACGTTCGGAGATTACCACTTAATTATCCGCTTTCGCAATGTGTGTTCTCGCGTCGCAGTGGACCGTGGCTAAAGACTGCAGGTCAATGCGGCTGCTTTAATGGGCACTGTTATAATATACTATGTGCCACAGCAGCTCTGCACAGTGTCTTGCGTGGTTAAAAAGCTTGCTTGTGTGAATGTATGAAAAAAAAAAATTAAGAGTAGAAGCGCGGACATTCTTTTTTTTTATTTTATTGTACCCTCAAGATCGAACTATTACAGATGGGAGTGGGTAAAAAACATACACAAGTAAATAAACAAAGCCGCAAGAAATTATTAGTTATTACAGCAAAATTGATTAGTTAATTGTATCCGGAAGTGATGATGCCTGATCAGGCCGAACAAAACTTTCAGTTGTCCTTGATTGCGACAACTGCGCCGGGAGGGTGCTTCTATTCCTGAGAGGTCCTAGGAATAAATGATTCGTTACAGGTTCTGGTGCGGCATTGAATGATTCCAACGTTATGGCTATGAGGCTATTCGACACTATTCAGTGTGAATATTCGTTAGCAACTCTAATCACTGTCAAGTATAACTTTCCAAGCAAACATACTGAGCACGTAGGTTAAAAAATATATTACTTTGACTTCCATGGTATGTTGCTGGATAAGTTAGGTCACTGCCATGTAATGTGTACCGTGACACCAATTCACATTATCAATCAGGTGATAGAGAAATGTGCGGAATATAACCAACCCTTATATATAGATTTCATTGATTACGAGAAAGCGTTTGACTCTGTCTAAACCGCAGCAGTCATGGAGGCATTACGGAATCCGGGTGTAGACGAGCCGTATGTAAAAATACTGAAATATATTTATAGCGGCTCCACAGCCACCGTAGTCTTCCATAAAGAAAGAAACAAAATCACAATAAAGAAGTGTGAAAATAAGGAAATTTTACGATAGAGGGGTACTTGTCCTAAGAACCTACTCATGTCTATCTGCAATAGAGGGGTACTTGTCCTAAGAACCTACTCATGTCTATCTGCAGCGCTCGAGCTGACGCGGCGTTGGAACGTGCTGTTGTAGCCGATTATGCAGAAAACGCAACTGATAGCAGAGGATAGCGCGTGTTTTCATCTTAGTGGTGCGTTCTGATTTGCCATTTCAAGGTGTATTGTACAATTTTAAACCACAACTTTATTCGGCGTTTCGATGTTTTGGAAGGCAGTAATATTAATGCTGTGCTGCGAACTTCTGCTGAATGTATGATACGCTGTGTGTGTTTATGTGCGCACAAGCTTGATTTTTCATACTCGTCATGAGACTCTATTGGGTAGTGGCAAATACAAATGAAATGTCTGTTCGTGGTAACCGTTAGGTGTCATTGATGTGTTTTGGGCACTTCTTTTTTTTCTAATCGGAACTTTGTCTCGCTTATAGGCTGCGGATGAAAAATTTTCCGGACGGATTTGAGGTTATAATGCTCCATGCGAAATGAAACAACCAATAAAAGCCTAAATATTTCTAATCAATAAAATTTGTTGTACAGGGTCGTGCACTCTTAGCACGAACACGGCGCAGATTAGCCGCGCTCCGAGGAGTACCAGAGCACGCGGTGCGGCCTCGCATCGAAGATAAGCGGCGCATGCACACCGGGGCTGGGTGGGGGGGGGGGGGAGGGGCTTTCTATCGTTTCCTGATTCGTGGGAGTGCGCCGTGATTCACCAGACGACACACGACACGAAGCCCCGTCTCCAAGCCCCTGCGCCGCTTAGCTTCGATGCGCGGCCGCACCGCGTGCGCTGGCGCTCCGCGGAGCGCGGCCATATTAACGCGATAGCGTTAAGGAGCTCGTGTCGCAGAAAAGCCGGTGTCGTCGGCGTCGGTGTCGGTGTCGGCGTCGGCGTCCGCGGCGTTGGCCGTGAGCGATAAATCCCAGCAGGCACTTTATGAATAAAAAACAACTTGCAAGATGGGCTGGGTGGGAATCGAACCAGGGTCTCCGGAGTGTGAGACGGAGACGTTACCACTGAGCCACGAGTTCGATGCTTCAAAGCGGTACAAAAGCGCCTCTAGTGAACGCGGTGTTGCCTTAGAAACGAGCTGTTTCTAAGGCTTAGGCGTGCGTCGCTTGCTCAGGCGCACATTTCGTTGTCGCGCCGAACGCTGCGTTGCTCGACGCTCACCGCGTCCGATGCGGGGCGCGTAGTCGCTGCGCCGTAGCCCATTGTCTTACACCCCTTGGCGGGTCGACGGGAACGCTGTCGCGTTCCACTCTTGAAGGCGAAGCTTAAGCGTCCTCCAATTTTGTTCCTGTGTTTGCTCCCGCAGGGAGCAGAATTGCGCATAACTTTTCCGGCTCCGCTCGCATCGCTAATCGCTGAGCGCTATCACGTGGTGCAAAATGACACGAAATGTTGAACAGCGCCCCTGCGAAGCCAACTTTACGGGCGCGCCGCCGACTTGTTTACTTCATTTCCACCGACTTTGCATTCATCGGCGGCGGATTGCAGATACGGTATTCGACGATATCAGGTTAATGATTTCGGTGAAGTGATACTAAACACGTCATATTGACACTTGTGCTCGAATATGATGGGATGCAGTGCACCAAACTGCACAGACCGCATGGAATGTAGCAAAGATTTTTACGCAGTGCTGTGAGTACGGACAGACGTGCGCCGGAGACCGGTATGGCTACTGCGTTTGGGCCGAGACCGGCCTGCTCCGAAGGGCACCAGGATATGCGAGGTGGGTTCGCCTTGTTTACACTAAAGCAGCATTTATCTCGAGTAAGACTCCTGCACAGGCTGAAATGCGTACGCTTGGCATGAAAGGTTCCTCACTTGTCCTTTGGTATATATATGTAGCGCGACACAGACGCGGGATAAAGAATGAAGGACACGTATCTGTCGCGCTACACATATATGTACGCCGAAAATGTTACTTTACCAACTCGCCCAATTCTCTGTGTTGCTTGTATGATTGTTCTCACTATGCTGGTCTAGAACAGTGTGTTCAAAATAGAATCAATACTAGCAGGTTCAATTTACCTGCTGTACCCTGGCTTTTCTCTCCTCTGTTTCTTTTTTTTTAATTTTTTGGGCGTTCTGATTGTTAATGTAACGTTGGTTGATGTGCCAGTGTTCATTGTTTTGAAGTAAGCGAAAATATCGCGCGCTCCCGCTTATTAGACAGCTGTGATATAGCTTCAGTATTTACCGACCGCAATATCTTCCATGGTCGACCGGCCTTACTCGACGCGAGGAATGTAAAATCCTTTTTGTATGTTTAAAAAGCGCTGATCAGTATGAAGAGATCAAGAAAATGTGTAGTGATATTACAGTGTGCAATGTGTGAATGATTACTCGGCAAGTTTGCCGTTTTATGTGATAAGTGCAATAAAAATAGCCTGTTGTTATTCTTAGAGGAGTTTTGCCTTTCCAGTGGCTTTGAATTCCGTCCTCCAGGTCTCCAAGAACTAGCACTCTACCCCTGCTTCCACCAGCCATTACTCATCCATTCTCTTATATCAAATAAATTTGATCGAGAAGCTCGTGCATCTTCAACCATTTTCCACGTGCAGATTTGCTGCTACGAAGTAGCTGTTTAGTGTGCGCTATGAGTGAATCGTAAAAATAAGATCTGGATAAAACTTGCGGTTGTGAACACTTGAAATGGGTTTAAATCTACGTATCTGCACCGCACATATCGATAACGTGCAGCTGCTGTGAACGACGGTAAAGGATAAATGACGTCCTGTTTACGACCAGTGACATGAGTGCAGGCACGATAGTTCTCTTGGCAACGAGCATTAATTGGCTGCTTTCGGAAGCCAAAATGCACTCACAGAAGTGTCCACCGTGCGTGTGTGAAATTGTCTTTAAACACCTTTTAAAACAGCTCTTGCCTTCCGGCCTCGGCGAGAAAACTTCATAGGCATGCTGAAAAACATTGCACCGCTTTTTGTTGCAAGGTAATGCGCATTTGCCCGAGAACTTTTGAGCTGTTCAAGCCCGGGCGTAGTCAGGATTTTATTTCGGGGGATCGAGGGGAGTCGTACTCCTTACGTTCGTGCGTGTGTTTGTGTATGCAAGTTGGCACCCTACCCACCCTCCGGCTACGCCAATGGTTCAAACGTAGCCTGCAATAAATAGTGTCAACTTAGTCAGAGCTTGCGAACAATTGCCGCATGTAGCTCGCGACCAGCAAACAAAAAGCAAATTGAACACCGCGGGGTTTTGCCTTTTGCGCGCGCCAGTAGTGGCTTCACTGGAGAACTGGAACATAAAGCGGACCTATGCGCAACTCTGCCGCCTGCGGGAGCTTACAGAGGGGCATAACGCGGCCACGCTGAGCCCTGTCCCTACTAAGAGTGGACGACCCTGTACAATCCGCTGTAGTCTTCCGTGCTGTTAGCCTCAGCGTTCTATTAGACAGCTTTAGAATACGGGCTCCGAAGAGCTTTGCGGGTGTTAGCGTTGTGGCCCGCAGGAGTGAAGAGTTTTTGAAAAGGGTTTCCGTTTGCGGATAGGGTCTTGCGCTGACAGCGCCAATGCGGCGTCAAAGAAATATGATTAGAAATAATGAAATGAAATATAACATTTTATGATAAGAATAGCAATTTTGACTTTCGTATTTTCGTGTTTAATTACAATTAACAGGTTATTCCATTAGCAGCAAACAAATAGTTGCGCTTAGTTTTGAGTAACCAACTTTACGTGCCTTCACCAGCCAAACTAAGCCGCGTTAGGCGTAGGAGCCATAATGCCGCCAATCGAATTCGGAATCAGCGGCGTCTAATAAATCAGTCTTCATAACACACGCTCGTTGAGAGAAAGCGACAACCGCAGTCACTTCTTCCAGCTTGCGAACTTCACGCGTTACCGCGGAATCGAGCCCAGTTTGGTACTAGGTTAGAGCCATCGCTTCGATCGGTACCGCCACGTTTGTTTACGCAAATCCTTTGGGGAAATTTTTGGGGCTCCCGCAAAATCAGTGAAATAGCATGCCTGACGCAAAATTTAAACACAGTTGGCGACTCGCGCACGCGCAGTGGCTTCGACGCTATTTCTTTGGTGCACGAAACGTTTGGGGCCCCTATTCTAAAACACTCCATTATATTGCTCATAGTTTCAGCTTTACACTTAGTCAAAGTGACATATGTCTGTGATAATGGTTTTGCACACCTTGTGGCCTACAGTGTCAGCAAACGTACGCGTACGACGAACGGCAATCCTGCGTATGATGTCCAGAGAGACCTGAAATGCGATGACATATAAAAAAAGAAATGACAAATGAAATCCTGTACCACCATTTACTTGAACCAAAATCATGTGGACTGCTGGAAAAAGACAGATGCTGTAAAATAATATACACCTCTCCAACTGAACCAATAATCGTTGCACAAGTCCACACATGCATACACAGTTTTAGTGTGAGCGCAACACCATGCCTGACTTTCAACCGCATCTTATCCACCTGTCATCATCCATTGTACTTAGTCTTCATCTTTGTATATTATCACCAGCAGCATAGCTTGATCCTCGTGGTAGTAGCAGGGGGTAGTGCTGCTGCTGATATTATGTACAGATGAAGAAGATGTACAGTTGATGATGATATGTGGAGAAGATGAGGTTGAAAGTCAGGCATGTGTTGCGTTCACACTAAAAATGTGTATGCGTGTGTTGACTGGTGCAACGATTATGCGTTGAGTTGGTAAGGTGTATTTTATTTCGTAGCATCACTCTTGTAATATATATATATATATATATATATATATATATATATATATATATATATATATATATATATATATATATATATATATATATATATATATATATATATATATAACCCCACTGACGCGTTTCCGAATGTTCCGAAAGATTTTCCGAATGTTCAGTGAGTGTTTACGAAGAAAAGGTCATGTTGGCGAAGACGTTTATCATTGGGCCCTGAACCATCTGTCGGATTATCAAACGAATTACAAGAAGCCGCAAGGGCATGCGAGAAGAGGACACGCTTCGCCTCGTCCAAGCTCTGGTGATCAGCAGAGTAACGTATAGCATGCCGTATCACTACCACGCGCTAAACAAGCGCGACCAAGAACAAATGAATGCCATCATCATAGGCGCGTACAAAACGGCCCTGGTTCTCCCTGTCACCACCTCAAACGAGAAGTTAGCGGCTCTCGGGATCCACAACACCTTCGCTGAAATGTCGGACGCGGTTATGGCTTCGCAAAAAGCCAGACTACAGAACACAGCGGCGGGCAGAGCCATCCTCCACCGGGCCGGACCGGAACGGCAACGGAGCTCCGTGCCCTCAATGGGCATCGATCACTGCCGCCTGAGGTCGGAGGCAAAATCAAGGCAAACCCGATACCGAAGCACATGAGTCATGAACTCTATGAAGGGCGACGCAAGGCTCGCGTCGATAGACAGCGTCGACGGACAGCGCCGACAATTGAAGGGTGACCCGTACGTAACGTACATGGACGTGGCGGCGTACCCTGTAGGGGGCTTCTACGCGGTAGCCGCCGTGAATGGGAGAGACAACTCCTTGGCCCTCGCGGCCTCCGTCAGGGCAGAGACTCCAGCTGCGGCTGAGACCATAGCCGCGGCGCTGGTAATAAAGCAACAAGACAGGGTAGGCAGGGAAGTTCATGTCGTTACCGACTCGCAACAGGCCTGCCGTGACTTTACCAACGGACGAATACCGCTGTTGGCGGCTCACATTCTAGGCCTGAGGCAGCAAGAATCCCATCAAATCACGTGGACTCCGCGACAGGCGGGTCTGGAGGGGAACGTAAGGGCGAACGCCCTAGCTCGAGCGCTAATCAACCGAGCGGCGCAAGACCAATCGTCTCGTCAATCCCCACCTTTTACCTTCGTGCCCCTGCCATCGAACCACTGCGACCGACTCGATATCCAGTGACTCACATGCAAGGATTTATCCTCCCCCTCACAGAAAGCTCAGCACTGAAGAGGCAGTAGCTCTCAGACTTATTCAGACCAACACATTTCCAAACTTACACAGATACAGTAAAATGTTCCCACATACATCTCGCGGCATCTGCCCCTGGTGCGGTGACACACGCCCTACACTATTTCACATCTCGTAGGGGCGCGGGGTCAAACCTCAACACTTAAAGGCGCCTAGCACGTCATTTGAGCGGTGGGAGGTACAGCTGATCGGTGATACCCTGGCGGGACAAGAAGCTCTCGTCCAGCAAGTACGTCGAGCAGTCATGACCAGTGGTGTCCTTGAATGAGGACACCCCTCACTCGGTCTCAAGCCCAACGACCTCGATTGTCCAAATAAATATTTTTTTCTCTCTCTCTCGTAGGGAAATGATGCAAGAGGGGTATACTTCATTCATACAATTTCCTACAAACAGGTTCCTGAAGCAAGCCAATGAACAACAGCGAATTCACTCGAAAAGTCCGATGTGATCTGAAAGCGGTATGGTGCTTGTGCACCTTAGCGGTTAAAAGTTTGCTGCTCACTGTGTGTAGCGTCCCCAGAGTTCCACCATCGTCATTAAAGTGCGTATGTATCCTGCAGAGGACGTGTTTTAAGAGCAAGGAATTAAAAAAAGGCGAGATATCCACACATCACACACCTACCCCCATCCTGCTTTATGCTTTAGTGTCCATGAGGTTGACATAAATTTTAGAATTCACAGGTTGGCCGGCATGAATGAGCTTAAATTGCGTGGTTTGTGAAGTAGTGACTCAGTTGATTGTAGTTCCGTAACACGACTGCACAGGTCTTTAGCAAAGCCAAGAGCTGGCTCTTTTATGACTACGAGCCATATGCTCACTTAAGCGACCGAACAATATGAGTTCTGTCTTATATTTGTCGCACACTACTCGGTCACATTACTATAAAGGGGAAGCATATACGAATGTTCATTTTCTCTCCGGCTAGTGAGTTTCAACGTATTTTAACGTTTAAATATTATTTCTGCATTTATTTTTCAGCAACCGTATGTTAGTCGAATACAGGCTGTCCCAGCTAAGTTTAGGAGAAATCTAAAATTATTATGAGACACTCCAGGAGAGTTGGACCAAGCGCATGTTTTCTATTGCATGGAGAAAGTCGCGCTTTTTTGTGTACTGATTAGTTGCATAATTAGTGGACATTAATTAAGCAACTTAGCAAACATTAACCTTAGGAGAAAATTTCAAATCAGATTTTTGTAGAGCGTTTTGCAACTTTTTTTCCCACCTATTCTGGTGAATTCATTTTTCCTGTATTCAAAAATCCTGCTAAGCACGAAAAAAAAAAAATCAGAGCCCTCCCACTATGTCAAGATGGAAGACCAGCAAAGCTCTATTGCTCAATAGCTTTATGAAGTTCTCTATGATGGGTTTACTATATTGGTTGAATAAAGGCACAAAACAAAAACTTGCGTTTAAACATTGTCGTGGTGGCCCGCCGTTGACACTCCTCGCGCTTGTCTTCGGTGGCATGTTCGTCGTCCGTGGCGTTGGCTCACCGCCCCCGTTCCCATTGCCGCCGCTGCTCTCGTGCGCACCGTATTCGGTCAAGGGCCTCGTCGTCACCTACGAATTCGGAACGACTGGACGTAACGCTGCTGGCTGTACGTTCGGCAGCGTAAGCTCTTTCGCGACGTTTGCGCGCCCATTCGCGCTCCTGTGCAAGTCGCCGCTCCTAGCGTTCCCGCTCTTCTTCTCGACATCATGGAACGCACGACACACACGATTGGTTGGTGATACCGTGACGTTTTATTCTAGCAGGGCCGCGTCAATGAAGGCGCGCACTCGGCGGTACAAACGGTGCTGGTGTCTGACGTGGACGCTGAAGGAGCAGGCTCGAGTTTTGTGTGGACACACGGACACAATTCTGTGGGAATTAGCCCTTAACAGCTTTGTTGTAAAAAATCTGACGACAACGGTCAATTGTGAATGCGAAATAAGGAATCTGCAGTTTCAAGCCGGTGAGCGGTTCTTCGAGTTTTCCGCTGCGAGTGAAGTACCATATCAGTATGTGCTGCCCAATCCATCGAGGAGTAGCAGCCTGCGGTGCCGAGGCCGCATGCCACCGTCGTCTTGCGCAACGAAATACCGAAGAAGCAGCCGCGGACACCAAGGCTCGCAGGCGCGAGCAGCAGCTAAGCCCAGTGGGGGTTAGAGAGAAGCGGACCGCGCGCCGGCTTTCGAAAGCGAGACAGCGGCACGCGCAGAGACCCGTCACGCGCTGCCTCGCCGACGAATATCCGTCTCGCCCAGCGGCGCCTCGTCGTCGCAGCTGGCCCGTGGAGGCGCGCTGGTGCCGTAGCGTCGCGACTATTAGGCTTCTCATCGCGCAACACCGCTTCGCCCGTTCTGTGCCGTCGGGGCGCGCTCGTGACTTGGCGTCGCAGCCAATGGGAATTTAGGGGTCGCTTCGCTGCTACAGACGCAGCCTTTTTCACCCAATGGGTCATCCTACGCATAAGCATCAACACTTGATATGCCCGCTACCGCGACGTAGTTGCAGCGCTCTCAAACTTGTCGCGTACGAACGAAAAATCGTTTTAGCTTGCGCCGCCGCTTAGAGAATGACAGAGTCGTCTGCTCATCGCTATTATGAAACGCCGCGAAGGAATCGCATCAGTCGCGTAAATCGCGTGGCCAACCACTGAGCTACTCTCCCTGATACTTGCGTGATTTCTCGTGATGTGCACTCTCCCTGTTAAATAATAAAACTGAAGATGGCCTGATACCTGCAGATGCTCTCGTTTTGATGGTGTACGCCTTTAAAATTATTGACTCTTTCAAGTGGATTATTTTATTCAGGCCGTCAACTTTCTTGTAAAATTGCTGAAGATCTAATTTTTTTTAAAGACGAAACTATGAAGTTTACAACTCCAACATAACACTGATAAAGGATGTTATATTTTCTTTAAATGCGTGTAATTATACGTCTAAAGCAGGGAAATTTCATGTATTCATGCATTCGGCGGCGACTGTACTTTGCAGGGAGGGCTACACGACTGGTCACTAAGGAGGCCCGGAAAACAAGGCAGCTAGCACGGAAAAGAAGTGTTAATGATGGAGGGTCTACCAGGCTGGTGGCTATGGAAAAAATGCGTCAGAATTTGTTTCTATAGTCCTGTGTTGCAATAAAGCCCTTTCTTCCACTTCAAAGCCAATTATCTCAAAACACCAAATTCTGCTGCGTTTGACATTTTTTTTCAGAAGCTAACAAGCGCTAGGGAGATAATATTTTCCAGATCTTGAGCAAACATTACAGACAGTCTGCTGAACTAGGATTATAAATATTATCTTAGGGGATCTTTATTTACAGGCTATTTACTGCATATTTTGGCACTAAAATTTGGTGGATCCAATAAAAAAAAGAAAAAATCTATCTTAAAAGAATAATTCTAGTTCAGTAACACTACCTAACATTTCTGATTACAATGCCACCAAGGTTAATGTTCTAACCCCAGCAGATTGAGAAAAAGGGTCACAAACATAGCCTAAAATGCATGGGATGAATAGGACCTACCCTGTCCCCTTAAATAACTTCAAGCATATTGCAACAAGGCGATTTGTGGTGCTGGTAATAATAATTACAGCCCTTCTAAATCATAGTTAAACGTGAGCTATAGCAGCAAGGTATTTGAAATTGCTTGAAAACCTGACTTGGATTAAAAGAATATTTTCCCTTTTAAATGGAAGATGCACCAGCTGATTTCAGCACGATAGCAAAGACTACTAATACCAAGCAGTATGAGAAGCTAGCAAGTCTGCAGAGTCAGCCAAATTCTATGTAGCATAGGTAAGAGGAAGAAATTATGCATTACTTGAAGCTGATACCTAAATCTGAATCTGCACCTGCATCAGGTACAGATTCATCAGGTGCCGATTGAAGAGAATTACCAGCTCCATAACCCGACCTCCTTGAATTTGAATGCCTCTACCAAATGTACCTTCCTTCTCTGTCTCCTCTGACAACTAAGTCAAGGAGATGTCATGTTTCTATTAGAAGTATCGCATCCTTTATTATTGTTCTCTTCCATTCTCGCAGTGCGCCACACTTACAATTGCATTTTTTGCAGGTTCTGCATTAAATGATTTACCGAAATCGCGTGTCGTAGTCGGCAACATTGCAGGCAGTGCCTCTGATTTTCAATCTCTGGCAAAAAGAGGGGCTCCCTTGAAAGGAAGGGCTCACAAGCTTTCAATTCAAATTTTAGATGTTTTTTGCAGCATGCAGTGGTTTGATACTTCACAAACAATAACTGTGTGATCGACACATGAGAGTTGTCTGTTTGAATTGCCCTAACCTGATGAAGGGCCCTTTAACTTTTTTCCTTAGCGGGTCATAAGAAATGGGTGAATTGGATCAACAGCTTTTCGACACGCAGGTAAAGGTTGCTGCCTGAACTCTTCCACAAGCAACGCCACGCATCGTATGAAATGAACGCTTCACTTTTACCTGTTTGTCAAATATTTCAATTTTTGGCACACTGAGGATACTCATACAATAAAACAGAAGCATGCTCTAAAGATAATTTCCTGGTGGCTGCTTGAGTTATATTTCCGAAGAATGCACTCACACCTGTATGAGGCGCTGTTTTTCTTGCCACCTTTATCTTCGCCTTGGAGGGAATTATGGCATCTGCCTCCAGGTAAATAAAGTCATCCAGATTTTCGTCTTGGACCTGGAGCTGAACAAGGCTTTTTAATTATAAATATCAGTGTTTCTTGGGTGCACACATACTTTTACAGCTCTTCCAATGCCTATCAGTGCAGCCTGCTCACAGCCCAAAGGAGCAAGGATAGAAACATATCACACATGGTATAGACTAATGTCGTTAAAGTTCCAACCCCTTAAGACTTTTTTTTCCGAGCTGATGACGCAGTTTCCGATTGATATTTTCATCCATGTAATAGCTACACTCAAAAATTATACAAAAACTACAAAACAGTGCGGCTACCTACAACATGCAACTGAGTGGCACGTGCTTTATTGATCGGGAATGAACAAGGGCATGCAAATAGTGTCGCACCATGTTGCATGCTATTAATATTTGCTTTAGTGCGGAGATATGTCATGCACCAAAGGCCTCAGGAGGGCACCTTGGTAAAGTAGGCGGCGCGGAAAATCTAGAGCATCGAAGTAGCAATTATATATATATATATATATATATATATATATATATATATATATATATATATATATATATATATATATATATATATATATATATATATATACGAGAGAAAACCTAGGGGCCTAATTTTTATTAGTCATATTATAAGAAGCCAACAAAGCTATATATATATATATATATATATATATATATATATATATATATATATATATATACACAAGGTGTTTCACGTAGCTTGAGCCAAATTAGAATATGCAAATGCCACGTCGCTTGGCGATACTGAGATTATTTTTTGCATCCGCCTATTTAGATAATGATCCCTCACTAAACTTCTCAACTATTATAATTATATGAAAGGTCGAAATGAAAAAAATTCCCGATACGGCTTTCTGTTGCTCATAAAACTATTTTCCTGAGAGTGAAAGGATGCCGCGAATGCACGAAAAGTTACCGCGACACTGGCAGCTCGAGGCACTTTGCGTGTATTCGCGGGCATAATTCACTCTCGGAAAAGCACTTTTATGTACCGCGTATTGAGCAACAGAAAGCTGTATCGGGAGTTATTCATGTTGCTCTGCAATTTTCTCACTTACACCTTTCATATGATTATAATTGGGAAGTTGATTAAGACCAATTATCGAATTAGGCCCAATGAATAAAATAATCTATCTCCAAGCGACGGCAAACGACTTTACCTTGGTTCTGTCCAGCTACTGAAGCACTGAAGCGCCAAACAGACGACACAAGAAGAGACACGGCCCTTCTTGTGTCGTCTGTTTGGCGCTTTAGTACTTCAGTAACATGCACTTACTGGTGTAACAAAAAGTTGTGCTGTCCAGCTACGTAGCATGTGCATGGCTCAAATTAAGTGAAACATCCTGTATTGCGCTGAAGCACGTGCAAATTCTCGGTATCATTAAATTTTTTCACTTTGCGGAAAATTAATTGCTCTCACGCATGTAAATATACCACGTGTACACAAATCTCACAACGCGAACGATGTGCATGTTCTTTGTTTAAACTAGCGGATAAATGCAGCGATTTTCATACGTATCTGGTGGCGCGAAAAAGAGACTAAGACGAAGAAACACACATCGAAAGGACGGGCGCCTTCGTTTTTTCATTCCATAATAGTTGTACCAAAAGTATACAAGGTTGCGAGTTGGCATGCATTCATGCTTGGGAATTTGCAAGCAGCAAGAAAAAAACGCGCGCACATGCATAGAAAAAGATACAAAAAGCGCTTGTCTGTTCCTGAGTCCCTCTGTAGCTCTCCGCGTTGCTTGTAATTTTCCAACCGTTACTACTTACGGAAGTGACACTATAATAACCATCCAACCCAAATGCAAAGCTGTCAAGGTACTCGCCAGTGTGTTCTCCTTGACAGGCACAAATGGCGCCAAAGCCACCAGAAGTTCTGCATGGGCTCCTGTCGGCAGCGCGAGCTTTTTACGGTTGCCTGTTTCTAAGATGGCTAAACACACTACACCCGCCATCTCGAAAGGTACAACTGCCAAACGCGAAAGTTCGTAAGCTGGCGGGAACCGCGGAGCTCGGGAAGTGCGAGTACTCGTGGGAGCGCCACGGATGGCCGCGTACGTATAATCCTAGCATGAAGAACATATAGGGACTTACTGAGCGCCACTAGGTGGCCCGTAAAACGAGCAATCGCAGGGAATTGTGGGGCGCGCCGTGTGCTGGCAGCTTCCGATTGGACGGGCGACGCGGCGGCATCGGCGGCATGCCCGGCGCACGCGTTTTTCTACGCAGTTTCAACTGTCGCTTGTGCGAAGCTTTCCGTCCGCTTTGTCGACCCGCAATGTCGTATGAGTCATGCAGCGGATTTCTAGGCTTCAATTCGCTCTGAGCGCGACGATGACGAGCCAAGAAAAGCAAGGATACGCTGGTTTCACAAGCGAACAATGTTTTTCGTTTCAGCAGCCTTTTTTTCTTTCTGACAGGTTTAGCACTACGACATTTGCCGCTGCTTGGACGCACCGTCACTGACTGCTGTGCCGGCGGGTCAGTCAAGACAGAAGAAAAAGCTATCTTTATCGGATAATTTATCAACCAAGGTTTCGACTTCATCGCTGCTACTGCTGCTGCTGCTGTTTCCTTGCGCGCCTTGTCGGGGGGTGGTTCAGTATATATATATATATATATATATCTGCTGCTGCTGCTGTTTCCTTGCGCGCCTTGTCAGGGGGTGGTTCAGTATATATATATATATATATATATATATATATATATATATATATATATAGTATGAAATGAAGCCGACGCGACGCGAGAAACTCGTTTGGACCTTTACATCCCGTGGCATGTGTGCAGTGCCCTCTGGAGCTCCCTGAGATGTCGCCGAAGGAACATTATATTTTCAAGTTATATGGTGGAATCGTAGTGGGACATGCCTATATTGGGTTGGCCAAGAACCGAAGCACACCCAGTGGCACATGCTCAGTGTTGTATAAAACAAAATAAAGTAAATGAAGGAATGCGTTAAATAAAATTCACCAACATTCCATTCACAAATTGCCGTTCTGTGGAGGTGCCTGTGAGCCGACATAATATTTTCAGGTCATATGTAGGAAGATTGCTCTTTTTCTCTCTCTGTCTTTTTTTTCAAATGCACACACACACACACACACACACACACACACATATATATATATATATATATATATATATATATATATATATATATATATATATATAGTGTGGCCATTTATAAGCTATTCTTTGTCATCTGTACACGATCATCATCATGTGGGGTTCACATGGGGTTTTTCTTATCATCGCTTGTGGGGCTCGCTCTCGAGTGTGATCCGTGCTGTGGGCATGAGCGGTTCGCCGCATCTTCGACTCGGAATAAACGTAGTGGCAACTACGTCAATATATATATATATATATATATATATATATATATATATATATATATATATATATATATATATCGCCAGGATACACGGGCTATGTAAGCCACTTTATAAGTCACTATCAGACAGGCTAATGGGTGCGAGGACTTACTAAGTCGCTATCTGTCGGATGAGGTGCAGCGGTGGCTTAGAGGTAGAGCATCCGCCTCGCGTGCGAGAGGACCGTGGTTCGAGTCCCAGCGCCGCGCAATTTTCCACCGGATTAAAAAGAAATCCCCGTTTTGATAAAATTTCCATAAGCAGGCCTGGAGTGCGGCCTGATCCCGGTGACCACAACCGGTAGCGTACTCCCTCACCAGAGCAGGAGTGGCCACCCTGGTGCAGTACTTGGCCACAACCTCCTATATGACTACAACAATGAAGCCCCGGCCCTCAGTCCCCAGAAGCTGCGAAGCAATTGACCACGGCGGCGGTCAGACCTGTGACTTAGCAGAGGGTGCTAAGAATCCCTGGATCAGGACACGCCGCAATTGGAATCTGAACCTGGCAAAGTTCAACGTTAGAACGTTATCTAGTGAGGCGAGTGTAGCAGTGCTATTGGAGGAACTATAGGGTAGTAAATGGGATACAATAGGGCTATACAGGGCTATACATAGGAGGATAAATAGGGCTATACAATAGGACAAATGAAGCATATACAGTGCTAAAAAGCGGGCACGTCCTGTGCTACCGGGGCTCAGCGGAGAGACGAGAACTAGGAGTCGGATTCCTGATTAATAAGAATATAGCAGGTAACACAGAGTAATTTTATAGCATTAACGAGAGGGTATCAAGTCTTGTTGGGAAACTTAATAACAGGTACAAATTGAAGGTCGTTGTATAGGTCTACGCCCCTACATCCAGTCATGATGACTAGGAAGTCGAAACCATCTATGAAGACGTGGAATCGGCGATGGGTAAAGTCAAAACAAAATACACTATACTGATGGGCGACTTCAATGCCAAGGTAGGCAATAAGCAGGCTGGAGCAAGTCAGTGCGGGAATATGGCATAGGCACTAGGAATAGCAGGGGAGAGTTATTAGTAGACTTTGCAGAAGAGAATAATATGCGGATAATGAATACCTTCTTCATCAAGTGGGATAACCGAAAGTTGACGTGGAAGAGACCGATTGATGAGACTGGAAATGAAATAGTCTTTATACTCTGCGCTAACCCTGGCATCACACAAGATGTGGACGTGCTCGGCAAGGTGCGCGGGAGTGACCATAGGATGGTAAGATTTCGAATTAGCCTAGACTTGAGGAGGGAATGGAAGAAACTGGTACATAAGAAGCCGATGAAGGAGTTAGCGGTAAGAGGGAAAATAGAGGAATTCCGGATCAAGATACAGAACAGCTATTCGGCTTTAACTCAGGAGGAGGACCTTAGTGTTGAAACAATGAACGACAACCTTACGGGCATCATTGATGAGTGTGCAATAGAAGTCGGTGGTCACTCCGTTAGACAGGATACCAGTAAGCTATCGCAGGAGACGAAAGATCTGATCAAGAAACACCAATGCATGAAATCCTCTAACCCTACAGCTAGAACAGAACTGGCAGAAGTGTCGTAGTCAACAAGCGCAAGACAGCTGACCTAAGGAAGTATAATATGGATAGAATCGAACATGCTCTCAGGAAGGGAGGAAGCCTAAAAGCAGTGAAGAAGAAACGAGGAATAGGCAAGAATGAGATGTATGGGTTAAGCGACAAAGCCGGCAATATCATCACTAATATGGATGAGATAGTTAGAGTGGCGGAGGAGTTCTATAGAGATTTATACAGTACCAGTGGCACCGACGATGATAATGGAAGCGAGAATAGTCTAGAGGAATTTCGAAGCCCACAAACAAAGCCGGAGGAAGAAAGAAAGCCTTGGCAGCTGTGCAAAGGGGGAAGGCAGCTGGGGAGGATCAGGTAACAACAGATTTTCCGAACGATGGTGCGCAAATTCTTTTCGAAAAGCTGGCCACCCTGTATACACAATGCCTCATGACCTCGAGCGTACCGGAATCTTGGAAGAACGCTAGCATAATCCTAATCCATAAGAAAGGGGACGCCAAAGACTTCAAAAATTATAGACCGATCAGCTTACTGTCTGTTGCCTACAAAGTATTTACTAATGTAATCGCAAATACAATCAGGAGTACTTTAGACTTCTGTCACCCAAAGGACAAGGGAGGATTCCGTAAAGGCTACTCAACAATAGACCATATTGACACTATCAATCAGGTGATAGAGAAATATGCGGAATATAACCAAACGTTATATATAGCTTTCATTGACTACGAGAAAGCGTTTGATTCAGTCGAGACCTCAGCAGTCGTGGCTCCATTACGGAATCGGGGTGTATACGAGCCGTATGTAAAAATACTGAAAAATATCTATAGCGGCCCCACAGCCACCATAAAAAAGGCAACAAAATCCCAATAAAGAAAGGCGTCAGGAAGGGAGACACGATCTCTCCAATGCTAATCAGAGCGTGTTTACTGGATGTTTTCAGAGACCTGGATTGGGAAGAATTGGGGATAGAGTTAATGAAGGATAGCTTAGTAACTTGCGATTCGCTGATTTTATTGCCTTGCTTTGTAACTCAGGAGGCTAATTGCAATGCATGCTCACTGACCTGGAGAGACAAAGCAGAAGGGTGGGTCTAAAAATTAGTCTGCAGAAAACTAAAGTAATGTTTAACAGTCTCGAAAGAGAACAGCAGTTTACGATAGGTAGCGAGGCACTGGAAGGGGTAAGGGAATACATCTACTTAGGACAGGTAGTGACCACGGATCCGGATCATGAGACTGAAATAATCAGAAGAATAAGAATGGGCTGGGGTGCGTTTGGCAGGCATTCTCAGATCATGAGCAGCAGGCTGCCATTATCCCTCAAGAGGAAAGTGTATAACAGCTGTGTCTTACCAGTACTCACGTACGGGGCAGAAACCTGGAGGCTTACGAAAAGGGTTCTACTTAAATTGAGGATGACGCAACGAGCTATGGAAAGAAAAATGATGGGTGTGACGTTAAGGGATTAGAAAAGAGCAGATGGGTGAGGGAACAAACTCAAGTTAATGATATCTTGGTTGAAATCAAGAAAAAGAAATGGGGGCATGGGCAGGACATGTAATGAGGAGGGAAGATAACCGATGGTCATTAAGGGTTACGGATTGGATTCCAAGGGAAGGGAAGCGTAGCAGGGGCGGCAGAAATATAGGTGGGCGGATGAGATTAAGAAGTTTGCAGGGACATCATGGCCAAAATTAGTACATCACCGGGGTAGTTGGATAAATATGAGAGAGGCCTTTGCCCTGCAGTAGGCGGGACCAGGCTGATGATGATTAGGATGATGATGTTGATCTGTCGGAAGCGCTTGGCTTGCGTTGTATGATTGATAACGCGGCGTGTTTCTCATAGTTTTGCGTTCGGCGCTCAATAAAAACAGCACGCGCGAGCGATCCTGGACATTTCTGTAAGTGCTCTGGAAACAAATAAAGTCTTTTACTTAGTGTCAAAATAATATTCTTGGACAAACAGAAAGTACAGAATGGTTTACGGTCACTATCTCTTTACCGAATACGTACAGTGAACGCACAGTGCGGGTGGCCGCCGCGATGGAGTCTCCCGAACCGGTTTCTTGCGTGAATGGTCGGCAATTGCAAAGAGCGGGCTATGTGAAATATCTTCCCATAGTGGGCTGTCTGTTTAACCATTCTTTATATTATTTTTTTTTCTTCTTTCTTTATATTTGCCCCACTCTAACGTATGTCTGTTCAACCAGACGGAGCTTAACTGAATGAAGCGTCCATGCAGCGATCGCACAGGTTCGCGGTGGCCAACTGCGCGTCTGCATGCATTTCCGCGCACAATGTTTCACTTTCGCACCGTGCCGTGATCTTTTGGGCTGTAGCATATGAGCATTTCACAGTACACAAGCAACCATTGTTGCGTGGACACTCTCAGCGCTGTTCAAAAATAATTTCGTTATAGCTAGGGACTTCGACGCTTACCAGGGCGACTTGTGATGTCCCGTCGCGACGATTCAATCTTCTTGTTTTTTTGCTAGAGCATTGGACGTTTCAGTATAGCTATTTCTCAAGCTGCGTCGCACTGTGTGTTTATCGGTCCTCTCAACGAGCAATTACCCGCTGCGTGTTTTTCTTAATCCAGTACATTTCATTGTGTGGTGCTACCCAAGCACGAGCATATGCAATGCCTTTTATTTTGATGTGTTTTTACCGTTCCCTTTTCATTGAAATGAACTTGCCATTAACTAGAATCAACAAGTTCATTCACCAAAGCTTCATGGCATTAACAGGGCTGAGCACGCGCGCGAACGTCTCAGTGCGCGCTTTCTGCTGCTCACCGAACATCGCAAACCTGACGCTGTACCCAGAAATCTGCCTCGCGGAAGTGCTTGCTGCACGCCCGAGTTGTAGCCGACGGCTGCTTGCCGGTTCTAAGTATCGTAAACTTCACGCAGCTTCTTGTCCTGCGGGCTGACATATGAAGGCTGACACGCGACTCTGTTGTGTGCGTCCGTCACCGCGGCATCGAGCAGCAGCCTGCCATATTGGATGCCTTCAAAGGCAGCCACTACCTATATAGGGTTTGCCAGTGTGGTCAAGTGCACACCCGAAGAGGGAAAACCTCCCCACTTAATCAGAACCGCAGCGCAGTTGGGTCTTTCGTTTTCAGCTCGCTCCGGCGCTTCAGAAGCAGCCGACACGGCCGCTGTGTCCACGTGATCCCTCATACCACGTCACGCTGACGGAGGCGCCAGCTTTTGCCGTGGTGGAGCTCGCCCCCAATATGAGCACAAAAGTACAGGAAGAGCTATTTATATTCATACAGGTGAGGAACCTAGATAAAATTTATTCGTAGATCGCTTATGGATCGAGTGGCCCCCCGTGCACACCGGCACTGATATAGTAACAGAAGCGGAGTGGTGAGGCTCGAGCAAGTCGTACATGTGAGCTCGCGCATGAGAATGAAGGGCCGGTCAGCCGACAGGAAACTCGTTCGCAGACTTTGTTGTAACCAATGGTTCATATGTAACAGCTGCGTGCTTGCAAAGCCGCTTGTTACGTGTACGGCCCTGCAGTATACTGAGCGACGGGCAAGTGGGATTCTTTGTGAATCGTATTATTTAAAAGTTGTTTGTTTCTTGTAAATCAGAGAGAGCGGTCAGAGCTTTTGGTGCTCTATCGCTATACAAGCTATGGTTGACATATATATCTGTAAATAAACATGTATATGAGATGCCGTCGCGAGCCCAGTTTGCAACGTGTGGACTCAATATCAATGAGGGTGAGGAGCCCATATCGACAGTTCTACCATCGCGAGAGGCGGCCCTGCAGGGGCCTGAAATAACAGCGTCATCTTGAACTCGCCTTGTGTGGAAATATTCTGCCGATGCGCCAGGAAGACACATTGCGGTCAAAATATATACTTTTGTCCACAGACTAGCACAACAAAATATTGCTGTTCATATATTATCTCGATTTTTGCACAGAAGCCCCCTACTGTGCGGGTTCGGCTGTAATGCCGACTGTTGAATGGCGCAACTGTCGAATAAAAGGCACTTTTTGTGGCGAAGCAACGCCGAAATACGTACGTCTTTTCGCTTCCGGAACAAAACTAATAGACTCTAAGAAGATACTTACACCAGTCGAAATGCAGCAACAGAAACACAGATTACCAAGTCTTGCTCGACACCGACACGATGTCTCAGCTCTCGTTTTTCTCGGAGGCGTCAGGGATCTGCACCTTCTATACACTGCAAGTGGCAATCAGTGCGTCTTTTCAAAACATGTGGAATACATGTAGAGTATGATGTTCCGGATCTTCATGGCGGAGCGCCGGTGGGGACCGGGGTCTCTGACTATGGATATATAGTGTAAACAAAACGCCAAGTTGCCGCATATTATTCGCAAGAACCGTGAGGCAGGACAAGAAGAAGAAAAAGTGCCAGAAAACAAGCTTTTCAATCGATGTGGTTTAGCTCGCTACAGTTTGAAGCATCGGAGAAATTAAATAAAATGAATGCGTTATATTCGTGTCCCTAAACCAAATTATAATGCGTGGCGCGTTATTAGGTCAGGAAATTCCGCAATACAGCTGCCATTATATTGTTGCAAATACGGTATTTGTCAACGTAAAACTCGGAGAAGCAGCATAGCCTCTGAAAACAGCACCTATCCCTTCTTACTTTCTACCACAGATCTCGGAAGTCTCAAGCCCTCACTTTCTCCATCGAGATCGAAATACAGTGATTGTGGACAGGAACAGGCGCTATCTGCAACGCGCGAAACGTCGACAAGCAATCGAGCTGCCGCTGTGAGCACCTACTTGCACTATCTGGAAAGAGAGAGAGAAAGTGATTGTGGGGAGGAAGAGGTGATATTGGCGCAATTTTTCTCGCGCGCGAAACCGCGAAACATCGACGAGCAAACCACCTTCAGCGTGCTGCGCTCAGATTCTGTTTAACTTCGCGCAGGACGCCCTGCCAGAGTGCGAGGACTTTTATAAGTATATTTATCTTTTTGTGAGCCGGAGGTTACGTAGCCACAGCGCTGAGTACTGCTTTACGCTCCTACAACGGTAAGTTGCATGCAGCTGGTATCCCCGCGTTATTTATCTTATATGATGTGAATACACAGTAAACCCAATTTATCGCTTTTTGTTTAGCTTAATTATTGCGAGGATTTAACTGGAGCGTCCCCTGAAATAAGAGTCCTCGTACGAACACCCGGTATACAGGGTATTAATATTTAAGTATTGCGGAATTTTTAGAAATTGTCTGTGGCAGGTAGCATAATTCTTATCACTGAGCTGGGTTATTCAATGCAGCAGGCATTAGTAGCACGAAAAATCGAAACATATATTCAACTAATTAACAAATAATCACTAATTCGTTAATGACATTACGACACAAATTGTAATTTACGAATTGTAGCCGGTGAGCTTGTCAGGCGTATACACTTGGAATGAATTTCCAGAATGCCACAAGTTTGGAGATATGCGCCATCAAACTCGCCGTAAAAATGCATTGTTGTTCTACTAACTTTTCGCCATAAAGCTGTTTCATACATTGAAGCGCAATTGTAACTGGAGCGTTCATGTATTTCATCCCACAATTAGGGATGAAATACATGAACTCTTTGTAGTAGCAAATACATGAACTCTTTGAATGTGAGGTGCAAATATCTTTGCACCCTACATTCACAAGCAAATTTTTTAGTGAATTGCAAACCAACCTGCGGATAACAAGACCTCCACACAGAACAATCGTCAAATTAAAATGTAAGAAAAAATATGGACGTGGAATTGAACTTATACAATTATCACAAACAGTACGGAATACGTAATGGAGCAACCAATAAACAGCGCTAGTTTTTTTTTACATATGGTATTTATAACCGTCAGTGTAATGGTGTATGTACAGGAACTACATCTACAATATCATGATCAAGAAATGGCCATGAAGAATGACAGGATAACGAGCAGCACACAAATAAAACGCCATAAAAAGCAACACCTTCCATCTACACGAGGATTTTAAGGAAGTTCGCCACCTAATCAAAAGTGTATATCAATTCAGCTGGCATTCATTTTGATCGTAGATGTCTTTCAGGCGCATAATCATATGAGAGAAGCGCACTCATGAAAAAGCTATTCTTTCTGCATTTCGGTCTTGCATACGAATTTATCATAGGCTATAAGAATAATTAAGCTTAAGCTCGCAACACTGGCCTTGACTGCATGTTGCCTGATAAACCTGCATTAGGCAACGCTCGGTCAGCGCCAACAGCGCTATCTTATTGGCATAATCTGCGCTCTTGGACTACCACTCTAGCGATGGTTATAGTTATGGCAAAGCGTACTGCTTTCTAGTTCACTGTAGTTACGGTAATGATGGACACGCCCTTTCTTTTCTGAAAAATTTATACCCATTGTGCCTGTGAGCATTGGAGTAAAAAGAAATATGACTTACAGCCAATCATAAAACGGTTTTGCGATGTTCAGGGAAAGACCAAGTCTTCTAAAAAACTAACGTGAGAGATTTGTTTTGCTTTTGAGGACATGTAACAAGCAGTGGAACAAATACATCTTTAAATCATCAAAATAAACACGTCTAAGCAAAGTCTCTCTAGATACACGTGCAGAGCTTTCCAGGTTCGCTACAGAGATAATTCATAGAATTTTTATGGATCACACTTTTACATAAGCGAGCAAAATTTCTGATCATGAAAGAGAAAAACTTCCTTTGTCAAAAATGTTGCCCAGAATTGCTTCACTTAACCAGGAAAGTCTGCAATGGTCGAGCTGCCAAGCCTGGTAGACTTGGCATGGAATGACCCAGGAAACGAAAAGAAAAGAAACAAAAAAAAACAACCACAGATGTACCTTAGCCTTGATATATGACACAGATTTGGAAGCCCACTCAAGCATGAACACACAGTGGCAGCTCTGTCCAATGACGTGTTTACCCATAGTTCATGCATTCATTGTGAGAGACTTTCGTCAGGTGCTTATATGCCATGCCAGCTTCTCGGCGACGTTGTCTTCAATAATTTTCCGCTCAGCTAGGGATACACAGTATGGGCGGCGCCACACGATGGATATGTCGTCTGTCAGAATGCAATGCTCTGCAACGGTTGCTTGGCTCAAGATCGACGAATAGGCGTCAAAAGAATTAGTGTTTTTTTCAACAAATCAAGCAGGTGCTGCGTCTGCGCAGGAGTTAAGTCAGAGCTGACGACTGCTGTCAGGCCGGTAGCCGAAGAAGGGTCCTCAGAGTAGACTGGTGTAAATGGCAAGACACATACAATATAAGCAAAAATTGATTGAAGAAGTCGTGCCAGTGGTTGAAAAGAAATCGGTAGTTCCAAAGAGCATTCTTAAGTTAACAAAGAGCTAAATGTTTTCACCCATATTTTTTGGGGTCATGGTACTACTAATCCATTGACTTTATTTGGTCCCATTGGAACCTATTACCTCCTATTGAAAGATTCCATTGAACTCAATTATTTTTTTGACTGGGTGGGTCGCTATGAAGCACACAAGTACTTTAAAAACTTAATTTGCTGAAACCATATTGTCCTGTTTGCATCAGGCATTCTGTCACATGCTACGTTCTTTCCCAACTGATGAATGAAGCCAGCATACAAGTATTAAGATAACTGTATTTCGTAAAGCATAATGCATGGGCTGTTTGTCTTGCATTGTTTGTACATATTAAATACAAATGATAACTCCTGTGATTGCAAAATGTTTAACATTGCAAATGGGGATATTGAGGTGCCACTGGAGCTTTCGCGTTCTGTCTAGTTCTTATAGTTAAGTATTACTACATTATTTCTCAATAATGTACTTTGCTATTTCAGATGGACTCGACGAATGTATATGGTTTTCCCCGGTGCCACCAAAGAACGTGTTCTTTAGCTACCCTTTTGCGGCACTTCTGCACATGGCATGGCACAGAGAGTAACTGACATTGCAATCTGGAAGGCTGCGTCAAGACTTACAGACTGTATAGCAACTTCTGGGGGCATGTCAGGCAACACCACAACCATTTGGTCCCAACAAGTACCAGTCAGACCCTTGTGGAGCCAGTACACTTCAACAGTGCACATGGCGCAATGGAGGATTCCTTCAGTGTGTCCAGTGATGAAGAGCCTGAACAGGGACGTAGCAGCAATACTGCGGTGCTTGACACCAGTGATCAATGTGCAATGCATTTGTGATCTCTTCTGTTGAAGTGGCAAGAGGGGAGACAAATACCGGAACGGAAGACTAATGAAATTGCCAATGATTTGCTCCACTTCATTACAGAGTTCAAAGCAACATTTAATTCAGTAGAATTACAAGGCTTGATCATCTTGCGACGAAATCCGAATGGGATAACTATTTGAAAAGTGCATTTCCTTTTGTGTCTCCTAAAGCCATGTATATTCCAGATTCCCAAGATGAGTGCTTTCAATATGTCCCCATCCTACAAACTATAAAAGCGGTTGGTGGGATGCGCAAGCTATTGGAGAATTCAAAGAATCATGTTCAACCCTTTTGCAAGACATATCTTATGGCTGCTATTTCAAAGAGCACGGCATATTTAGAAATGCCAGCACAAAAAGATTATTGGCCATACAGCTCTATTTTGATGACTTTGAAATATGTAACCCCCTGAGAAGCAAATGTTAAAAGCATAAACTTCTGGCTGGGTACTTAACAATCTTAAATCTTCCACCACAATCGCGGTCAAAGCTGAATGATAAATACCTTGTAATTCTTGGAAGGACATCCCTTGTGACCAAATTCACTCTTCATAAAATTCTTGAGCCACTTCTTAAAGATCTGCACCAACTAGAAGCAAATGGCAGTGAGCTTAACGGAGAAGTTTTGTAAGGCTCGCTTTTGTTTGTGAGTGGTGACAACTTATCAAGCCACCAACTTGGTGGTTTCGGTGAATGTTTTTCATCTGGCCCTATCTGCCGGTACTGCATGGCAACCAGAAAGGAAATTAATGACAAATGGCATGAAGATGACTTTGTTATTAGAACAAAAGAAAAGCATGCTCGTCATATTTAACTCATAAAGCAAGATCCAACTTTCTCTAATACCTATGGTGTTACAGGTGAAAGCTAAGTGCTCTTAATTCTTTTGATGTGACTCAAGGGTTGCCACCAGACGTTATGCATGACCTTTATGAAGGGGTCAACCCATTTGTCATGAAGCATGTCGTCCAGCACATCGTATCAAGTCAGCTTCTAACTCTAGACCGGCTGAATGAGCGGCTTGCCGAATTTCCTTTTCAAGGAGGGGACAAGAAGTCTCGGTTGCCACCCCTGTCACGTGCAGCAATGTTTGGAAGAACAACCATCAAGGGGTCAAGCTGAAAAGCTCTGCTTTATTCGTGTTTTCTGTCTGCTTGTCGGAGACAGTGTCCCAGTAGAAAATCCTACGTATCAAGTATACCTCGAACTCCTTGCTATAGTGGTCATTGTTTTTGCACCACAGGTGTCTCGTGGTTCTGTCGCCTATTTGAAGGTGCTGATTGAGGACCTTACAGTGCATTTAAGGAAACTTTTGCAGATGTGAGCATTATCCCAAAGATGCACTATCTGACTCATTACCTCAGACTTCTACTTTTGTATGGCCCTCTTTCTAAACTGCCCTGCATGCGTTTTGAAGCAAAGCACCAATCTTTAAAGACACTCATAAGGAAAGTACGCAACTTCAAGAAAATTTCTTCAACACTGAGTCGTCGACATCAACTACAACTTATGTATACCTTGCCACAACCTCAAGAATCACTGACCGTCATAGGGAGCAAGAGACTTGAGCCTGACTTATTGCCTGACCTTTTGAAAGACAGACATCAAGAACTCTGGACGACTACAGCAGACGTGCACTGTGCGGATTCCCTTGCTGTCTCTGGAAGAACGCTAAGTGTGGCTGCCGTCGTACCTTTGCTTATATCAGATGATGACCTTCCCGAGTTTGCTAAAGTGACACGAATTGCAGTTTGTAGCCTAAAGTTGTTTATTTTTGCTACCATTCTTGACACAAGGTATTTTGATGAGCATTCTCATGCATTTGTTGTAGAGAGCACCAGCTCGTAATGTCATAACTGAAAATGTTCAGCACCATAGGGAATTTTATGACCTGCTGTACATGTATAAACAGGGAGGCAATAACTATGTTAGCCCTAGTTTTGCTTTCGTCACAGATTCAGACGAGTAACATGCAGCAGAAAAGCTCTAAACTTCTACATTTTGTGCTCATCCTTGGTTTTTCTGTAAGCATCTTCATTCATTCAAATAACTTTATTGAGTGTCCTGCGGTTTGGAGGGGTAGGTGTGGACCCCGCCGAGGCGTCGGCCAAGTGTTGGCCTTTGGCGGCTTCCTCGGCTCGCTGGGCGGCCCAGAGTTGGTGCTGCAGGTCTGGGTTTAGCAGCGCGGACTCCCAGCGCGCGCGGAGGTTGTCGCTGTTTGAGGCTGCACGAATGTTACTGTGTATTATACCCTGACATTCCCATCGGATATGCTCTAGTGTGGCTCTAGAGTCGCAATGTCTGTCCTTGTCAGTCATGTATAAATCTGGGTGTATTAGGTACATGATAGCTCGTCTCGGATAGGATCTGGTTTCTAACTGCCGCCGTTCCATACGCTGTTTTTTGCTTAATTTCGGGTGAGGTGGCGGGAATGTGCGCCTGTGCAATCTGTGGTGTTGTGTAATTTCGTGAAATCTGGTCGTTCGATCTTCCCACTCCCACTCGGCGATTTCCCGCTGTATTTCGCGGGCTCTGCTTTCCTGCCTACTCTGATAGTGAATGGGATGCATATTCTTGGATATTGGGGGGACGGTTATCATGCCTCTGATGTGTCTGGATATATCTACTTTGATGCCATGTTGGGTATGATACCCTATACCCAGGCGATTAAATATTTGCCTACAAGTTTTAGTTTTCGACAGGCGTTCATACTGCGCTATGTGTTTTACCTTGATTAGCTCATCCAGTGTATTGTGTAGACCTAGCTGCAGTAGTCTATCGTTGCTGGTGGTGATGGAGAGTCCGATTGCTTGCGTGTAAATTTTTCCGATTAAGCAGTCTAATTTGTATCCTTCTGACGAGTACCATAGTAGGTACGATGCCACATATACTATTCTGCTTAGTACGAATGCTTGGACTAGCCTAAGCAGATTGCTTTCTTTCACTCCACTATGTTTGTTGGCTATTTGTTTGTGTAGCCGCAGGATTTGAGATGTTATCTTGTCTAATTTACGTATGGTCTCTTTATTGTAGCCGCTACTTTAAATGATGAGCCCCAATACTCCGATCTCGTCAACCTTTGGTATGGGCGTACCATCCGTCGTAGTTAGGTGTATTTCCGGATTGTTTCGTTCCTCGTAGTTCCGTGGTTTTCGGCCACGTCGCGATGGTATATAAATGGGGAGCTCAGATTTTTCTGCTGAACACGTGAGTCCGGTTCCTGCTGGGTATCCTTTAACTGCTTCTATTGCATGTTGTGATGTCTTTTCAACGCGTCCATCGTTGCCATTGCTCACCCAGAGGGTGATATCATCAGCGTAGATTCTGTGATTGAGGCCATCGATTTCCTGTAGCTTTCACGGTAACACTATCAGAGCCAGGTTAAACAGCATCGGTGAGATTACTGAACTTTGGGTCGTACCTGCGCTTTCGATTTGTAGTTCTTCGGAGGTAAGGTTTCTGTCTTAATGTGTGCTTTTCTGTTAGTAAGAAAGTCTCTCATATAAGTGTATAATCGCTGGTCTAGGCCTAGCTCATTTATTATGTTTAATATTGTTCCGCGGGCAACACTGTCAGAAGCTTTCTTTAGGTCCAATCCTAGAATAGCTTTGCTGTTCCTGCCTGTGTTATCTATAATTTGATGCTTAAGTTGGAGCATTGCATCCTGTGTAGACAAATTTCTCCGGAAGCCCTACATTGTAGGGGCGAAAATGTCGTTGTCCTCGAGAGGGTTGGTCAGTCTTGTCAGGACAACGTGCTCCATGAGTTTGCCTACGCAGGACGTGAGTGAAATCGGTCTCAGGTTCTCCAACTGTAACCGCTTGCCTGGTTTAGATATTAGAATAATCTGGGCCGTTTTCCATTGTGGTATTGTACCGGATTGCCAGCATTCGCTTATATACTTGATAAGTTGTTCTATATAAAGAGGCATCATCGATATTTCGGATCGTCTTACTTGTTATTGCGTCCAGTCCTGGCGCGGATGTAGTGTTAAGTTTTTGTAGAGCTGCTCTCAATTCCGCTTCGCTAATCTCTTCGTCTAATTGTCTGTTTTTAGTGCCTGTGTAATCTAGGTGAGGAGTTTGCTTAGTCCGAGATAAATACATTGTTGCTATCTCATCGATAAAAGCCTTTTCAGTTTTGTCATATTCATGTAAGATTTTATTTATGTTTTGTCTGCACGTGGCTTTAATTTCCTCAGAATTCAACAGTGCCTGAGCAAAGTCCAAGTTCTGGATAACTCTAGCTCATTATCCAAACTGGTGCATGGTGCTTCCTACTGGTGGTTACAGAGCTGTTGTGCGTATGCTTTTATATATCTGATAAGGCGGGCTAGCCTGCATCGGAGCGTCCGGTTGTGTCTCTGGGTTGTGTGTCTGAGCATGCTATTGCATTTTAATTTTGAGACTATAATTTAGTTAATTGCGTCATTTTCACAGATGTGTCATCACTACAGACCGGATGTTTAGGTACCTTAAGCAGGCAATGAACAGGTGGAAAATTTAATTTTCGTATTTTAGAGCGCAGCTCTTTGGCGTCCGTTCCTGGGTTTCGCGTCGTCGTCGGCGTCGGCGTCGTCGTCGGCGTCGTCGTCGGCCTCGTAACCAGCTCCGCCCCCCTTTCATCCCCCCAGCGCTAGCAGCGACCGACTGATACCGCTGGATGCCGCTGACGCCGCTAGAGAGTCAAGATAACGTGACTGCATAGAACACCGTCGCCGCCATGCAGAAAGAGGAGGAAAGGGCCCCCCCCCCCCCTGTTCTTGTGTGGCGGATAGCTGGGGTTGACTCACTATCGCCGTCAGCGGCATCAGTCAGTCGCTGCTATCTCTTCCCTCCTCCCTTTATCGTGTTGTCCGCTTGCTGCGCGCGCTTCTGCCCCCATCGTTTGCCGCTGGGTGTACACGCCGCCCCCCTCCGCTTCCGCTTACTGCTGGTTGCTCTCGACGGCGGCGATGAGCCTCCGCTTCGGCGGCGCGAACTGCAGGGTCTTCTCGGCGGCGGCGATGAGCTTCTGCTTCAGCCTCGCTTACTGCTGGTTGCTCTCGACGGCGGCGATGAGCCTCCGCTTCGGCGGCGCGAACGGCAGGGTCTTCTCGGCGGCGGCGCTTAGCCTCTGCTTCCCCCACGGCTGTGACAACCTCGCGAGGCACTTGTATAGATCTCGTCTTTGAGAATCAAGCATTGGTGTACCAAGTCGAACATATATCAGTCTATTTCTCCGACCACAAAGCTTCCTTCATGACTGTCAAGAACTGTTAGTGGAGTCTTTGTTAAAGGAATACGTGTGAAAAATAAAAAAATAATTATGTGATAGCGCATACATGTGTTGCTCGATTTCTTTGCCTCAATCTATCCAAAAGGTGAAACAGCTTATTTGCTGCGCTCAAATTTCGCATTAGGAAGTAACGTAATCGTCGGTAATTTTTTTTTGAATAGGGATTCCAATTTCTGTCATGGTGTAATGGAATGATAGCACAGATGCTGTGTTACAATGCTAGGTGCCAATGCTTAGTGTGATCCCGCTCTGGAATACAATTAGAACGTATTACCTCTTACTATAGCATTAGCGCCTGTATTTATGTTATGTTCTTTTTCTTGTTTTGATGTAGGCAATATTTTTTGTTTTTTTTCTTGCAGGCGCCATTATCACATGCGCTACAGATCACATGTAAAAACAGCAGAATAAACGGTGTATTAGATCTGGCTGTCCGTTTGCTATGAGGATGCATTGTTTGTTGTCCTTTTTTCATTTTCAAGTCTAAGGCTATTTGTGCATATCGTGTTTCCATGTCGGAGGGATCTTGAGGCATAGGCAACTGGAAGCCTATGACTTGCTGACTCTTGTAAGAGGACTGCCACAAGACTGTACGGTGATGCATCTGCAGACACAGTGAGATGACTGCAAGGGTAGTAGTTGGTGAGCATCAGTGTCGTCGGTAATGTTTTTTTTATGGCATTGAAACTCTCTTCTAGTGGTGTGTCCCAGCACCGTTAAGCATCACTGTGAAGGAGGTCACGTAACGGTTTTCTGAGCTGCGAGAGCCCTGGGAGAAATTTGGTCAGGTGATTAGCCAATCCCAAGAAGAATCTCGCTTCTGTGACATCTGCTGGCTGTGCTAGATGACAGACCGCGGGGACCTTTACAGCATCAGCACTGATACCGTTTGCTGATACAAAGTGCCTGAGAAATCTCACTGACTGCTGGTGTAGTACACACTATGCTGCGTTTAAAGTGATACTAAGAAGTACTCTATGCAGTCGTGCGTCATGTTCGTCCTTCATGCAGTCAAACACTATCATATCGTCTTGCAGACATGCTTGGCGGTGCAGGCTTTCTGGCACTCTTAGCATTTCCCTCTGGAAAAATTCAGGTGCTGTGGAATCGGAGGAACAGTAACTGGCCAAATGGCATCATGAAATTGGTGTACCTCTGGGACTGGGGTGACAGTGGAGCTTGCCAATAACCGGGCTTGCTAAACGTGTAGCTCCAGAGAATTTGGCCAAGCATTCTTTGATGGTTGGCATTAGCACATGTTCACGCAGAATGTTCTTCAACCCCTCAAAGTCAATGCAGATTCGAAGTTTGCCTCAATTTTTTTCGCAACAGCTATAGCTGCACACCACTTTGTGGCCTCTTCAACCTTTCCTATGACACCAAGGCACTCTAGTCTGTCTAACTGACGTTTGGCATAATGAAACATGGGCAGATGTACTCACCTCAGGTATGTAATAGCACATAGGAATATCGTTACTTTGTATTTTGTCTTGACTAGGCCCAGGCATGAAGCCAGGTATAGAATGTTGTAAAAGGTATCAGGTATAGAAAGTGGCATAGAATGTTGGCTGGGTCGCTGACCTAGCAGGTTGACTCTGTTACCTCCAGAACGTTTGCTAGGACATCTAAAGTAATTGATCGAGAGAGGTCCAAGAAGTGCGTTACTCTGTAGATCACATAAATTTATTCTTGAAAAATCCGGCCACACCAGCACAGGCACGCAATGAACAGTCCAATCATACATATGTTGGTCCTGCCAAGTCCAAGCAGCTGTTTCTTTGTTTGCTTCAAGTTGCTCATAACTTCTTCATCGTAGATGCTTGTTGGTATAGTGGTTATATCCACGCCAGTGTCTACCTGGAACTTCATGGACAAGTCGTTCACTGTCGCACTTTTGTTACGCCTTCTGTAAACAGACAAGCACACGGTGGCGAAGTGTGTACATCTCTGTTTGTCACAAGCACTGCATATTTTGACGTTCGCTGGGCACACAAAGTGTGATGGTGGGTGAGTCGTTGAGCCACACCCCTTGCACGTCGGTGCAGTCTGCTCGCGCTGGTTTTTCTGAGCCTACTGATATGACTTTCCTTTGCTCTTGGAGTTGCGAGCAGGGGTGACGGCGACTTCTCGACGTTAAGTTGCAGCTTCTTGCTGAACTGCGTGTCTCTGAGACCAACCACGAGCCTATCTCGGATCGGTCAATTCCTCTGATCGCCGTATTCACTAGTTTCGGCTCGTCTGAATAGTTCGGTGACGAACGCATCGACTGTCGCGAGCGCTTCGTGCTTCTGGTTGTTGAACTTCGCACGCTCGTGTATGACCTTCGTCCGCGGCACAAAATCTTTTGCGAACGCTCGGGTTACTAGCTGTGTTGTAGCCGAGTTTCTCGGCGTCACAGAGCTAGGACGTCTTCGGCTTCATGACCCATGGCTCAGACGAGCGCGTTTACCTACATCTCGTCAGCTTGCTTCCTTAGTCCTGAGATAGCTCTCCCATCTCGTGAACCACCGTTTCCACTCCTCGGATCGCCGAAAGTCCTGTTTTCGGCTGTTCAACTACGAACGGGTTGAGCGTAGCGGCAAATCCTTCGTTGGTAACCTTCTCCTCACACGGGCGCGGTACGTCGGATGGACTTTCTCGCGCCTGTGCTGCTGGTGCTACATGCCCGAATATACCTCTCTGGCTCCTTGCGGTGCTCTAATTTCAAAATAACTTCACTTTGAGTTGAAATGTTTTGAAAAGTCACGGAGAGCAGCATATGAAATGCCTGGCGCAAGCGAAGATACTACTACAAGAGAGCAGCAGGCCGGGTCTCTGCTACGGCGCCTACTGCTCCCCTGGGAAAACAGTGAAGTTATGTTGAAGGTAGAGCGCCGCAAGGCGCGAGAAAGGTATAATTTGACATGACTGATACAGCACGAGTGCCGCTGGCTCGAGAAAGTTCATCCGACGTACCGCGCCGGTGGGAGGAGAAGGTTACGCCGACGAGGAATTTACCCGAAGTGGAGCTGTAGGCATTGAAGGCGAACCCATGTGTAGCGAAGTTTTGTGTTCGGGGCGCTGCGCCCCTGCGCTGCGGGAGTTTTCAGACTTCTATTTCAACGGTGCGTTTCTCACGGCGTTGTCGAGCATCCTGCCGCTGCCACCATGTCGTGGTCGTCTGCCGAGCTTGTGACAAGATTGACGAGACGCAAATGTTAATTGACAACTGTTTAATAAGTTACGTAAGCAACACTCGCACGTTTTGGCTGGCGCCAGCCGCGGTCCGCTAGCGGCGTCATCGCGTCATTCCGCATCTCACCATACGATTTCACCATGGATAGATGGCTGAACAATTTGGATCAGGCGGCGGCTCACACCACCTAGCCGTGACTATAGTAATATGTGTAACTGCAGAGAAGTATGTATGTAATTGTACTTAGTGGAGGGTTACATTTCACCGGTCTTGATTTTAGACACCAAACAGATAAGCTCTGTTTGGTTATTTCTTCCTTGTCTGCACTGCCCGTAAACCCCAATGCTTTGAAAAAAATCTGCCCTGTTGCTTTGAACTGCAGAGCGAAATCCTTTAAAGAAAAATATCACGTGTTCAGCCGCTTCTTCCTCGTCACACGCGCCGCATAACGTGTCTATCCCTTGATACTTGGTTCCGTACGTCTTAGTCCGCAATACTCCCGTCCCCTCCTGACTTCACACAACAAAGATCTTCCACTAGAATTACTGTAGATATTTTCCTTGGAAATTTCCTGCTTGAAAGTTCTGTATGTTCCCAGTGTAGATTTCGTCTCCATCCGTATTTCCCACAGATATCTCTCTGTTTGTTAAACCTTATCCTAAACCGATGATTCTTTGTTTGGCCTCCTGTTGCTGTCCGGATATTTGCTTGACAATTTTCTGGTTCACTTCCTCCATTTTCTGTCAACATTCCTCATGTAGAAGTAGCAGAAAACTTTCCAAGCCCACTGCTTTTCCCCCATTTCTCTCATTCGCTTCTATATCTTGCTGCTAGCTTCTCTGCTCTTAAATGATCATACTGCCTTCCTGTACCCTCTATTTAGTGTATTTCCATGTGCTCCCAAAGCAAGCCTACGCAACCCACATGTCTTAATTTCCAACCTTTCTCGAACCTCTGATCTCACGCACAATACCGCATTGCCAAAAGTCAGACTAGGAATCATCACCCCTTTCCAAATCCCTCTCGACGACTTCGTACCTATTGTAATTCCACAGTGCCCTATTTTTCATCACAGTTGCATTCCTGTTACGTTGAGTCCTATCTTTCGTGTTCCGTTAGGTACTCAGCTCCATCTTTTATCTACAGGCCACAATATTTGTACTTATACACTACCTCCAGTGTAACCTGGCTCCTGTATCCTGTGCTTGCCACCTTTATTTTGATTAAAAATCATGATTGTGGATTTCTCATTACTCAACTTTAAACCTAACCTACCTCCTTCCTTACTGCAGATATCCATCAATCCCTGCAAATCTTCCTTGTTCTCAGCCATTAGTACTGCGTAATCCGCGTACATCAGTCCTGGTAATGACTGCGCAATCTATTCTCCCTGCTTGACAAAAGAAAGGTTGAAGCCAAGTCCGCTCCACTCCAATTTATTACTCAAATGATACTGCGCAACAAAAAACGACACGGACGTGACAAAAGCGCGACACACCAAGCGTGGCGCTTGGTGTGTCGTCTTCTCTGACGTCCGTGTCGTTTTTTGTTGCGCAATATCATTTGAGTAATGGAATACCAGCTTGCCCGGTATGCTGCTCTCCAATTTAGCCTCTAATCCTTGTAGGTACAGCGTGAACAACAAAGGTGACAGCCCCTGTCTAAGGCCCCGTTCTATCTCTATAGACTCAAATACCTTTTCTACAATTTTATAAGCATCTTGTTGCTTTTATAGATATCTTTGAAGAGATTAGTTACTCCATGTTCCACATCTAGTGTGTCCAGTATGTGCCACAAATCATCTTGAATTACACTGTAGGCTCCCATGATGTCCACAAATGCCAGCCATAGGGGCGTTATTCCTTTTCTGCTATTTCGATGCACTGTGTCAATGTGAACAGATTGTCCTCTACCCTCCTTTGTTTTCGGAACCAATTTTGTAGTTCCCCCAGGATCACCTCACCCTCCACCCATGCCTATGGACGGGTGTGCGTAGTGCCATGCCATTGTAGTCCCGCACACGACACTCCCTTGAGGACAAACATAGAGCAAAAATACAACATTCTATCTAAATTTACGACTGTAAGCGATTCTCCATCCTCGGGTACCGAAGAAAACTGGAATGCTTCATTTAAAGAAAGCTAGCATGCGAACTATGGCCTATATAGGCAATTTTCATAAAACTGTTTTGTTTACAATACCGTTTCATTAATATGAGGCTTTATAATGGCCACCAAATCACAGTGTCCTTTATGCATAGAGATGGGTACATGGAATTATGGCTATGGGAACTACAAATAGGAGTCAGAATAATCAATATTAGTCATTTCTCCTTGACTTCCACATTTATTGGGAATTATTCGTAACAGGACTAATTTTTACCTATTTTATGGCTCATTACATTTTCCAATAAGAATTTGTTGCCATGTATTTCAGCCCTTGTGTCTCGCTTAAACGAAGGAATTCAAAATAATAATTCCTAGCTGCAACACAACGCGAGAAAACTCCCCCATATACTGTAATACTAACTTCTAAGAATTCGACTGCATACATTCTGCTGTACTCTCCCAATAGGAGCCAGCATTCGAGAGTGGCCAGTAACGTAATAACTGCTCTCCAAGCCGATGTTAAATATGTTGCTAAATGCTTCATCTGAAATATATATATATATATATATATATATATATATATATATATATATATATATATATAAATTGGCAGACGACCTTGGCAGCAGTTTATCATATGCATACGTTGCTCTCCAGAGTGTGTCCTTGGACTTTGTTTCTTGTCAGTTAGCAGCGTCTTTGTTCCCAATAAATATGCTCTAGGTAACAAATTCGATATTAGTCACCAGGTAACATGCTTTCTTTTATGTGAGTTGGAGAAGAAAGGAAATGCAAAAGCTAGTAGATCTCTTCTAGAATTAAATAACCTTTTTCTAAAGTGGTCTTGTTTAAGAGTTTTTTGGTATTGCAAAACAAAGAGAACTACTCTTACTAGTCATGGCCGACAAAATGCTTGTTGAAAGAATTCAGTGATGTGCAGGGGTTTCATAAGGAAGGGCAGCAATTGTGTCTTTACTTTCAGTTAGATCACACCAAAACAGCATGAAAAGAGTAGCGCAACTCAAACAATGGAGGCTGCTTTAGGAAGCAACTTCAGACAGCCCACCTTACCTCAGATGAGTTTGTACTTGACACTAGCAGTATATGATTAGCTTTAGTAAACAAAGACCTCATGTTTCCAATTATAACATTTTTGATTTTTTCTATATACCTAATAAGACAGATATGCTGGCAAGGCTTTGAGAATGTGCTTTCTGATTGTTTGGTAAGACTTGGGAAAAACTCTACATGAAAATTTTGAATGTTTTGGTTTTAGCCAAGCGAAATAAAAATTATATCAGAAGGTACATTTTGGCAGAAAATGCTGAAAAGCTGAAACCCCACTTATGAGCACACCTTCTAAAAACAGCTGTGAGGAATAGAGCTTCGTTGGTTGCTGCTTTTGTATGCACATGAAAAGTTTGACAGAGATCACAAACATGCTAGAATAGTATGAATACATGTTTACCTTAATAGTGCAAGGAATTCAAACAACCACACAAGAGAAAACGACAGGACAATGAAGCACTAACTTCAAACTAAAGCTAAATCGTGATGAAAAGCACCTTGTTGACCACCATCACAAAAACATAAGAGCAATAAACACAAATAAATCATGGCTTGTGTGCCCTCAAAACACCAAAACATCAAATCATGGCTTATCACACTGCTGCGCCCTCAGAAAAAAAAAACACAAGAAACAGGACATGAAAGTGAAAACCATGCCAGAGCTCATGTGCCTGCACAAAAGGCAGACAGGTAATATCAAATTGATACTCGACACAAGTTTTTTGGGAATTACAGTTAACTGTTATCAAAGGGTGGCTAACACTCGAGTAATTTTTGTGGATGTCGAAAGCTTCATCTATTTCTCGAGTTAATGTATCTTGTATACACACACGGTAAACCTATGTTGTACGTGCCTAGATACACATACAGGGTGTCAAAACTTAATATAGAGAGAGGTACAGTACCAGTGTAGATGCATGTACATGAACCTAAATAGGTAACTGTCATGAAGCCTTATCTGAATTCTCTTTAAGTATACCGCATTTGAGAGACAAATATTAGGGCAGTCTCATTTGTGCTTCAATTCTGTGGACGGATTGATACATAAATTTTTAATATAACTCTCAATCTTGCTTTACTGACCCAGCTGAATCAATGACAGATAAAACATGCAATGATCACGATGGAGTTATGATGAAAACATGCACCTGCTAAGCAGCACTGAGGGAGCATTGGAACTTTTGAGGGAGGGTCGACAGACATCCGAACACAGATTTGGGAGCCCATCACTGCTTCGCTGCATTGCTGGCTCACAGGTCCTGTGGGATGCTTGTTATTTTTTGGCATTCTACAGCAGTCTTGCAGCACCCCTGTTATACGCCACTGGGTTAGGGCTCTTTGGCCAGCATTGCAATAGCTCCTGCCAACTTGATTAGCACCTCCAGCGCATTTCTGATTGGGTTTGATAATGTTAGCTTAGCCTTTGTAAAATCTGTATACCGAAAGGGAATGTCACAAGTTCCAAATATATTTTCAAATTTTAATAGACCACAATTTGGTGAAGTTAAGATGTCTGTCATCACCATCACCACCAATGTTGATGATAGGATAATGATACGCATGTCCCTCAGTAACAGCCCTGAATCTGGCCTTTGGTTGTATACTAGGTGGTGTGAGTTTAAGTTTGGAAGCTTGTATCTCTGGATTTTGTAGTTAGCAAATGTAGCCTGAGCTTTGCAAGATTGGACGAACTCAGCTTTGTTAATACCGTTTTATTTTATCTTAGTTAATAGATTGTAATGTAATCTCCGGTTGATAAATCAAATGAACTTGTCCTGGGGTTTTCCGAGATGAAGCAGGTGAGGTTACGTTAAGTTGAATTGGCTGTGCTTACACAGTAAATGTATAGTAAAGGCATAGCAAAACCATTAACAGCAAAGCAATGCAGCCATAGTAAACATATTCATATGGGCTTTAATGCATTTGTTGTCTAAAGTTACAACAGAAAAGCATTTAAAACGAAGTGACGTTCGGCTACTGTTGACTGTTTTAAGCAAGTATGACTGTGTGTGTCATCATGTCTGTAGACCTGTTTCAATACAACACGTTCGATTTCGCTAGCGTTGATTTAGATCTAACTCAAGGATGATTGCACACTGATTCACGGATTGACAGTCATGTGCAAGCACAGGAATGTGCATGCAAGACATAACTCACTCCTTGGGGCAGTGCTGCTATGCACCTACTCAAGAGCGTGCAGAGAAACATTAAAACACGCTCAACGAGGTGGCTTCAGTGACTGACCAAGCAACATATTGCTCAACCAGCACTGATTTTCACCTACATTGAATTATACATGATTGCAGTGTTTTAAAGCCATAAGCTTAGTGGCTTAGCTTAGACTATGGTTATAACAGGTAGCGTATGTCAGTGCTTCATGTCTATTTGGCAAGCTCACCTAAAGGCATTCGTGTTAAGGTATCAGCTAAGAAGGTGTTTGTCATAACTTGTCTTTCAGCAATTCACTCTTGTAAGACAATTTTGGATGCCTGCTTTGTGCATTTGAGAGTTTTCATTTGTATCCCAGTCGGCAGACTGACTTGTGGTGGTATTTTGGCTCATATCGTGCTCACATCACCGTCCTTAACATGCAGAAAGCTGCGTGTTCAGTACGGCGATGTGAGCACAATGTAAACGAACAGCCATTGTAGTAGGACGTTCCAGCAAGTTTTTCTAGCTCTCGGAGATTCCTCATATGCCTTGCTTCATGCGCTGCCTGCCACCTTTTTACGATTTCAAGTGACAGTGCTACCCACGACCAGAGCCAATGCAGTGTCACTTGCTCTCACATAGTGAAGCTGTGCAACAAGGCAAAGAGGGAATGAGCGTCATGCTTTTTAGCAAGAAGTCGTTATTTGTTGGAAGCAGGAACTGAAAGCTCAGCGACTTAGAACTGATTCACGCTCTGGGCTGTTATGATAAACACACGAACGAGAAATGAAAGTGTGGATGACACAGGCATAATCCGTGCTTTGATTTATCTTCCTTGTGTTTATCGTGCGACCCACGGTATGTATGTTAGAAGCAAGATTAAGTCCGGGTTTGTCTTGATGAGCTTCATGTACTGTCCTGTTGTTCCATGTATTGTGCGACGAGAAGCCAAATATATTTCTTGGGAGATAATGTGCAAGCACACAGGTAACTGTCATCTTGTAGTTGAGAGCTGTTTCTTTTCTCGCTCCCAGGCTAAGTGGGTGCTTTCATATACTTTTCTCAGTTACTGGCTACTTGCTTGCACAGTTTGGTTTCTATATGATTATGGTATGCACTGCTTCCTAGGTTCCAAAAAAATGGCATCGATTGTGTCATGTGTGGTCCATAAAGCTCAAACCAATCTATGCTGTCATTGAATACTGTCACATATTTGCCTGTGTATGTTCACTTGTGTACTTTCTTGCAATAGAGGGATAAGGCAGATGTGAAGAAGGCCTCTGATGGCAAACATTACTTTCTTGTACATTCTTGCTACTGGTGTTGCTGTTGTCTTCTTTGGTGAAAGGGTTGAGTGCTATTTTATACAATAATAGTTCAACGTACTTGATTAGGGGACACCAGCTGACTTAACTGACCTTGCTGTGGCTAGCATGAGTGATATTAGCTAGAGCTAGGGGCTGTGGAATTGTACTTGGAATGTGGGGGCAAGAGCAGTACTCGTTTTGCTTACACAAACTTATTTTTTTCTTATTCTGAGCCCAGTTAAGGCTTAATATTCTCTGCATTAGAGGGGGCCAGTTATCCCCTGCAGTGAGCACTGCACAGATTCCATTGCAAGTAATGAGCTTGGCAAAACATAATTTTTTCTTTGGGCGAGCTATTCGAGGTCATGAACATGACAAGGAATTTTGTCTATCGAAACTGCTTATTAGCTGCAGGGTATTTATTTATAACTGGGCCGCCACATCTTAACTTTCAGAATCACTCTACTGCAGACGTGTCCATCGCCCTGCAGTAAATAATTCCTGGGCATGCTTTGAAGCATACAGTGCACCTATTGTACAACTTAATATGAAGTTTTATAATTTGCGTAACCAAAGTGGTTAGTACACACACACACACACACAAACACACACACACACATATATATATATATATATATATATATATATATATATATATATATATATATATATATATATATATATATATATATATATATATATATATGTAAACAATGTGTCAGCTATCCGCCAGTGCTTTACCTAATTTCTATAAGATCTGTTATACCTTTTACTGAGGCCTCTCGAAGGCACTACAATGACTTTCACCTGTATTGCGATAGTTCATCTGACACTGTAAATGCATTTAACGATTCATTTCCCGTGCAGCAAGCCGGCTATGTTGAAACAGTCACTTCCGTATGTGCTTGTTTGCCTCACACCTTGCTCTATTTCCTGTTTCATCCGAGGAAGAATGTGCTGTTATCTGTAACATGAAAAACATCAGTGCAGGAAAAGACGCTTATCATTACGCTCTCATGGCTTTATTAGCGTGTTTTTTCTGTGATACGCTATCGCACATCGTCAGCCTTATGTTGGAAACGGGCATTTTCTCGGCAATTAAAAAACCTAAACTAATTTACCTGTGTCTTAAAAAGGCAACATATGCCTCATCTTGAACTATCGTCCCATTTTTCATGCTTCCATCAGCAAATTAAATCAGACAAAATATTGTTACATGTTTGATTGATTCTTTGCCCAATCTTAGCGTTCATTCTCCAAGCCGGTTCGGTTTTCAGCCAGTGAACTCTACAAAGTTAGAATTGATATATATATAACTCGCTGTAAAAACATCAGCAATGCTGATAGTCTTGCTGCTTCCTCACTCACCGATCTTTCATCAACATTCGATTCTATTGTTCATAGCACGTTTCAGAAGCTAGAATGTATTGGAATAACTTTACTCTGCAGTTACTCAGGTGATGCAAAACAACTGGTATATAATGAGTAAGTACCATAAATGTATACTGATTGTTTCTTATCACCCAAAAGCTGCAGAGCAATGCCGGCAAAACACACAAATGCTTTTCTTATGTTGAATTCCAATGGCGGAGTCGGAGCAGCCGACGGACTCCGCGAGCGAGCACTCGACTCTGGCGTAGAGCAACGCCTCCAAATCCGCGATTGGAACACAACCTGCGCCGCCGGAGCAAGGCGGAAGCGGAACTTCTATCTCCGAGTTACCCAGGATGCCTTGCGGGTTGTCATTTCCTTCCGCTGTTTGCTCCCAGCACCGCCGCAACGGTCACTTGTCTCTTCAGCGCCGTTAACCTGTCGTTTCTTTAAAAGTGCGGAATGGATATCTCGCCAAGTGTGCAGCAGCTTTTGCTTCCTCGCGAGTCGTGACCGGTGGCGCCTCCCAGCAGACAAACGTAGTAAAGGAAATACGTCACGCAGAGTTCCGGTCCACTCCGCCGATTTTGACGGAGCATCTTTTTCTGCTCCACGGAGTGACTCCCGCTCTGAATCCCCTCTGTCTCTCTCATTGGAACACCTTACTCCCGCCGTCACTCTGTCATTGGAACAAACTTGCTCCGAAACGAGCAGAAAAACTTGCTCCGACTCCGCCATTGGAATTAAACATGAGATAACTCCCCGCCGAATTTAATGAATTTTGGTGCACTTGAGAGAAAACGTTTAACTCTCGTGACTTTTTCTAGTTTTCCACATTGAAGGTGAGCTCAGTTATTTGGCGAAGAAGCGGGCAAGCAAGAAAATGGGGGGATCTCTACGGTTGACAGAGATGTAGCAATTTTTCTGATCCTAAGATCTCGTTTCACCTTTCAAAAGTATGTACTCTGTCAAAGTCCAGGAAATGTATTTCTGATAATAGCTTGGCATAATCCAACTACTTTTGGCGAACAGTGGGTTTCAGCCACATGCTCGCTGGGCAGGTGCGAAAACAACATGGTGGTTTTTAAAGTCGGGGAATGCCGTTAACCTTACTGTATGTATTTTTAATATTGTTATCTTGTTACTCTACTTATTTGTGAAAGGGCGACTACGTTATTATACGCCATTTTATTTCGTTTATTATCGGTTCCTTTCCCATCTTCAATTACTTTTCTTCTTTCCCTTCCTTCTTTATTATTTAACTACCACGTGGTGCGTGGCCTATCCCCCACAGATAGTTGGTGCCTATAAATAACGAATCAACATCGTCATCATCAGCTACTGTAGCAGTAAAATGGCTCAGAGTCGGAGGTATTGCTGAAGTCTGCTGCCTTTTCTTCGATTAATGCGTTAGCATCCGCAACGTCAAAGGCAGAAAAAGTTCGTGTGGCGGGAGGGGGGGGGGAGTGAAGTGTGGGAAGCCGGTAACGTAGAAGAGGTAGCGAAGAGATGTGAAAGAATATATACATCTGTAGTGCCACTAGACCACCATCAGTTGAACTTAGCCTGTCGAAGAGGCTGGGCGTGTGTCGATTGATCTTCTGAACAAAATACGTTGCAATGTCTTTAAATCGTAAACGATGGGCATCAAAAAGAGGTGCGGCTCAAGGCTGACACATTTCTCTCGCATTTAGCGCTAAATTTAGGTAACCTTCTTTTACAAGAAGGTTGCCTAAATTTTCGCGCATATTACCAACCACTATGACATTCTTCCAATAAATATTGTAACTGTTTCATGGTAGATTACCAACTTTATTTTGTCCATTTAGTAAATAGAATAACTATAGGCACGCAGGACTTACAATTCCTTTGTAACCTCCAAATAATGCACTATATCCTGTGAGCAAAAGTGGCAGGAAGTGGCTACGCGGAGTCAGTGATCACTCCATGTGCAGCAAGTTCTGTTGGTTGGGCATGTACCGTTCATAGGCCGCCTTCCACCGCAGTTTGGGTTTGCCTTGCAGCGTCCTCCTTCATTTCGGCAGGTGTATACCCTGCCTGGCGATTAGAAAAATAACATTTGTTAGTACCATGGTAATGAACTTTAAGTCACTCTTCAGTTCGTTTTGGCAATGTGTTCTTGAGTTTCTCTCGCAGGTTTGGTGAAACTTAATGAATATGATCGCGGTTCAGTAAGCGCATTGGTTACTGTTTGATTTGTCGAAGAGGAGAACATTACTAGCACGTTAAATACAGAACATATTCAACTAATTAGCACAAACCTACCTTTCACCATTCAACAGTATTTTAATGGTATTTATTAAGGAAAGGGAGAGAGAAACGAAACGGCAAAGGTAGGGGAGTTTAAGGGCGCCACATATATACATACAGGGTGATCGTATTTAAGCATTACAGCATCTTTAACAATTGCTTGCTGCAGATAACGATATGACAGTCCTTTAACTAAGATTTTCCAGCGATGCGTGCATTGCAGGCTTCATAAATGCAAACAAATACGTAACTAATTAACTAGAATTCGCTACTTATCTCTTGAGTTAATTAATGTGCGGCACATATTGTAATTTACAAATTGTAGCAGGTGAGCTTGCACAACGCATACACTTGGAATGATTTTCGCAGAATGACGCCAGTTTGGAGATATGTTTTAGTTGCCGTAAAAAAGCAGTGCTGTTCCGCTTAGTTCCTAAAAACATTACGGGGTTTTACGTGCCGAAACCACTGTCTGCTTATGAGGCACGCCGTAGTGGAAGACTCGGGAAATTTCGACCACCTGG